>NC_085870.1:5051081-5393581 GCF_034702125.1 Engraulis encrasicolus
TTTTTAAAAAAGGATATAACGTATTGGATTATAGGCCTACTTTTTTCAATTGTTGTATTTACCTCTTGCCAGATTCTTTTCAGCATCTCATGTAGCCTAGTGGATTCCCATGGGCTCCCGGCTGTACCAGACTCCCTCGGTGTCCAGTGTGGCCTGTGGAGCGCGTCTCGGGTGAAGGTAGAAGGCTGGGGCGTCAGATGGACACTTGGCCACATACCTCCTGAAGCTGTTGACTGGACACAGGGGGTCTCCGGGGGTGCATAGGGCCTACATGAAGCCCCTCAGGCGATCTCTTTTGGTCTCGGGATTGAAGGTGAAGGTGACATACTCAACTCATAAAACAACTCCGTGTCCCGGAACACGGAGTTTTGGCAAAATCCGTGCTCCTGCGGATTTCATGTTCTTAACATCCATGTCCAGGAACACGGAATTTTGGCAAAATCCGTGCTCCTGCGGATTTCATGTCCTTATCATCCATGTCCAGGAGCATGGAATTTTGGATATCAGGCTGAGTAGGCCTATGGCAGGTGCGGGTGACAGAAAATCAGCATCGGCCATAGGCGTGTGTGTGTTGAGACTAGAGTCATTGGAAATAATAGACTAGAGTCATTGGAAAACAGCACAATGACCAACAGTGACAGGCAATGTATGAATAATGGTGATATCAATCCACTTTCTTTGACTAGGTAGTCGTGTAACAAGCTTACTTTCACTTATCAGAACTGTAGTGATTTTTTCTTAACATGTTTGCTTGGACACAACATCCTCCAGCTTGTCAGTGATGATGTGCCCAAGATATTCTGTACTGCTTGATAGTTGGCCTGACAGGTAAAACAAAAGGCACTTAATGATCCTCCTTGGTTCTACATATCAATACAACATTCTTTTTCAATTATATTGTAGGCCTACATCAAACTCAACCCCATACTCAGAGCCCACATTCAGGAGCTGCTGAAACCCAACAGTACTGCGGGACATGATAGCCAGATCGTCTGCATATATGAAATTTATAAGCACTGTTAAAGCACTGTTCCTTAGCAGACATCTTGTCTTACAGCTCCCCGGTTGTTTGGACAGGTTGGAGATACAACGTTGGAAATAGACGCCCCCCCCTTGTCTTACACCATTGCCTACACTGAAAGGTGCAGATAGGTGTTTCCCCATGATTACCCAGTATAATTTTGGTCTTGGAAACAGTGTGCAGCATTACAGACACTGGGATATGAAGAATAGTAGGCCTACAACAGTTGTTTAGAGTGGTGATGTTGAAAATTAAGCTGTTTCTTTCTTTTAGTGGTGGTATGTTATGTCACATACATACACTGGAGGCCAGAGTGTGGAGAAAGTGTCCAGAGTCAGAACATGAGTCTCTCTTGAGTTTGTTCCTCTGCTGTCCAGTGCATGAGGTTAAACACTTCCTGCTGAGTGGATTCTTCACTGCCTACCTCTGCTGCCCAAGCAGTGAAGTATAGTCTAGACGTAGACGGTGCCTGCATGGCATAGGCCTGCAGTGCCATACAATCTGTTAACCCGAATGTCTACGGCTGCAGTTCTGCACTAGATGAAGAAAATCAAACATGATTAACCTATCACTCCTGACATTTCCTCAATGGGGGGTATAACAGGTGGAAAAACATTAATGTCCATGTCCATGATGTTCAGCAGATAAACAGGTTGGTGCAGGTCTCATGTCAGCTGTGTTGAGCTTCCTCCTCCCTCTGTTGGAAGCAGCTTCTGGGGGAATATCTTCACATCTGGCTTTGCGTCTGAAGACAAGTGCTCAGTGTGTTTGTGCAACATCCCTAAGTGTATGTGGGACAATAAATATCTGCAATATCTGTGTTTCTGTGCAATATCTGTGTTACTTGTGTTGGAAGCAAACTGTGTTGATTCTTTTTACTTTTACTTTAACGTTTGCATGCTGTAACAAAGTGCAATAGGGATCACAGCAACAAGTGTCATCAACATTGTGTTTCAGACATTTATTCACTTTCATTTACATTCCTACATGGTGTAGGCAAATGACCCATCCTAAAACGGATTTTATATCCTATCAACACAACTGTCTGGATCATTTTGTTTTAGAATAATCCAAGAAACTCGCTGGTGAGGATTAATTGCAAATTATGATATAGCCTATAAAATGTACAGTACGAGATAAAGGGAGAAAACCTACACTGTATTAAGACAACAGCGGATTTCTTCAGAAACAATATATTACACTGGTACAACATGTAAAATAAAAGTGGAATGAGGAGTAGGAGGAAACAACCGTATTACAGACACTTACATGGCATTTGCAGAATATGGTGTTTGTAGTGTTGACCTTGGTAATGACCCTCTTCCTTTCTTTTGGTGGTAGAGTGTTCAGCTGTGTCCCATCAGCTGGAGAACAGAAGCTGGAGGAGTTATCTACAGTCTTTCCCAGAAAATGTCCAGGGACATATGAGTCCCTCTTGATTTGTCTCAGTCTACTGTCCAATGCATTAGGTAGTCCACAGTAAGTATGACATGTCGTTCTCTCCACTCATGCTCCACTGCCTCCCTCTGCTGACTGAGTAGTGAACAACATGCCACCACATGGACTGTGGTCAAAGTTTAACACCGGTAACAGTAATACGAGAAGCTGTTGTGAAAATACTGCAAACATGACAATCCATACACACATTCTCATTTCCAGTGATTTCAGTGCAGGGGAATATCCAAATCTCTAAAAGGCGAAAAAGCCTCATTGATGCGTTTCTTAAGCAGGTAAATGGGTTGGTGCAGGTCTCATGTCAGCTGTGTTGAGCTTCCTCCTCCCTCTGTTGGAAGCAGCTTCTGGGGGAATATCTTCACATCCGTCCTTGTGTCTGTCTGACATCTGTGAAGAAATGTACAGTTACACTATAATACTCCAAGAATCTCTGGTTACACTAGGACTTTGTGTAGGCCTACGTGTGTGGAGAGAGAGAGAGAGAGAGAGAGAGAGAGGGAGAGAGGAGAGGAGAGGAGAGGAGAGGAGAGAGAGAGAGGAGTGAGAGAGGAGGCAGAGAGAGAGAGATGAGAGGATGAGGAGAGGAGAGAGAGCGAGAGAGTGAGAGACGAGAGAGAGAGAGAGAGAGAGAGAGGGAGGAGGAAGAGGAGAGAGAGGGATAGAGAGGTGAGGAGGAGAGAGAGAGATAGAGAGATTTGACAAGAATTGATAAAAGATTTAATAAGATTAATTGTCTGGGCCTTCCTGGCAGGGGCTGATTAAGAAATTATGCCCTCCTGGGCCAGACACTGTCTTGGCCCTCCATAACCCCCCCCCCCCCAAACAAAAACAAAAAGCACATTGACCCTGCTAATCAGACATGCTAAGACAATTACACACAGTGCTCACGGCTAGCACACTACGATACACCCCAGCCCCCACATGCTTTAGAGTTGAACAGAACTATATACGTACGATGGTGTGTGTGCAGAGGTATGGCAACACATTAACAAGTGATGCTGTTGGTGGGAGGACAATTTGTGTAGGGGGGTGTGGGGTCTCTCCCCCAGAATTTTTTTGTATTTTGTAGATGCAATTTCCTGCATTCTAATCAATTTTAGGGCAAGGAATGACAAATCCCATCTGACTCACTCCCTCATATTTGAGATGTTGAGATGACAAAATTAATGTAACATGGCCACGTATGTGATGCTATGAGATTACTATCCATCAGTCATGACTGAAAGCCCAAAAGCATAATTTGAAATGCCAAATCCACCAAACCTACACAAAAGTCATTTTTTGTAGCAACCACAATCAATGGTAGCAACTCATGAACTCAAATAATTGGAAAGATCATTATTGCAAAGGTGGTTTTGAAGGCTGGTTTGGGTAGTGTCCATGGGGTCAAGTTTGCCTGGCCCCTTGGGCCCTCCCAGGGGCGCCTGCAGACTTGACCAGTAAGGTACGCACCAACAGCCCCCCCCCCCAGGAAAAAAAAAACAAACACCGGAGAAATGACAGCGGACGATGACACCGGAGGAGAAAAGAAACAGGATTGGAGTATAGTCAGTATGTCTGGGGTGGTTTTCTTTATCAGTCGTCAATTTTTCGTATTGCTTTAGGCTAGGAAACAAGGTAACTTGTTGACGATGACAAGGTGTTGGCCTGCTATACGGTTTTGAAAACCTTTTGGCTATATTGGCGTTTTACTTCTTTGGGTGCAGCCATGCATACGCTTTTATTTATTTTTTTAAACTGTGACATTGAACTGCAGCGACTTCCCCGACTATGATACTACGAAGGCCTGCATGCACTTGTGTTCTCTCTCGTGCATGGGGATGAAACAAGTAGGCTATGACAGACGCCATATCATTAGGTACAACTTTTCAAGCGTTATACTTTTCGACTCGGGTAGAAAGTTGGCGCAGAGGTGTCTGCTGCAGCATGATGAATGAAGTTCACGTCACAATGGCTGAGCTGGGACCATAAAAAGCCCGGGCACGTTGTGCAAGAAAAGGCAGAAAGAAAGCGACTACATCAGCCTGTTAACCCACTGGGGAGTGCACTGAATGTTAGTCCAGGCTGATAACAAATGAGCAATAGAGACAGAGCACAAGAGAACCGCCGACGCACTCGCAGACAAATCGCAGAATGCTGTTCATGTCAGCAAACGTGTGCAATAATCATTAGAAAACACCCAAAACTGCATGTCATCAAAACATGCAGAATTGCTTTAGAACTAATGCTTTCCCGAACATAATGTGTTTGCGTAGCACACATAGCTAACCAGCTGTCAGTGCTGCCGTCCGAAGCTAGTAGGCTACAAAGCAAAGTTCCGTACCTCTCATAAAACCGTCTCTGTAGAAAGCCACAATACACAGAACGGTAACCAAAGTACTTGAAATATGACACCAGAAGCAAAGTACCCTATAATATTTGCCGCGGCGGGCTCAGTGATGAATGAAACAGCTTAGCCTACCTGTACTGCTACCATCCAATGCCTTCTTCCTAGCCCACATGACAACTGGATTTTGGCTACGATTGAAACTTGTCACTTTCAAGACATTAACTTCGGTTATTTGATTTTTCTGCCATCAGCGACGCCACGACATAGGCTATGAGTTATTCCAAGTGGGAAATGGAGAGCTGTCTTTGCTAACTAGAACTACTAGACTTAAATGTGTGGGTTATGTCTGACTGGAGGTAGCCGCTCAAGTTAGAATTCCGCTGATGGAACTAGAACTTGTTACTGTATCTTTTTTTTCAGGAGCGCGCGAGTTTTACGCACAGAAGCAAAAAGCAGGCTATCTGCCTTTGTAAATTAATGGTGCCCAACCATAGTCTCTGCTCTTTAATTTGCTTCATGCTGCTTCTTCTCATATAATATGTTGCATTGTCACAACATTCATAGAAGACACAATAGGCTTAATATTTATTTTTAAAAAAAAACCTTCCTCCACTGGTGAAGGTACGCACAGTGCGTACGGCCGTACGGCTCCAGGCGCCCTTGGGCCCTCCCACCCTCTAACCTGACTTAACCTGTGGGACTACACCAGTTCATTGTACACTATATTGGCTGGCACATTTAGCACCTTGGAAAGACTTATGGCGATGGCGGTTTTGAACGCCGGTTTGGGTCGCTGAGGGGCCATGTTGGCCTGGCCCCTTGCTTGGGGCCTCTGGCCCTCTGTAGGAAGAGGCCATGGGGCCAAGTTGGCCTGGCCTCTTGGGGCCTTGGCCCTTTGGCAACCTTAGGCCCCCGGACCTGGTTTGACCTAGAGACTACACCAGGAGGACATTGTACACTATATTGGCTGGCACATGAAGCCACTTGGAAAGATTAATTGCAAAGGCGGTTTGGGTCAGTGTTCGTGGGGCCAAGTTGGCCTGGCCCCTTGGAGCCTCTGGCCCCCTGGGCCTAGGCCCGGTAGGCCCGTTCATTAATCCACCCTGCTTTCTGGGCCTCATCTGGTTCTGCTCTGAGTAACAGAACAGGGCCAGATGAGCCCCAGATATGAACCAGACCAGGGCCAGATGAGCCCCAGATATGAATTACAGATCAGGGCCAGGTGATCCCCAAATGTTTATTGTGAATCAGAAACAAATCTGGGCCAAATCCACAGGTTTAATGACCACTCTGGAACAATTCTGCATCCATAATTCAAATCTGTTCCATTATTGGACTGTTGAAAATTAAAACACCGGGCCCAGTAGGGTTTTGCATAGTAGACCACAGACATTCAAAATACATGATTACCATAGGCCTAATGTATCTTATCCTAAACATACAGTAGGCCTAAGGTCTTGGAAGAAAGTTTCTTCATTATTTTTTTTACTGACATCCTTACATGCTTACCTGAACCGTTCTGTCTTGCACTGCGTGGAAGGTTGGTCTTATATCGTCCAAACTGCCCCTTCGTTTTGGGTCATTCCAGCTGGAATCAGCAAATGGTCCCCACTCGACCCTCTCGGATTTGCTTAAAAAATATATATGTGATGGCTTCAACATCCAATAGAACATATCCACCATTGCAGATTTCAGCTGTGCATACTTTTTCCACAAAAAATCTGTAAATAAGGACACCCCCTCCCCCTGATTTGGCGTCACTGCCTGAGTGACCATATTCAGACTTAATTATCTCCAAAACTATTTGTGGTAAGTCCATTATTTTTTCAAGGCTAAGAGTCATAGACCTGATGAGCATACATTATAATTTACAGTACTGTATGTCAAATTACACCTTAATACTGGCCCTCTACTTTTCTTTGAAATTAAAATTGCAAGGGTTTTCAGATGTCCATAAAAACCTCAAATTTCAACATTCAAGGTTCATCCTTGGTACATGGTCAGATATGTGCCATGACATTCACATCACATCATATTTGATATAAGGGTCCAATGGTTGTTGAGATGCAGAGGTCCAAAAATGGGCAAAAACTAATTTATACCATTATTTGGAGCAATATTCCCAATCTATGACACCAGTTGTGAACTTGCTGTTTGGTGTCTCTTAAAGATAATATTATTATTCATAACATATCTAAAATTTGGGATGGTGTTTTGCCCCATTATTTTTATAATGAATTTTAAAAGCTCATTCCTGTGTGACATGCAGGTGTACCTTAGGAGCCCTGTTAGAAAAAATTAGAAAAAATTGGGTTTACTACACCTAAAATGAATAGCCAAGTCAGTGTACACTATAACCTAAAATCTCTGATACCAAATAGGTAATTTTATACTTGTTCAGCTCAGTATTTCAGTATATCTGACTTAACCCTCAATTCCATCCTAAGAAGGTGGCCAATCCCCTTGATTTTTGTGTTCCATTTTCACACAAAGATGGCGGCTCATGGAGCCAATGGCATAGTTCCAAAATAGTTCCAGGAAGTCAGCATCAAGGGAAGGAAACAAAACACCATTGTTTGGAGCAATATTTCCAATATATGACAGCGGTTGTGAACTTGCTGTTTGTTGTTTCTCGAAGAGGATATTCTTATTAACAACATATCTAAAAATTGGAATGGTGTTTTGCCCCTTTATTTGTATAATGCCTTTTCAAATCTCAATGCAGTGTGGCATACATCCCTCAAATCCATCCAAAGTGGCGTCATGAAAAAAAAACCCCACCATTTTTTAGAGCAATACCTCCAAAGTATGACACCAGCTGTGAACTTGTTTTTTGTTGTGTCTGTAAGAGGATATTTTTATTAACAACATAGCAAAAAAATAGAATGGTGTTTTGCCTCATTCCTTTTAATGACCGTAAAGCGCATTGCGGTGTGACATAAGCCTGTGATCAAATAGTGCAGAGGGAAGCGGAAGTGGTGAATTGTTCTGGGCCAAGGACATGGGGGAATCAAGATTGGGTACTCATTACATTGCATGTATTGGGAAGGGGTCTCTTCAGACGACTTTCTCCCGGGCCCAGGCAAAGCTGTTTGTTCAGCGCAGTATTTCTGTCTTTCTATTCTATTTTTTTTCAGGGATTCTGGCCTTATCTTTTTAAGTGTACTATCGGCCAGATGATCAAGTGACTACGCAACATGTTCTCACTGGGGCTACGTTAGCAATAAATTCAAGATGGTTGAGAGAAGTACCATTTTGAGAGAAGTCATAAAAAAACAACCTCTGGAAATAAAACAAGGTGTTGATATGATTTCCTTGATGCAACCTTGACTTCCTTGATGGTGATTTAAAATTTGAAAAAAAAGTAATGTATTAAACAAGTCAGGAACTTTCAATGCTCTGGCCTGTGACAAATGATTTTATACACACTTAACTTTCAATCACTAGCTGCATCTTATGAGTTGACTTTATAAGGTAGCTTGTCAGTGTCATTGATGGTGCATTAGGTATCTGCATTCATATTGTTGTGTGCAACCATCCGTCATTGGCAATTCAATGAGGAACACCTGAGTGAAACTTTGAATGAAATATTATTGTCTTTGTACAGGTACAATGAAATTGGTACCTTGAGGGACAATGACAACATAGGTGTTGATTTCAGTAAGGATACCACCACCATGCTCAGGGCACTTCGGTCAGGGGAGGATGATGGGGGGGCGGGAAGTTCTACAATCAGGATACCTCTTTACAAACTGTCTCCTCCTATGTGTCATCTCTAATCAACTTTTACTTTCCTATGCGACCATAAAACAGTCCCACCCCCGCCAACAGTCACCACGACAGAGGTACCCTGACTGTAGAACTGTGCCCCGCCCCCAATCCACCACCATATCTGAACGCTTTTGCATGCTGCAAAGCTTCCTTTCGGCTTCTATCATCTCACCTGGATCAATGTGATGATGAACTTTACAAGTAATGATCATTGTCTACAAGTATCCAAACCATGATTGTTGTAATCACTGCTGCTAACCGGCAATCCACTTGTCAGCATTGCAATGGTATAATATTATAATGATGCAAGCAGCTGAATTAGATCGCAACAATGTGACAAGAACCACATGGTTGTCTGGTGCCAATATGATCTTCTGTGCCTTCAATATTCACCTGATATCGAATACTGCTTGCAAGCAAACTCTTCTAACTAAAACTCCAGGACCATGCTGTATAATAGTCTGAGGGAATAGCCAGTATGAATTAAGTTATTTTGCAATACAGCTGATAACTTAACGAGTAAGACACAAACTTCATAGCAAATATAAAGTTACAGGTGCTGATTGAAAGACTAGTTAGGATGGGAGTCCTTGTTGCAAACAAGAGTGCTACAATTCTTTAATCCTCTCCTATTTCATCACTTTATTCCAAGACTACTACTACCGCTACCACTACCACTACTACTACTACTACTACTACTACTACTACTAAAATGATGATGATGATGATTATTATGATTTTACAATTAAAATAATTAATGTCTATCAAAGCCATGTGCAATGTGCTATTCTTGCTGTGTGGCATTAATCAATTCATTTACAAGTGTTATGGTTTCCCTAGAATTTGCTTTGTCATTCACAGGGTAGCCATCTTGTTTTCACTATTAAGGTGACATCAGAGCCATGGATTTGAGAGTTGCGACAAGTCGGTTGGTGACATGGTCCTCATAGCTTCAAGTAATTGTAGCCAATTGAGATTTTGAAGTCCGTTATAAAAAGAATGAGGCAAAACACCATCCCAATTTTTTGATATGTTGTTAAAAAAAACATCCTCTTTCAGAAACACCAAACAGAAAGTTCCTAACTAGTGTCATAGATTGGAAATATTGCTCCAAACATTGGTGCAAATTAATTTTTTCCCATCTTTGGACCTCTGTAACTCAAAAACCATTGAAGCCTTTTGTTAGATATACTATGATGTGAAAGTCATGGTACATATCAGACCATTTACCAAGGATGAATCTTACATGTAGAACTTTGAGGTTTTTACAGACATTTGGAAACCCTAGAACATATGATATCTACAAAAAGTAGAGGCACATTATTACGGTGTGATTTGACTTACAGTGCTGCAAATTGTAATATATGATATTCAGGTCTGGGACTCTTAGCCCTGAAAATATAATGAATCTGACACAAATAGTTCTGGAGATAATTGAGTCTGAACATGGTCACTCATGCAATGTCGCTAAAACAAGCGTAGGGGGTGTACTTATTTACAGATTTTTTGTGCCAAAAGTATCCAGAGCTGAGTTCTGATATTGTGGATATGATCTATTGGATGTTTAAGCCATCACATACATTTTTTTCAGGCAAATCCAAGGGGGTCGAGTGGGAGATTTTTCAGAAATTTGCTGATTCCAGCCGGAATGACCCTTTTACTTTCTTGCTACCCATCTCTCAGCTTCCCTTAGAAAACAAAGTAAACCAATGCTTGGGTTAGTTGCAGGATTCCCATTTGAAGTCAGACACAACTTCATGACAAAAAACATTTAGCCATGAATTTGTGAGAGCCAGTCTTTCAAATAGCAATTTCAACCCAAGTCTGGCACCTGCATTCACCACAAGGCATGTTTGTCTAAACTGAGAAGCTTCTTGAAGATTTTGCATGTGTTGGACATTTTACAGGGGGAAGTATCAAGACAAAACTAATGAGAGACAGATACACTGTCAGTTTTTGTATTCCACTATAAATACAATTCCAAACCATTATCACTGTTAGCATACTAACAGGCCAACAGGTACACCATGATTAACTTCAACTACAACTCATTTGGCAAATGTGATAATGGGGTATGATGATAATCACTTACCGTAGGTCCAGACCTACATCTCAGAAAATATGTATGTTGTTCTGCTGGTAAGATTTCTTCCATTGACAGTTAATTCCAATATTTAAGGAACATAATGTAGTTCTAAACGTCCATGCACTTCAGCTTTTCCACTCGAAAACATCCCATCCCCCTCCATCCAGGTGTATTCCTTGGAAGTGGCTAGTGCACACATACCCCTCCCGTCAGGTAGATTCTTTGGAAGTGTTCACAGACGGTAAGTGTGCTCCACGCCCCTCAACATGTAAAATAGTAGGCGGTGTCAGTGAAGCCGAGCATGCTCATGTGAAAGGGAGAGGGGGAAAAAAACGGGACAAACTTGATCCAACCAGCTGATCGAGGCGGCTACCTGTGTCGGAAGGAAACTTTGTTTCTTTTTTTAACTTTTACTTGAAATTTTGCATAATGTACCAAAGGATCACAGCTAGAAGGAGTCATCAACATTGTTTTTCAGATATGAATTGACTTTAATGTAGGCCTACATTTCATACATGGTATTGTAAGCAAATGTATACAAAAACGGATAACCTATAAACACAATTGTCTGGATCACTTTGTTTTAAAAATCAAACACACAAGAATGTGAGGATGAGTGAGGATCTCCCTCACCCCTAGCCGGGCCGTGCCCTCCAAATGACACAACACCTTCAGCATTGCTAGGCCAAGAGCGATGCAAATATCGTTTCTGAGCCCCTACCCATTTTGTCGGGAATTAAGCAAACAACCATTAGCAAACAACCATTAGCAAAAAGGGAGGCGGGTCAACCATGCCGTTTGGGAAATGTTAATTATTATGCTCTTGGTCAGACCAAGTCTACCCCACCCCTACCCCTATCCCCCTATGCCCCTCCTGTCAGGTAGGTTCTTTGGAAACGTTTACAGACGAGATAAGAGTGTTATGATGAATGATAGTTCTTTACGGAAAGTTGTAGCCACTGTGGGGCATCGGTAAGAATGCACTTGAAGAAGATGTTCAAGGGGGTTGGGTATTTATTATAAATAATAAATCAAAATAACATAGTAATTGTGTGTGTGTGTGGTTTCTGAAAGGGAAACAGAAATAACAGAGGAGAAATAATTACTTCTAAATACAGTGCTAAGTAAGAAACTAGCATCCATATAGCTTCACAGACAGATATGAAAATAGCATAGCTGCCAATAAGCTAAACACAAAATGCTCCATTAATAGTCAGAAATACAGCAGGTCAAAACGGGACTGTTTCCCCTCATAATCTACTCAATAATCATTACAAATATCCGTTATACACATATCTCAACCCTATAATCATGAATACACAGAATATCACGACGGCAGATAAAACTGTAACATTGTAAGTCTCTGGGTTAACTCGCGCATAATAACTCGCGGTAAAACTTTACCTCCGCGATTGAAATCAAACATTGTCTACACATAAATCCTGCGTAATATTACACAATGAAACATATAAACAACAAATAAGCAGGTGTACTTACGATTCTGGACGCACACAATACACAAGATAAAGAAATAAACTGCTGACTAAGTAACATGTTCAGAGCTGTAAAAACATGGCGACCTTGCTCCAAACTTTCTGGAATATTACTGAGATGGGCAACGTTCACGTGCCTGCTCGGAGGAGGTGTTCTCTGATTGGCTGATTCTCATACTAATACAATATCAACCTGGCACATAGTCAGACCCTTTGTCACAGCCGCCCCCAAATTTGTCCCATCAAATTTGTCACTTGCGGAAGGGCTGACGAGTGTCCATGTCAGGAAGGTCAGGAAGGTCAGGAAGAGCAACGAGGCGTGCCACGGGCCTGGTGTAGGTCTTCTCCTTCACCTGGACAACAGCAGTGCGGACTCGTCCGTCGGTCCCTGGGATGATGCTGGTGACACGACCAACAGGCCACAGGGCCCTTGGCAGTTGGGGGTCCACCACCATCACGACGGTTCCCGGCTGCAGCTGCGATGGGTCCTTGTGCCACTTGGACCTGGTCTGCAGTGACGGGAGGTAGCGCTGGATGAAGTGTCTCCAGAACTGATCTGCTAACACCTGAGCATGCTTCCAGCGGCGGCGGCTCAGCAGATCTGACTCTGTGTAGACGGCTTGGGGGAGTGAGGGGTCTAGCCGCCCCATGAGGAGCAGATTGGGTGTCACAGGGTCCACATCAGCTACATCTGTAGAAACGTAGCCAAGAGGTTTCGAGTTCAACACCCCCTCCACTTCTATCAGCACGGTTTTCAGGACTTCTTCAGGAACGGGCTGAGTCTGAATTGTGGGGTACAGTGCGGCCTTGACAGATTTCACTTCCCGCTCACACACGCCTCCGAAATGTGGAGCACTTGGAGGGTTGAACTGGAACTGGATCTGGTACTTCGCGAGGTGATCTTGGAGGGTGGCGTGCATAGCTTTGAAGGCTTCTTGCAGCTCTCTAGCACCACCACGGAAGTTCGTCCCCTGATCCGATAGGAGCTCTGCAGGCTTTCCTCTCCGTGCAATGAACCTACGGAGGGCCATAAGGAAAGAGTCTGTGTCGAGGCTAGACAGGACGTCTAGGTGCACTGCCCGGGTTGTGAGGCATTTAAACAGGATACCCCACCTCTTTTCATGACGACGGCCCACTTTCACTGTAAATGGGCCAAAGCAGTCCATTCCCGTAGAGAAGAATGGGGGCTTCATCAGCCGCAGCCTTGCTCGTGGGAGGTCTGCCATTGTGGGCACAGATGGCATAGCTCTCTTCATCTGACAGTCTGTACAAGCATGCTGATGGCGCTTGACAGCTTCACGGCCTTGCGGGATCCAGTACTTGCGACGCAGCTCTGCAAACAGGCGCTCTGACCCTGGGTGGAGCAGACTCTCGTCGATGTCCTGAATGATGAGCCTGGTGACTTTGTGCTGAGGGTCCAGGACCACTGGGTGGATGGCTTCCAGGTCCAGTTGGTCGCTGCGGCGAAGCATCCCTCCGACACGAATGAGGCACACAGTGTCATCGTACTCTGGGGCTAGAGCACGTAGCCGGCTGGTCGTTGACACTGGCTTGCCGGCACGTAGCAGGTCAAACTCCTCCGGGAAGCTCTCCTGCTGGGCTTGTCTCAGGACTTCTCGCTCCGCATCCCTGTAGTCCTCAGCCGAGTCACTGGCCTGGTCAGTGGCCGCCCCGTGACGGGATTGCACAACAGCTTCGACCATGTCTTTGAGAGAGGAGAACTGGTAGCCTACAGTAGAAGGCGATGATCTCTGAGTAGTCGTGTTGAGGCAGCAGACTGTAGGTTTCCGCATCTCAGCAGTGTCCTCCAGCTCCACTGTGGCAGGTGTCTTCGGCCAGAACTCTGGTGATTGCTGCAGGAAACCTGGTCCTTTGTTCCACCTGCTGTCCTGGCTCAACTCAAGCAGCGTCTTGCCTCGTGTGATGTCGTCTGCTGGGTTATTGGCCGAATCCACGTACCTCCACGCATGGACATCAGTCAAGTCCTGGATCTCAGCTACTCGCGTCCCGACAAACACTTTATAGCGGCAGGAGTCAGAACGGAGCCAGGTAAGGACTGTGGTGGAATCAGCCCACAGCACGACTTCACAGATGGACAATGTGAGTTCTCGCTGCAGAAGGGAAGCCAGCTGAGCTCCGGTTAGCGCAGCACACAACTCAAGCCTGGGCATTGATAGCTGCTTCTTTGGGGCCACTCGCGATCTTGCAGACAAGAAAGACACCTCCACACGGCCATCAGGACTCTTCGTTCTCAGGTAGGCTACAGACCCGTATGCCTTTTCAGACGCGTCTGCAAAGATATGCAGGTCTCTCTTGCAGCTGGAGATGTCTAGCTCATGGCTCACGTAGCACCGGGGTAGGGAGATCTCTGAGAGATGCTGCAGCTCCTCTTCCCATTCCAGCCAGGGTTGAAGCACATCCTCAGGAAGTGAGGGATCATCCCACTCCCTTCGCTTGTCCCACAAGTGCTGCACCAGGACTTTGGCTCGTGTTGTGAAAGGGACAATGAATCCTAAGGGGTCATACAAGCGGGCCAGGACTCTGTAAATGTTCCTCATGGTGGGTATAGGATGGTCTGGCATTCGGTACTTGTACCTCAAGGTGTCCGAGTTGCAGAGCCAACGGAGCCCTAGAGCTAGCTCCTGTGGGTCAGCACTGGACTCGTTGAGCCATAGCTCGCTGCTCTCTGACCTGGCTTCCTTCGGCAAATGGCTGATCGAGTCATGGACGTTGCTTGCCCATTGACGCAGCTCAAATCCTCCAGAGGCCAGCAGTGAGGTGATCTTGTCTACGAACTGTCGAGCTTCGTCCACGGAGGAGATACTCTGGAGGCAGTTATCAACATAGAACGACCTCTCTATGGCCACCCGAACATCCTCGTCTTGCTGGCTGTGGTCAAAGACGTGCTTCTGCAACGCAAAGGTAGCACAGCAGGGGCTACATGTTGTGCCGAATGGCAAGACTTGCCAGACGTAGGTGTTCGGTGGTTTCTCTGTCTCCAGGTTGCGCCACAGAAAGCGAAGCAAGGGCCTGTCTTCGGGGAGTAGCCTCACCTGATGAAACATGCCCTTGATATCGCTGCTTACTGCAACGGCATGTTCTCTGAAGCGCAGTAGGACGCCGATCAGACTGGAACTCAGAGTAGGGCCTGGTAGCAGCAGCTCGTTCAGGTTGTCTCCTTTGTACACGAATGAACAGTTGAAGACAATCCTGTTCTTGCCGTTGTGGGACACCATGTGGTGCGGTATGTACCACGATTCTGCTGCACTCTTGAGCTCCTCTTCTGGCACCTTAACTGCGTAGCATGCCTTCTCCAACTTGTCGATCTCTGCACAGTACGCCGCTGCACGCTCTGGGTCTTTGGAGAGGCGTCTCTCTGTGCTGCGAAGGTTAGCCAGCACGGCTTCTTTGGGTGCATGCAGCTGTGGCATATTCTTCACCCGTAGGAGTGGAGTAGCGTATCGCTGGATACCATCAATGTTGATGCGTGTGGTCTTCTCTTCCAACAGGTGGATAGCATCCTGATCCTGCCTGGAGCGAGTGACCAGCTTCTCACTCCTATAGGGGAGAACATCCAACTGCCACAATCTCTCAACACTCTGCAGGAGCTCAGTAGAGGGGGAGAAGGTTGACAGGTGCATGCAACTCTGTTCAGTGGGCTGCGTCTTCCTCTGCACAACTGGCCCTTGTAGTGTCCAGCCTAACCTCGTATTCACCGCTGCTGGAGTCCCAGGGGGTCCTAGGCGCACTGGTTCCACTGGGGTGACGAGGTGAGGGTGGTCAGACCCGATCAGGAGAAGAGGGCGCACTCTATCTAGAGCTTTGAGCGGGATCCCTCTCAGGTGCTTGTGCTTCCTTTGAAGAGCCTCCACCGGGTACGAGTGCTCGGCCAGACTCAACTGCTCAGCTGTAAAAGCCCGCTGGATCTTGAAGGACTTCTTTGGCTGGTCCACTGGCGATATGGAGAACGACACAGTGGTGCCATGTAAGACTCTGAGATCTTGGCGGACTGTCCTCAAGGCCAGGTCCTCGGGTTGGCCTGTGAGCTTGAGGCTGTGGGCAGCTGCGGGGAGTAGAATGGTCCTCTCCGAACCGTCATCTAGGATGGCATACGTCTCTAGGGCGTGAGGGCCATTCTGCAGTAACACTCTACTCACTTTCAGGAGTACCTGATTGCAGCCTGACCGCCTGTCCAAGTACAAGACGTCGTTGACGGTGGGTGTGCTGACAAAGCAGGTTAGGTTCTCTGTGGCAGGCTTCGCATTCCCATCATGCGGGGCAGACTTGGTGTTCACGTCATGCAAGGCCTGCAGGTGTTTGCCTTTGCACTTGTGACACTGCATCTTCAGACGACACTGAGCGGCCTGGTGCAGCCTGGCACAACACCAACATCTTTTGTTCGCCTTGATCCATGCCGTCTTCTGTTCCACAGTCAGCAGCTTGAAGTTAGCACAATGGTCAAGGAAGTGCTGGTTGTTGTTGCAGAATGGGCAATATGCGGTTTTCTCTGCCGGCTTGGCATTGGAGGTTGGCGTGGCTGCTACTGGGGCATTCTCAGGCTGATCCGTGGTGTGCAAGATGCTAGTGACTTTGGCACCCTTGCTGTCTTGACGACGGTCAGTCCTGGACTTTGCCTTGCCTTTCTCCTCATGGTCCCGAGGCTCACACATAGACTGCTGCATCTTCAACTCGTAATTGAGCCAGTCAGAGAAGTGCAGGAGGGTAGGTATGGTGATGCGCTGCGGGTAAAGGAACCTCTTGAACTCCGCTCTCATGTCGTGAGGTAACTTCGACAGGAGCCTGGATACGTGTGAGCCACAGCAGAGCTCGGTCTGTCCACTCTCACCAAGCTGATTCAACAGGCCTACCAGCGATCTTACTTGGAGGGCGAATCTCTTGAAGCCTTTGGTGTCGCCGTGTGCAATGCTCTGGGCATCCATGAGGTCCGCAATGTGCCTGAGGGCCAGCTGGTGTGGCTGTCCGTAGTGCTCTGTTAGGCTGGCCATGGTATCCGTGTAGGGCTGAGGAGAGTTGGTGTATGAGTCGGCGATAAGCAGAGCGTCTTCATACTTTAGATGATCGACCAGTATCTGGAACTTAAAGCGCTCTGTTGCGTCCCTTGGCAGCAGGTTCTCCAGTGCATCCTTCAGCCTGGCGAACTCCCTTGGATCACCTTTAGTGAATGGAGGAATTTTTGCCTTTGGCCCACGGTACACACTCTCCCTCTGGGGGGCCAGGGCTCCAGAGTGCGACCAATTTGGTCGCATATGCGCCCATTTTTTTCAATGGTGCGCCTAAAAAATATTTTTAGGCGCACTGGTGCGACCAGCCATCAGTAGAACAAAATCAATTACCAAACATCCGTTTTAATGGACATGAAATTAATAGTCATTCTCTACAGTAGTGGCCCACCATCATCACACAATAAAACGTGTCGATGCGGTCATTCCTTCAACTCCGCTGAACTACCGGTAGCTTCTCCCCCTTCCTCGTTCACAGGCAGCCCGACGTTTCAGAATAGAATGTTCGACTTCGCTCAACCATCCGAGTTCACATGTGCCAGCGAGTTTTGTGTTTTCAACCAGGCGAGTTTTGCAACGGACGAGAGAGTAACAATCACGGTAAAAACAGCAAAAAAAAATCCATCTATCTATCTGTCTTTTCTACCAGCCAAACTGAAATTTCACCAGCATTTGGCCGGTTGACTGGCTGGTGTTAATTCAGAGCCCTGCTTGTAGCCAAGATGTTAGTTAGGTAGCCTACTGTCATGTCTTTTATAAGGAGCACATTTGGAAGACTAGCCTATAGCACATGGAAGGCTCCAGGTCTTTTAAAATAATAATAATAATAATAATAATAATAATAATAATAATAATAATAATAATAATAATAATAATAATAAAAATATAATGTAATATTTTTTAAAGCTGAGGTGCGTGTGTGTACGGGGTAGTGAAAACATTTGGGTGCACCTAAATTTTGTGCTGGTGCACCTAAAAAAAATGTTTAGGCGCACCAGTGCAACCAGTGCAAAAAGTTAGTCTGGAGCCCTGGGGGCAGATATTGGCTCACCAAACTCTGACTCTGCTGGAGTGTATGGTTGACAATACTCTGGTGTTGGTACCCTGGGTACTGGCGGTGGAGGTTGAGGCAGCACTGGGCGCGGCTGAATTGGGTGCATTTCCCTCATGAGCGCTGTAAGTTCTTCCACTAAGTCCTTCGCCGGAGAGGCTGGCTGCTCCGCTTCCTCTGCTATTGGAGGTGGAGGAAGTGGCCAATCACCGTCATCTCCTGTAGGCAACACATATGCGCTGGGTTGAGGTGGCAGTGGCGGTCCAAAGGACTGGGACCAGTCATTTTCTTGCTTAATAGGACGCAGTGTTGGATGTGGGGCAGACCTCTGCAGAGAAGGAGGAGGGGCAGATGGCCACTGAGGCGGTAAGTGCGGCAGGGCAGCGCTGGTGTCGAGACGCCTGTGCAGGTCCGACATCTGTTGCTGCATGCGCTGGTTATCTTCCACAATTCTATGCAGAAAAGCCATGACGTCAGGAGCAGCTCCAGTGATGTGCTGACTTTGTGGCACAGCAGGTGTGCTCTGGTAGAGAGGGGCAGCTGGTTCAGGTACGTAGGCAGAGTGCTGTATTCCTGATGCCTGTGCTGCACCATACTCTTCATTCAGAGCTAGAGGTGTGAGAGGCGTCATCCTGGCGAATCTCTCTGAAGCTCCCTCCATGCTATAATAGCGCTGTTGCCCTGGTAAGTAAGCTACATCATGAGGGGGATAGTTGGACCGCTGTAGGGCTGGAAGGGAGACGGCATAATCGTCCATCCAGGCTGGCTGCCTTACTGTACGGCGGGGGCGCACATCTGCAGGCGGCGGACTCCTTCTCTGGTCTGGGAACATCTTCAATAATCCACCGTGACTACACTATTCTCGCTGGGGCCTCCAATTTGTTATGATGAATGATAGTTCTTTACGGAAAGTTGTAGCCACTGTGGGGCATCGGTAAGAATGCACTTGAAGAAGATGTTCAAGGGGGTTGGGTATTTATTATAAATAATAAATCAAAATAACATAGTAATTGTGTGTGTGTGTGGTTTCTGAAAGGGAAACAGAAATAACAGAGGAGAAATAATTACTTCTAAATACAGTGCTAAGTAAGAAACTAGCATCCATATAGCTTCACAGACAGATATGAAAATAGCATAGCTGCCAATAAGCTAAACACAAAATGCTCCATTAATAGTCAGAAATACAGCAGGTCAAAACGGGACTGTTTCCCCTCATAATCTACTCAATAATCATTACAAATATCCGTTATACACATATCTCAACCCTATAATCATGAATACACAGAATATCACGACGGCAGATAAAACTGTAACATTGTAAACCTCGCGGTTAACTCGCGCATAATAACTCGCGGTAAAACTTTACCTCCGCGATTGAAATCAAACATTGTCTACACATAAATCCTGCGTAATATTACACAATGAAACATATAAACAACAAATAAGCAGGTGTACTTACGATTCTGGACGCACACAATACACAAGATAAAGAAATAAACTGCTGACTAATGCGGCGTACACACACAAAGCTAGCATTTCGCTTGCTCGCCTACTCGCCACTCTTTCATGGAACGTTCGCTGAAAGTTCCCGCGGCTTTAACTGCCAATGGACAACTGAGAAGTACCGAACTCTGCATTCCAATTGGTTACTCGCTTACTCGCCTCGCTCGAAGATAAAATATTTTCAACTCGGAATCCGCCCACATCGCATCGCTTGTACAGTACTCGCCTAATCTCCTGCGAGTCTCGCTGGGACACATTGACATTCTATTGAGTTCATTCGCTGAGCGAGTAACTAACAGCGACGTGTGTGTACGGCCCTTTAGTAACATGTTCAGAGCTGTAAAAACATGGCGACCTCGCTCCAAACTTTCTCGAATATTACTGAGATGGGCAACGTTCACGTGCCTGCTCGGAGGAGGTGTTCTCTGATTGGCTGATTCTCATACTAATACAATAAGGGCGTTCATGACAGCGTCTTTCCTGCGAGGTTGAAAATTTGCTAGGCAGCGAGCATGCTCAGTGTGTCCGCGTGAAGCATCCTGGTTAGAATTTGCCGTTCACGATGCAGTTGAAGGGAGTGACCTCTGCGCGGCAGTCGTGTCACATGGCGTTGAACCATCGCGGGAACAAAAGTTTTGTCAAGCTGCCACGCAGTAGCTGAAACCAACTGCGCTGGGCAGAAGACCTCCTCCATGATGTGGGGAATCTGCCGTGATTGGTGTTCATAGCTCATGTGATTCATGTGTGTGTAGTTGAACGTGCTTCATTTTCTACATGCTGAAATGCATTTCATGCTCTAATGCAGCATACTCAGAGTGGTATCATCCATATGTATGGTCGCACAACCCACTTACAACAGAAAAAAAAAGAAACAAACCACCCTGTCGTCAGATGCTCCATCTTCGCCACGTTAGGAGTGTATGCCGTAGGTGACAAAACCAGTATTATTCCGCACGCCGCCTACTCGACGGTTAGAGTAGTGGTTGCGCGCCTGACTTCCATTCATGAGGTCCCCGGTTCGAAACTGCACCGAAACACGGGGAGGCTTTAGTTGCTTATGGTTAATGTGGAAACAGACCAGTTGCGAGAGACTTATCTTGTCTTTTATGTATGAAAGTGCACGAAACAGAGTGGCCTTTGTGGTTGGTGCGCCATGGTAAAGCTACATATTGAACACCTGGGTTCAATCCTCGCAGCATGGGTTGGCGCTGTTAAGTAATTTTAAAACGGTCCTATCTGAATGACGACTTTGGTCCCAAAACACAAAATGAATAGCCTAAAGTGAGCACTAATTAACTGAATTATAACATGGAAGTGAAGCCAAATCATCACAAATTTAACTAAGAGATGTACCATGATTCACCGAGTAGTAACCTGCGTCTCTACCTCAAGACCATCCGATTTCTCTCCGAGAGGCAGAGAGTCTCGGGTTTCACAAGCATGTGCCGACATTGGTAAGCACGTCATGGAATTAGTGCCATGATGATTTAATTCCACGAGAGGGCGCACTGGTACACCCGCTGTCAAAAAAGTAGATCCACCCACAGACCACCTTCTTTGCCGCTGTTGAAATCTCGTCGTCCTGATGTGTCCAGCTTGATTGCGACGCAGTTATCCCCTCCTTTTTATGACCAAGCAAATCACGTTTTGATCAAATCTTTTGCTGCGTGGTTGCAAACGAGCCTAATATCAACCTGGCACATAGTCAGACCCTTTGTCACAAAGAGTGTCCCACGCCCCCAAATGTAAAATAGAAGGCGGTGTCAGCGAAGGCGCGCGCATGTGTATGGGAGAGGGAAAAAGAAAAAACACAAACCAATCTGAAAGAGAATGGTTAGAACTGAACTGAACTGAAGTTGTCCAGGTGGTTATCGTGGACAAGAGAAGACAATCTTTTGCGGTTATCTGGTCAGCTGAGTGAAGAATGAATGGTTGTCAATGTAGGCCTTTTGTTGCCCCAAAAATACATGTAGGCCAATTAGCATAACATTCAAATCTTGTAGTAAAGGGAATTAATTTGAGTCATGGATTTGGCCTCTAAACCATTTATTTACGAGGCCAAATTCATACATTAACTGAATGCTAGCCAAAAGGCTACAGGTCAAAACCTCCTCCCCTGGTGGAAAAATAAACACAAACATAACTTCGCAATAACTCCTCATGTTATAGGCCTATAATTACCGTAGTTCTTCACATGAAATTGTAGCCTATCGATGACATTCATGACTTTGGCTTTCCGATGTAGGAGGCATTACAAGTCCCAGGTGATGGACTGTGCAGGTGGTGGTGTCTGTACAGCTCGAGTGTAGATCAAAGCCATTAGGATGAAACAATTGACATGTATTGTAACTCACTGGATCAAATGGTTTCGTCCACAACTCTGAGAAGCCGTTCTCAGATGCTTACCCCTAGCAGCTTATATTATATGTTTCCGTCTTATTTTTATCTTACCACATGTTTTATCTTAATGCTTAATTTTCATTTACTCTAATTTCTTTCTTTTTCTTGTTTCCTTTGTTTTTGCTTTTTTTTTGGTGAGGCACATTGAGTTGCACTTGTGTATGAAATGTGCAATACAAATAAACTTGCCTTGCCTTGCCTTACCTTGGGTGATGCTCCACCGCCTTGCTCTGCAGGCCAAGCAGTGAACCTCATTCTACACGTCTACACGTGCTGGGAGTCTCTGCCAGATGATTAGGCCTAATAGGCCTGTGATTCTTCACCATAGGGCCGGGGCCCAATCTTGTCACATGTCACTTGAGGGACGTGTGATTTTGTGAGATAATATCAATGTAATACTAATAATAACCTACTCATTTTTTCAGACGTTTAGTGTTTCCACGTCCTAAATATTGTATAATACAGTATGTTTGCAGATTTCAATGTTTTTTAGTCCATGCAAACTGTAATACTGCATTCCCTGCAGTAATACTAGCCTACATACAGTAAAACTTTTATTACCAACAACTAATATCAACATATTCTCTCTCTCTCCTCCTCCTCTCCACTGCCTTCCTCTGTTGGTCATGTAGTGAACTGTAGTGTACGCGACAACAGTGGCCGCTATGCCTGTGTACAAGAAGCTGTTATCAAAATCCAGCAAACATGATAGTCCTTACTCTTGTATCTACATTCAAGTGCAGGAGGCACATTTGAAGAAACTGAGAGTAAACAGTGTTTGTGTGTCAGTGTGTGTGCGTGTGTGTGTGTGTGTGTGTGTGTGTGTGTGTGTGTGTGTGTGCGCGTGTGCGTGTGCGTGTGCGTGTGCGTGTGCGTGCATCATGTTTATGCATATTCTTTTTCAACCACCTCTGACAATAGGTTACAAACCAGAGATAAACAGAACGATTCATTACTATAAAGCATTACTACTGCATCACTACATCTTGAAGAAAGGTCTTGGGTGATGGACTATGGCCAGTTTAAAATGACCTGAACCAATTTGTCTTCCATTGAATGCAATGTTGGTTTTACATCCTTAGTTTAGTTTAGTTTATTTGATAGGGACAGATACATAACATGTAGGTTGCATAACAACCAAACAGCAAGCATCATAGCATTTATAGCCAAAAGCTAATTTCCAATGCTCGTCCCTTATCATGCTGTCACAGTAGGATCCGGCCAACTCACCTTCCAATAGGACTCCACAGTAGCTAGCTATACATTACCTGGCCAAACCAATCACTCGACCTTAACTTAGAGTATATACTGTATTTCACATCCTGAAGGAGGGTGAATGGAGAAACCGCATTGAAACAACAAGAGCTGAAAGAAGTTACAGTAAAAGACTGCAGTCACATTACGAATGAAGAATACACCCTTTGGTGATGTCCATGGGTAGCATCCTTGAGGAGGTTATTGCAAAGGCTATGCCACCCAGGCCCGTAGCCAGCATTGTGGTGTGGGGGGGGGTCTTTTTCCCCCGAAAGTGGACTTCATTTGGCTCCATACTCCAATGTCCCCCAAATACACTGGCACACTTAATTTTTTTTTAATTTAGACATATTTTGTTTTAAGTTTGTCGTAAGTCTGTTGTTGCTGTCCTTAATGTTTGTTGCTCCCCACTCATAACATAAACGGACATGAATTGCTTCAATTGAGCTATCTCCACACATAGTGTCGGCCCAGTGTTGGCTCAGATACTGCAAGATGAAATGGCCTTTCAGTCAAAGGGGGGGGTGCAACGTAGTTGGGGGGTTCGAGTGGGGTTGGGGGACGGGAGGGGGGGTGCGAACGCCCCCTGGCTACGGGCCTGCCACCACATGTTAGATTTTATTTCCTTTAAAATGATCTTCCAATATACTGGAATGCAGGCCTCATTAGTTAAAAAAAATCTGATTCGTGTTCCTCCCTGAAAATGAGCCAAAGCCAGTGAATCTCAGTTTGAAAGAATAATAACTGATACTACGTATTTTTCTCAAGCAAAAATCTGTAAACAGAATGTCAAAGAAGGACTCGAGAGGCTCAGATCCCAGCAATACATGGCTGCCAATATGCCATGAAATACAGGACACTGGAACATCCTCTAACACACCATGCTGTTTCCTTGTCAAGTGGAACAAGACCAGACTCTTGTTTATTCTTTATATAAAAATGAACACACCAATATTCACCAATAAGTGATACAATTCCAATATCGAAGAATACACCATCTGACATGGAAGGGGAAAGTTGTTAGCTTGTTAGCTGGCCACGACATGCTAGAAGAGATCTGAACAACTAAGGAACACTCAACATGTCAAGAAACATCATGGAAAGGTACTGCAGTTGTTTGGAGTGCATGAGGTTAAACTCCAATTTTGACCTTCACATGTGATGAGTGACAGCATTGTAAAGGTTTGCAAGTGAACCACGTCCCCCTTCTGAACTTCCTTGAAGTTTTCGCCAGGAGGACACGGCTATTATGTAGCCTAAATATGCAGAATATGGTTCTACCAGTCAAGGCACTGAAAGTGATTATGAAACCAAAGCAATGTATTTCACTGTAGTGGTGGCATGGCAGTTCCCCACTGCACGTTTTTCATCAACTGATGACAGCTTTGAAGCGACATAAAATTATTATTGGTAATATTTTATTATTCATAATGTCACACAGTAGATAAATGTGAGTATGGAATGGTTATACCAGTAAAGAGATATAGGCCTACTTGATACACAAGACAAACTGAAACAGAAATACACATTTAGAGCCTCAATATATAAAACAACAAAAGTCATCGTGGTGGAAACATCAGTAGGCCTATGTAACATTACAGACACTTGGATATGACATCTGAAGAATTTTGCAGCAGTTGACTGGCGTGGTGATGACAATGGAAATGTAGCTGTTTTTTCTTTTCTTATAGTGCTGCTATTTTATTGCAGATGCTGCTGGACAGAAACTGGAGAGTGTCCAGAGTCCACTGTCCAGTGCATGAGGTAACTCGTCCCCTGCAAGGATACTCCACTGACGCTCCGCTGCCTCCCTCTGCTGGCCAAGTAGTGAAGTAGGCCTACAGTCTAGACACAGCTCACACAGCCATACACCCCTGGTCTCCAAACAAAGGCACTTGGGCCAAGTCCGGCCCGGGCATGGCAAACATTTTACCCACCATGGGGTCAGAACAAATGAAAACATGAATGTGTAAACGGAACAGCGAAAATCTGTTCTCTGTCCAGACATCTAGTTTGCTTCTCATTGGGCAGGGCCGTTGGTTTGGCCTGCAGCCTCACTTGCGCTACATAATTTGGCCCTTGGAGGAAAATAATAAGAGACCACTGCCATACACAATGCTATAACATCAATTTAACAGAGAGTCTACGGCTGTTGTTCTGCACTAGATGATGATGTACAGTATGTGTAGGAGAAATAAACATGATAAAGCTATCACTCCTGCCAGTAATATCAATGGGGGATATAAAAGGTGGAAAACCACATTAATGTCCATGTCCATGATGTTCAGCAGATAAACAGGTTGGTGCAGGTCTCATGTCTGCTGTGTTGAGCTTCCTCCTCCCTCTGTTGGAAGCAGCTTCTGGGGGAATATCTTCACATCTGTCCTTCTGTCTGTCTGACATCTGAAGACTGTGTGTGTGTGCAACATCCCTAAGTGTATGTGGGACAATAAATAATGAAAGTCAAGTCAAGTCAAGTCAGCTTTTATTGTCACTTTCTTCATAAAAATGAAATTGCGTTTTCTCTATAGGCCTACCACGCCAGGACAATACATATACAAAACTGACATTTTACAGACTGACATAAAGTGCAAGACAGGATAGGTAACAGTGATGGACTGGTACAATAGTGGTCAATAATAAATAGCCTACAGTACAAATGAACATTTAACAAAGCTATGCTATATCTGTGTTTTTTCTCTATTTTTTTCAAGGTGTTATGATGTATTTATTATGATATGGATCCCACTAGCGCTGCAATAAAAAATGAATTGAATAAACATAAAGGTAAATTCATGGTGTAAGCACTAGCACAAGTAATTACATATGTGTAGCTATTACACCATTTACTCCATTGTACCTCATGTGGGAGATTAGATAGACTGTGTTGTGACATAAAAATACTAAGAACCCACTACAGACTTCTAACCAGAGTCAGCTTTTCGCAAGACGAGTAGGCCTCCACATGTCTACAGGTAACTGAGATAGCCTATGTTACTTGTGTTGGAAGTCAAATGTGTTTGTTCTTTTTACTTTTACTTTAACTTTTGCATGCTGAACCAAAGTGCAATAGGGATCACAACAACAAGGGTCATCAACATTGTGCTTCAGACATGTATTATTCACTTTCATTTACATTCATACATGGTGTTGGCAAATGACTTACCCTAAAACGGATTTTATCAATACAATTGTCTGGATTACTATAGCCTACCTGATTAAAGTATAACTTGATGAAGTAAACATGACAAACATGACATGACACATGTCATTTCCAGTAATACCAGGATATAAAAGTTGGGAAAAACTCATTAATGTCCATGATGTTCAGCAGATAAACAGGTTGGTGCAGGTCTCATGTCTGCTGTGTTTTGCTTCCTCCTCCCTCTGTTGGAAGCAGCTTCTGGGGAAATATCTTCACATCTGTCCTTGTGTCTGTCTGACATCTGAAGACGTGTGTGTGTGTGTGTGTGTGTGTGTGTGTGTGTGTGTGTGTGTGTGTGTGTGTGTGTGTGCGTGTGTGTGTGTGCGCGTGCGCTTCTTTTGCCTTTTAAAAACAATAACAGAACAGTTAGGCTACCTTTCTCTTTCATAATACATCATCCTACATCTTACATTAAATGTGGTTTTGGGTGAGTTTTATGTCATATCCAGAATCAGCTCTCTATTATCATCAAATAGCCTAAACAAATGTTTTAGCCTAGGCCTAGGCCTACATGGTGAGATGTGGCCAGCTCAGTTAGTCTAATCATATCATGCCTACCTGAACCATGTTCCGGTGACTGGAAGTTTGGTTTTCCATCCTAGTTGCTTCGTTTCAACTCCTGGTATGTCATCTCCCAAATGAGCTCATTGTGTCTTACCTTAGACAAATGAAGACAAAACTGTTTATCAAACCAATTTACCAAATGATTGCCAAATGATCAGTGGATCAGCAGGCCCGTGTTCTTGACCATTGTTTCTCACATTCTTTAAAACATTTACATTTTTAACGTGTTGCAAAAATAGACAAGCCTATCAATGTTCTGCCCATTGTGCATCGGTAGGCTAAATGATAAATTATCAACCACCATGCATTTGTGTAGCTAGCCTATTGTTGTTGCCGCTAACATTTTATAAGAAGAGGCACGACAGCATTGTAAAGCCTTTATAACCAAGCTAACCACCACAACAACCGTAGGCTATCACAACTCTAAGCATTTGAGTAAAACTGCAAGTGGTAATAAATCACTTACTTCAGACGTGTAGTGCTTCTCCAGCGCAGGCTAGGCCTACTTGACCATGCAGCCCATGACCGAACCTGATAGGATTCCCTGATTGACGCTCCCAGCGCAGGACGCTCCCCTGTCAGCTCGCTCCCACTAGCCAGACTATCGGTCCCACCGCCATATAACGGAGTTAGTTATCTTTTGATGTTAGTTTTTTGTTTCTAACCCTAACCCTAACATTAAACCTAAACCTAACCCTAACCCTAAACCTAACCCTAACCAGGGGCGAGTTTAGGCTATTTTTAGTGGGGCCACGGCCCCACCGTGACTTGGCTCGGCCCCACTAGCTCAGGAGCCTTTTAAAATATTATTTGTGAATTGTATCGGGAATTAATGCAATTGCGCAGTCGCTTTGCCCCTGCGCAATATTCTGCTGCGACTGCCCCGTCTGGCAACCCTGTGTATGAACTTCAAGAAAGATCTTGTGACGAGTCTGCCACACCTCTTCTGATTGGTTTGCATCTTCATGCAACTGTTTGCCGCCAGAGTTGTGTTCAGTTATGATTTTTGCGAAATAGGTGGTGGGCCCAGTCTCATATCTTGTCAGTTCGTTGGTGTTAACGAGTGGCAACTTTATTTTTGCTTATATAACCCCCTGACAACCCATTAATCAATATTTTGGCTGTTGCCATCCTCAAAACTTGCACATTGATTTATAAAAATGACAACAAATAATAGCCGACCGAGTGACGTCACGTCAATGCAAAGTCAACGAGGCAGAATACAGCTAGCGCGTGCATGCTACCCGGAACCGTCAGATTTCATGGCAAAAAGTTACAAGTTGGGGGTAAGTGGGCTCACTTGTTGTGTACATGCAAAAAAAAAATATTTTTCTCAAACTTTCAGAAGTGCTCTTTTTCGCTGTTAGTGTTCGACTGTCTGACCATCATTGGGCAACGAGAGATAAATGTCAAAAAGAGGACAGGTCTGTTCCCTCAAAGCAATAGAGCAATGAGGTGACGGGGGTAGATCAATTCGCCAAAAAACTACGTGTCAGTAAAGAAATGCAAGCTGTGTTATTTTTTCCAGTAACAGGAAAATGGTCAGGAATGAAATACCTACGTTGTTTCAATGATTAGGTGAATTATCTGCCCATGAAAAAAGCCCGATATGCAGATAAATATTCCCTTTTCAACGTTGAGGGGCGGAGACTTCCCATTGACTGTGCATTATGTGACGTCACCCCCAGTCTTTTTTATTTTCGTTATTTTTTAATATAAACGTGCAACTTTTCAGCGTGGCAACAGCCAGAATATTGCTTTACATATTGTCAGGAGGTCATCTTAGAAAAATCAAGTTGCCACTCGAGGGTGAGAACGAAACTTGTTTTCTAAAGGAGCTACGAAATCTAGCCCACCGTCTAGAAGTAGTTTCTGGATTTATCATGCAGCCGAGACAGAACCCAAATCTGCGCATATTCTTGTGATGAGAAGGTATGATGCACACTACACTACACACAATAAAGTGGTGTAGGCTACTGTAGTGCTGTGTGCAGACTATGATAGCATTGGTGTCATCATAACTGACATAATTTTGTAAGCTGGTATGGTAAAAAAGTGTTGCGATGAAAGGCCATTAAAATCGACCATTATTAGGTTGTGGATATCCGTGAAACATGCTTAACATAGGTAGCTAAGATTTTGTCAGGTGGTGCCTTGCGACGCACAATAGCCTACTTTCACTTTCGCCAGTGTTATGGGGCTCTCTGTTGACCACTTCATGCAAGGTGAGTCAGTCAGAATCACAAAAGCTTGAGGTAGCAAGATAACGGAAAGGGGAGTCAAATACAGATGAATACAATGCGTAATCAACCTAGGCCTACTGAGGTAACCATGCTGTTTCTTTGCAAATGTATCAGAAAAAAAAAATCAGAGTACAAATGATGAGGACATAGTGCTAAATAGGGGTTGTTACTACTAATAGCCTACGCTATCATCAGGACAGTCAACATTATATATCTGCCTGGCAGCGTTTAGAAGTTGTGACTCGAGGGAATGAAACATGCTTCAGCCTTGGAATAGCGAACAGCAGGCAAATCTCTGCTGAAATTAGGCCTATTACGGCGAGTCACCATTACATTGATAGTCGAGGTTCGCCCATATGCAGGGGAGGTTTATCCATATTTTGGTGATGCTGTAATTGTGATGTGAGAATGCGGGCTATCCAACTTCTCACTTAGCCTACTGATTTTGATGATTGGGAACTGTGTGAAGTTTATTGTTAGACAGCTGCTGCTTATAAACTCCACACTGAATAGCGGTTAGCGTTAGCGATTGCTAAGCACTTTTATTTGTAACTTTAACTTACAGTTGGGATAGTATCGTGCTGTACTGTATGCAGAATTTGCATTAGTGACATTATGTTTGATTGCTTTGTGAACCCATCCTGTAAAATTGCGTCTTTGGCTGTAGCAAGTTAGCTAAACATGCCAGGTTACGAGACAACTAGCTCATTTATATACGGAGTGAGACAGAGAGAAGAGGGGGCTTTTGATCCTGCTGCTGCGTGTGTGGGAGTGAGTGGGTGGGTGAGCGAGAGAGAGAGAGGGGCGCTTCTGATTGGACCAGCGCGAGTTTCAGATTAACCCCTGAAGTGCTGGGGAACAGCAAGTAGTGGCTCCTGTAATATTGAGTTGGGGTTTTGGTTAAAATGTACCAGCAGTGAAAACAAGAAAATGAGTGAGAAATAATTCACTGCACATTCACTAACAGTCCATATCACATTTGAATTAAAAGTAACTTACTATGATGTGATGTGTGTTATCCAAATAAATATCCACTCATGTTTTTGTATTTAGTGTAATTTTAACAAAATTATTTGGATGGGATTATTAAAAAAATGCTACTGTTTCAGTGCAGAGTAGACTATTATGACTGTGTTATAACTTATTGAGATTGGTGTGATTTGTACCGGGAGCTGGAAAGATATTGCATTACAGGACATAGAAAGGGTTTTTTTTTTTTTTGTTTTTTAAGTACCGAAAAGTACCGAAATACATGTCGATACCGGTACCGGTAGCAAAATATTGGTATCGTGACAACACTAACTCTGTATAATACTTCCTATAGGCCTACTGTATTATAATATTTCCCTCTCTCTTTTTCTTTCCTCTCAATCACATAAGAACTATGACAACCATTAGGGTGTGTATATGACACACAGTAGGCTACCAATCACAAGGATTACCTATGTAGGTAGCCTAATGTAAGTTAGATTTCGTGGGGGGAAATGTAATGTCATGTCTTGTGGGTAGTCCTTCATTGAGTGAACTGTTATTTAAAATTGAAAGCCTTTTGAAAACGAAATCTCAAATCTGAAATAGAAATGGAACGCTTGCTCTGTCAGGTACCTCTGTCAGGTACCACTGTCAGCACCAGGGGCCAGGCCCCCCTAAAGATCAAAAGCTAAAATCGCCCCTGACCCTAACCCTAACTGTAGCTGCCATCGAAGTCAGAATAAATGGATAGATGGTAGATGGATAAATATTGGGTTGAAGTGTGGAGTTCATAAATATATACATTTCTAAGTAATGGAAGTTGGATATTGAAAGCATTTCGTGTATTTCGTGTATGTTGTTTGTTCTGGTGTGGGGGAACATGTCTTGATTGGGGGGGGAACCGGGGTTTGCGGCCGCGGGTTGACGGGGTGTTGCTTTTGGGGGATGCTGTCTGTTGATTAGAGGGTTCTGGACCGGGCTGCTGGCAGGGAGACACCTCGCGGTTTCCTCTGCCTAACGCCTGCGATGATGGAAGGAGGACTGAGTGAAGTGCTTAGTGAATAAAGGACTGAAAGAAGAACCTAATTGTCTCTCAAGGGAAAGCGGCCAATGAGGTATATTTTTGTGTTTTTGTAACCGTTATGTTTGTTTGACTGTGAAGAGATGTAACGTGGTGAATTTTCTGTCGAGTCATGCCTATGGTCGCGTTGTTTCCTTTGATGTCTTTGCGTGTTTGCTTTTCTGTATGTTTGTCTAACAGTTCTCACGGCATCCGTGGCATCACTGAAGCTTGTGTGTCATTAAAAAGCCAGTAACTTTAAGAGCGACTTGGTTTCGTGATTTCGACTTGAGAGGGAATTACAGTGAGAACTCAGCCACCGCGGCACGAGGGGAGAGCGTGACCAGCAGCCAGCAAGGAGCCTGCACGAGCGCCTCGTCTCTCGTCGTCGGAGCTGTGATGTTCGCAGTTTCGGAGGAGCCACTCGTCAAAGGACAGTTTGCAACCTACCGGTAACCAAAGACAGTCGTGGGGTAATGCCAACGTGAAGCGCGTTTGAAGCAAGTTTAAATGTGAACACGTGGAGTTGCCTCTACAACTGCTAAAAGGACTTTGAGTTTGAAGATTCAGTCTGACTGATTGCACTCGTCATAAGGATAAGTGAAGGACTTGCATATTTCATTGCTTGAATGTTTGAAGTGTAACTACTGTGTTTAATGTGATAACGTTTCTGATTATTCTACATTTTTGTTGCCTTTAGTATTTGAATGTTTACAGGTTAAGTGCTAAGCACCACTCAGGAATTTTGAGAAGCATTTTAGTTTAAAGGAGTACTGGTATTTGCCAATTTTCAGTGATTGTAAGTTTGAAGGGTGCTCTCATTTAATATTTATCTGACATAAACCTAGTGTAAGTCTAGTGTATCTTGCCACATAGGGCATCTAAGCTATAACTTGACATTCAAGTTGGTTTGATCTAACTGCAATATTATTACCTCATTTATTACTTGCCTATAGTTATTAGTGTATTACTACATTATTAATACTTGACATTAATATTTTTATGTTTTAATTTAAATTAATAGCCTTTAAAAATAGGACACTAAAGGACAAGTTTAACTGATTTAAAATAGTTTCAAGAGGTGAAACTTACTTTAATTTCCAAGACAATTTAATACAAGCTAATTAGCTCTAGGCTCCTAAGTTTACTTCTTAAACTCAGTTTAATTCTTAATATACCAAAATGGCTGATAAGGACATTGCAAGTGAAATGCTAGGCCAAGAAGTTACTCATGAAGAAGAGTCTGTTCATGATGAACCCTTAGAAGAAAATCCTGCCAAGGATACTGAAGTGAATGCAGACACTGGTGTTACTGAAGACAAGAGGACAAGAAAACTCACTGAAAAGGGTCAGGAACTACATGATGAAAAATTAAAGAAACTTCAACGTAACTTCGACAAAACATATGAGAAATGGAAAATACTTGCCAAAGAGGCTAAAAAGGCACTCTCCTTACCCAAGTCAGCAGAAGTTCTACATGAACACCAACTGCAAGTTCATACTGCTGATCTCGAAGTAAAGGAACGCTATGAGGATATTCGCAAACACAGTGCCCCGGACGCAGACACCAGACGTCGGGTCGACACCTGTGATGCTGTATCAAAGCAACTCATTCAACGGTTACATGTTCTCCAGGATGAAGACACAGAGAAGCATTTACCCTCTGTACAAGCACCATGGGGTGACACTGGTTCCGTGTTTTCACTTAAAGAAGACCAAGTGTCCATGTTTAGCCGCCCAGCCTCTGGACGTGCTTCAAGACGTTCAGTCACGTCCTCCACAAGGAAGCAGGAGGCAGAAGCAGAGTTTGCTGCTACCCAAGCTACCTTGAAGGCTCTAGCAGAAATGGAAGAGCAAGAGAAGGAGCTTGAAAGGCTTGAGGCTGAGAACAGGAGGCAGCTAGCGCAGCAAAAGGCAGAGAATGCTGAAAGACAAGCACAAGAAGAAGCAAGGCGGGCAGAAAATGCTAAAAGACAGGCGCAGCAAGAAGCAGAAAATGCTGAAAGACACAAGTTACTAGAGGAGAAGCGCAGACAGTTAGAGCGTTTGGAAGCAACTAAAAGAATGAATGCTGCTAAGGCAAGACTGCAAGTCTACGAACAAGACGTAGGCTCAGATGAAGAAATATCAGATCTTCTTCATAACCTGTCAGCGCCTCCACCTAAAGCCAAAGCCCCTCCAAAGTACAGCATGCCTTCACAGCCTGCCAGTAGGCCCCTTGCCACGAGTGATGAAGTCCCAAGGTCTACGTCTCCAGCTGCTCGCTCCACTTCTCATGATAATAGCACAACAATGCTAGCTGAAGCGATAGCAGAGTCCATAAATACAAGCCGCCTTCCAGTGCCAGAGCCGCCGATGTTTTGTGGAGACCCAATGAGATATAAGGACTGGAAAATGTCATTCCTAACCCTGATAGGCCGGAAGAACATTCCTGTCAATGAAAAGATTTACTACCTCCGCAAGTATGTCACAGGAGCTGCAAAGAAGGCGATTGAAAGTTATTTCCTGGTGGGCACTGAGAAAGCCTATGACTCAGCATGGGAAATATTAGAAGAGCGATACGGCAACTCTTTCGTGGTCGCTAAAGCTTTCCGCGACAAGCTAAATTCATGGAATAAGATCGGACCCAAAGACAGCGTTGAGCTGAGAGAATTCGCAGACTTCCTGCGAGGCTGTCAAGCAGCCATGAGTCATGTGAAGAGTCTCGAAGTCCTAAATGACTGCAGTGAGAATCAAAGGATCCTCAGCAAGCTCCCTGACTGGCTCACTGCCAGGTGGAACAGAAAGGTAATGAACTACGAAGAAGAAAACCATGACTTTCCGAAGTTCCACACCTTTGTTGAGTTTGTGTCCAGAGAAGCTAAGATAGCTTGTAATCCAATGACTTCGCTTCATGCGCTGAAGAGTGGTGATGCTGAAAGAGCAAAGCCGCCTAAGGTCCGCAATGTTGGCGTAAAGGTGCTAGCAAGTGCATCTGAAGAGAGGCCAGATGTTGAGGGACAAAAGGGCGATGCTAAAGGATGCATGTTTTGCAAGAAAACGAACCATGGTATTCAGACATGTCGGAAGTTAATGGAGAAGCCTGTCAAAGAGCGAGTCAAGTATGTGCAGACAAAGAAACTCTGTTTTGCATGTCTAAGGCCAGGCCACCACTCAAACAGCTGCGAGAAGAAAAGTGTTTGCAACGTGTGCAAGGGGAGGCATCCCACATGTTTGCATGAAGACCGTACTAAGACGAATGAAAAGGTCCAAGACGGACAAAAGGAAAGGACAAAGGAAAAGTCTAAAGAGTCCACAGAGTCCACTACTACTGAGGTAGCAAGCACAGCTATGTCCAACCAAGTCATGCACAATGGGAACAGCACATATGCTTCCACAATAGTGCCAGTTTGGCTGTCAACAACAAGAAACCCAGATGCTGAAGTTCTGGTATACGCTCTGCTGGACAGCCAGAGCGATAGCACTTTCATTCTGCAAGAAAGGGCAGAAGCTCTTGACGCACAGATGGAGCCTGTGCAATTAAAGCTATCTACGCTAGCGTCTAAGCAGACTGTAATCCCAAGTCACAAGTTAGTTGGGTTGCAGGTCAGAGGGTTTTACTCCTCCAAGAAAATCCCTCTTCCCGTGACTTATTCGCGAGACTTCATCCCTGCTAGTCTAAGTCACATTCCCACACCCAAGACAGCAAGAGCATGGTCTCACTTAGAGCACATTGCTGAAGAGATCGCTCCTCTGATAGACTGCGACGTTGGCCTGCTCATAGGGTACAACTGTTCCCAAGCCCTGTTGCCGAGAGAAATTGTGTCAGGCAAGGACGACGAGCCGTTCGCAGTAAGGTCTGACCTTGGCTGGAGCATTGTTGGCTGCGTCAATCCCTGTGTTGACTATGGAGACGCCATAGGAAGCAGTCACAGAATCATTGTGAAACAAGTCACACCAAGTCTGCAGCCACAAAGTGATCTAACAAGTCAAGTTCAGTACATATGCAGAACCCAAGTCAAGGAAGTCATTGTTCCGACAGATGTGCTGAAAGTGCTTGAATCCGACTTCAGCGAGAGAAACGTGGAAGACGCTCATTTCTCTCAGGATGACCTTCGCTTCATCACGAAAATGGAGGAGGGCATAAAGACACTAGCGAATGGACAACGCGAAATGCCATTGCCATTTAAAGAAGACAAACCGCGTCTGCCCAACAACATGAAGTGTGCAGACCATCGTCTCCGGTGTCTGAAAAGGAGATTTGAGAAGGACAAGCAGTACCACAAGGACTATGTTGCATTCATGAACAGCATAATATCCTGTGGAGATGCTGAGAAGGTCCCGGAAAGTGAACTCCAACGAGGCTCTTGCTGGTACATTCCACACCACGGAGTCTACCACCACCAGAAGCCAGGGAAGATCCGTGTGGTGTTTGACTGTTCAGCCAAGTTCGAAGGAGTATCACTTAACGACCATCTACTCACCGGACCAGAGTTGACCAATACCTTGATAGGCGTCCTCTGTCGATTCAGGAAGGGCCCAATAGCCGTGATGTGCGATATTGAGCGCATGTTTCACCAGTTTCGGGTCAGAGCAGAAGATCAGGACTACCTCAGGTTCCTGTGGTGGGACGACGGGGACATCAAGACAGAGCCATCTGTGTACCGAATGAAAGTGCACCTATTCGGTGCAGCCTCGTCACCCGGCTGTGCGAACTACGGTCTCAAGCATGTCGCCGCACAAGGTCGAGGTCAATTCAGTGACGCAACAATCCACTTCATCGACAAGAAGATTTACGTCGACGATGGCCTGATAAGTGTCTCAACGCCGGAAGAAGCCATAAAGTTGGTTGCTGAAGCCAGACAGCTCTGGAAGGTTGCGCATCCACAAGTTCGTTTCCAATTCCCAAGAGGTGCTTGCATCCCTCCCGAAAGAAGAGTGTGCAGATTCGTCAAGAAGTCAAGACCTGGCTCTGGGTGAACCCCAGATGGAGAGAGCGCTAGGTGTGAAATGGTGCGTCACATCAGACCACTTCAACTTCAGAGTGGTGGTGGACGAACGCCCACTTTCTAGAATAGGAGTGTTGTCGACTGTGGCCTCCATTTTGGACCCCTTAGGCTTTGTCACTCCCTTTATTCTAATCGGGAAGCAAATACTACAGCAGATGTGCCGCAACAAGGTCGGATGGGATGATCTGCTGCCTGACGATCTGAGACCACGGTGGGAGTCCTGGCTCCTGGACTTGAAGAACCTGGCAGACGTCAAGATTCAGCGATGCTATCTCCCATCAGAGTTCAAGCAAGTCCAAAGATACGAACTCCATTACTTCTCCGATGCGAGCGTCCTGGGGTATGGAGAATGTACTTACCTGCGGGTAATCAGTGAAACAGGACAAATTCACTGCTCCTTAGTGATGGGCAAATCCAGAGTGACCCCCACTAAAGTCACGACTGTGCCAAGACTCGAGCTATCGGCAGCAGTCATAGCTGTACGCATGAGTGACATGCTAAGAAAGGAACTAGAAATAGATGCTCAAGAAGTCTTTTGGACAGACTCAAAGGTCGTCCTTGGATACGTGAACAACGATGCAAGACGATTCCACGTGTTTGTGGCAAATCGCATCCAACGGATAAAAGACAGCACCAGACCAGATCAGTGGAGACATGTGAGCTCAGAAGATAACCCCGCCGATCATGCATCGAGAGGCCTGCGGGCAAAGGAGCTCATTGCCTCCAACTGGTTCTCTGGTCCTGACTTTCTCTGGAGTGAAGAACTTCCCAGTGGAAATGTTGAGGTGGAAGATGTAGCAGCAGAAGACCCTGAAGTACGCAACGTTGTTGTACACAAGGCTTCAGCTGCACAGGTTTCACTGCTGGATCGATTCCTTAAGTTCTCCTGCTGGACAAGATTAGTCAAGGCCATTGCTCGTCTCACGCGACTTACCAAGGAGCTGAAAGGTTCAATCTCAAGAACGAATGAAGCCACAAGTCTGGTGGAAAGGAGCGATGCTGAGGCTACCATCATCAGTCTTGTTCAGAGAGAAGCTTTCGCGGAAGAAATCCAAACACTCCAACATGGGAAGGAGCTCATTAAGACCAGTAAGCTCTACAACCTGAACCCTTTCCTTGACGAACAGGGAATCCTCAGGGTGTGAGGTCGGCTGATGCATGCTGATTTGCACCATCACATCAAGCATCCAGCTGTTTTACCTGCCAAAGGTTACGTAACAAGACTGCTCATACGACACTATCATCAACAAGTGCAACATCAAGGACGTGGCATAACAGTCAACAAACTACGAGCCAAAGGATTTTGGATACTCGGATGCAGTAATGCAGTCTCATCCTGTATCAACAAGTGTGTCAAGTGCAGAAGATTTAGAAGGTCTACAGAGAATCAGCAAATGGCAGACTTGCCGCGCGACCGCCTGGAAGAAACACCTCCATTCACGTATTGCGGAATTGACTGCTTCGGACCGTTCTACGTTAAGGACGGACGGAAGGAGTCAAAGCGCTACGGCCTGCTGTTTACGTGCTTATGCTCTCGTGCAGTGCACATAGAGCTTCTTGAAGAGATGACCACAGACTTTTTCATCATCGCTCTCCGTGCCTTCATAGCCATACGTGGCAATGTTCGACAACTCTGCTGCGATCAAGGCACCAATTTCGTTGGTGCTAAGCGTGAGTTCGCAGAGGCCTTGAAGGAGATAGATCAAGAACGTCTGAAGATACTAGGCTGTGAGTTTGTCATGAATCCACCGTCAGCAAGTCACATGGGCGGTGCCTGGGAAAGGCAGATTCGGACAATAAGAAGTGTGCTGACGTCTATCCTGGATCAGTCCTCCAATCGACTGGATACTCCATCATTGAGGACATACTTCTATGAAGTAATGGCGATCATCAACAGTCGACCATTAACAGCTCACTTACTGAACGATCCTACGGGACCACAGCCTCTGTCACCTAACCATATACTGACAATGAAGTCCTCGATCATTCTTCCACCACCTGGAAAGTTTGAAAGAGAAGACCTCTACCTTCGGAAGAGGTGGCGCAAGGTCCAATACTTAGCCAACGAGTTTTGGTCCAGATGGTGCAAAGAATACCTGCTGAACTTACAACCACGTCAGAAATGGCAACGTAAGCGCAGGAACGCTCAGGTCAATGACATAGTGATCGTCCAAGATGACACTGCCCCAAGAACAGAGTGGAAGTTGGCCAAGGTCACAAAGGTCTATCCTGCAGAAGATGGTTGCGTAAGGAAACTGCAACTGCTGATCGGTGACTCGACCTTGGACAAGGAAGGGAAACGCACTAGGAAGGCTGTCTACTTGGAGAGACCCATCCATAAGACGGTGACCCTGATTGAAGCCGAGTGATGCAGCCACATTTTTTCTTGCAATGTGTCTTATCATCCAGCGCTAACTTAGTTTTGTAGGTTTGAGTAAATCACAAGTGATTTGGTGGGAGTGTAGCTGCCATCGAAGTCAGAATAAATGGATAGATGGTAGATGGATAAATATTGGGTTGAAGTGTGGAGTTCATAAATATATACATTTCTAAGTAATGGAAGTTGGATATTGAAAGCATTTCGTGTATTTCGTGTATGTTGTTTGTTCTGGTGTGGGGGAACATGTCTTGATTGGGGGGGGAACCGGGGTTTGCGGCCGCGGGTTGACGGGGTGTTGCTTTTGGGGGATGTTGCCTGTTGATTAGAGGGTTCTGGACCGGGCTGCTGGCAGGGAGACACCTCGCGGTTTCCTCTGCCTAACGCCTGCGATGATGGAAGGAGGACTGAGTGAAGTGCATAGTGCATGAAGGACTGAGGGAAGAACCTGGTTGTCTCTCAAGGGAAGGCGGCCAATGAGGTATATTTTTGTGTTTTGTAACTGTAATGTTTGTTTGACTGTGAAGAGATGTAACATGGTGAATTTTCTGTCGAGTCATGCCTATGGTCGCGTTGTTTCCTTTGATGTCTTTGCGTGGAAGTGATGTGTATTTTTGTTTGCTTTTCTGTCTGTGTGTCTGGCAGTTCTCACGGCATCCGTGGCATCACTGAAGCTTGTGTGTCATTAAAAAGCCAGTAACTTTAAGAGCGACTTGGTTTCGTGATTTCGACTTGAGAGGGAATTACACTAACCCTAAATTGCTTGTATGTGGCAGTGTATGATATACGTGAAATATAATCGGGTGGGACTACATGTCCGGGAGTGATAGAAACACCTGGGACTGCACGTCCGGGAGCGATCTCAGTTGGGAGTGTCCATCTACTTCCCACCTGATAGGCTATTAGGTGTCGAGGCAACCTGAACCATTAGAACTGATTCAAAGATGATTAGCCTATCGGAGCCTCATCGCAGCGCAGTAATGAACTCTGCCAATCACGCTTACATACAACTTTTCGGTCACCTATGCGTCCGCTGTTTAGCTATTGCATGTTCATCTGCACTAATTTCAGGTGTACGAGGCACATAGATTTGGTCATGGTAATCTCACGTCTAATCTGGCCCGTCAGTGTGATAACCATCAAAATCATTCCTGGGCAGTGTTGCCAAAAGAAAATCATCCAAAGTCGCTATGGACTTGCTGAAAAGTCGCTAGAAGTCGCTAGATGACGTCATGACGTTACGTATGACGTCAAAATGTCACGCACGGCGCGCTGATCTACAGAAAACGTGCCCACATGCCTTGGTCCACAGTACAAATAGGCGGTACTAGCTACTTTTTGGAGATCAGAGCTAATCTGCAGCCCTGCTTAACCGTGGGAAACGCTTCTGACGGCAGCGCAGAGTCAGAAAAATGATGAATTTGTCACTGAAAATGCACGTTTTAAAAAGTCGCCAGATGCACCAAAAAGTCACTAAAGGCGCTAGATGAGGGGGGGGGGGGGTTGTCGCCAGTGCCCGGGATTCACTGCGGTCGGTGCGGCCAGCCTGCTAGTGCTCATTTAAATTCATATGCATAAGGAGCCGTTGTGGTGGCTTTTGTGATACGCACCGGATGTATCTGCTTGTAGGGTAGACCGAGTAAAGTTAAGTACAGGGTACAGTTGAGGTAAATCAAATATACCTGTGTAACAACAAGACTCTGATCTAATTCCAAAGTGTAGGCATAACATAAATGACAGTCCCAAAACATTTGGTGACCATATCGAAGATTGTGTAATCTCGGTTTAATGACATTCAGTTCCTGCCATATCTTTGTCCCATATCGCTTGCCGTAGCCTCTACAAGCAGATGTACATGCGCATGAAAATTCCTGTGCGTATCACAAAATCTGCCATACCGTAGTGCATCATGTGTCACGTCTGTCTCTACCCGCCACTGAAAATACATTGTGTGGTGTCGTGGGGAGGGAGACTGTTTTACCTCTCATAAGACCAGCGAAATATTCGCTAGATTCGGCCAGATTGAGCCTGAAAAGTGGCCAAGTCGCTAGATTATTTTTTTTGTCGCCAGAGGTGGCCAAAAGTCGCTAAATCTAGCAACAAAGTCGCTAAATTGGCAACACTGCTCCTGGGTGTTGTCGTGTCCCAGGTTACCGCTAGGTATGGTATTATGGGATGTACCGGAAGGAGTACACTCTGTTCTAATAAAGCAAGCAGACGAGCAGACGCGTGTTATGGAGCGTGCTTATTCATAAGATTTAATTCTGAAATGTATCTACCGAATGCCGAGCAAAAGTAGGTACACAACATTGGCGACGAGGAGTGAAAACGCGATAGTTAGTTAAATCTGACAGTTTAGTTAGTTTAGTGAACTATGGAGAAATCCGGGATTCAGCACTTCGCATGCTACACCGAGCCAGCGACGCTAGGCACGAGATGGAAGCGGTGGCTAACATCGTTCGAGCTATTCGCCGACGGAAAAGGGCTCATCTTGGGAGAAAATACCCCAGTGGCTACACAGCAAAGACGACGTGCACTTCTTCTGCATCTAGCTGGACCTGACGTGCAAGACATCTTCTCAACTCTACAAGGTACCGGTGGTCCAACGGACTACAAGGAAGCTGTCGATGCATTGAACGAGTACTTCGTACCTCAAGTGAACACTGCGTTAGCCAGGCACGAGTTCCAAAAACTGCACCAGAAGCCAGGTGAGACCGTGCAACAGTTTGCTACTCGCCTACGACAAGTTGTGAAAGACTGTGGCTATGGTGGCGATTCTGATAACCAAATCAGGGATGCAATTTTGAGTAGAGGAACGTCCGAATATGTGAGGAGAAAATTGCTAGAAGTGGGTCGTGGACTGACGTTAGCAAGTGCTTTGGAAACGGCAGCACAATGTGAGACCATCGAGGAGCAAATGTCCGCCATGTGTGGTGGCTTATTAACCCACATTGCTAATTAAGATTATTAGCTGGGCCAATAAAATAGTCCATAACCCAATTTAATTAATAAGACTTAATCTGGGCTATAATGCCTGTTGCACAAGGATAACCATCTTCTGCTATCTGACTCGTGTATGTTTACCATTTACCAATTAATACCCAAGTATTTATATTATTGTTATTACCATTATTACATACTTAGTTATTATTTAGTTCATTGGCCTCAATCAGCCATAAGCATACATTACCCATCTTTGTGCAGGAGAACAGTGAAGGAAGCAGATGCCAGGAAATCACAGGAGAAGACGAATGCCATTGCCATCAAGAAAGTTACATTTATTGATACATTGCAAGTGAGAAGAGCAATTCAGTTAACCCTTAGAATACCATAATGTAGCATAGTGCCTTTAGCATCAGGGCTTTAGCGCCCATCCGCCAAGCGCTTCCCCAGTCGTCCCCAGCTCTTCTCCTGAACTGCATCTGAGAACAGTATTTAAACCCCACAAGTGTATCATTTGCATACATGGTCAAAGCATCAGTGCAGCAAGAATATACCAGAATACATTCTAAGTCAAATAAGGAAATGGTCACTCCTGATAACCAACTCACTAATTCCAGCCCAAGTGGCTGTGTGACAATCGACACCTCTGTAGCTCAGCTTACGACAGGGCAGCTGTCCTCTGGACTCAGCTAGGCCCCAGAAATACACAGTCACAGAACCACAGTTAAGTGTAAAATGAAGCTAGTTTACATACAAGATATTATCTGTTAATTTCCAATAAATAATTGTAAATATTAATGAAGAAATGTTGGCAAAACTACGACATAACGCCCCTTTTGAAATTCAAACCGAATTTTAAACCTTAAAATCATTTTTTCATTAATATTCTGCATGAAACCTTTTGAGCACTAAAATGTACAACAGTCAGTCAATAAAATATGAAACTTCCTTCAAAGTTGACACTCTCGTTAACCCAAACTTTTCCCAAAAGAAAATTATGAATGGCCCCTTTATTTGAACCACCCACTGTTTGCAAACCCCTGTGAATATTTTCTCCAACCATTTGTGTGTGGCCCGACAGCCTTTAATGAATTCGCTCCTGTAAAATCAGGATCAGTATGTACCTCACTAAATGTTGAATGCAACTGTATGCAATAAACTTCAAAACCTGAAATCAGACACTTTCTGAAAATAATAAAATAATCAGCAAATTAAATCAATGAAATAATCAAAAAGATGAAATCAACCAAAAAGATGAAATGAATGAAACAATTAGAAATTAAATCAATGAAATAATGAAATTAATTGAAAAGATGAACTCAGTGAAACAATTAGGTGTGCAGTGTCAGGTGCATCGAAAGCGACCGCCGAGACGGTCAACCACGTTTCCTCGAAAGGAAAAAGGGGAAAACAAGTAAGTTGGAATGCAAAAGGGAAGCAATCCAAAGACTATAATAAAAATGATGGAAAATGCTACCGATGCGGCAATAGCGACCACATGGGTCGAGATCCGAAATGCCCTGCACGTGGGCAGACGTGCAACAAGTGTCATGGGAAAGATCACTATGCAAAAGTGTGCCGCACCAAGGACTTGAGAAATAGACAGATTGTAAACAGCGTCGAAACCGAAAATGCAAGAAATGACTTTGCTTTTGTTGTAAATGATGGTGACATGCCAGAAAGACTTTCATTCTGTGTTGGGGGAGTGAATGTGAAAATGCTGGTCGACTCCGGGGCTACAAGCAACGTGATGGGGGAAAATGCATGGGAAAATTTGAAAGCAGGACACATTAAGTGCCACTCCTGTGTCCCTAAGACAGAAAGGAGGCTCTATTCCTATTCCTCCAGCGAGCCACTTGTAGTCAAGGGCGAGTTTACATGTGACATTTCCATTGGGAACAAAACTGAACAGGCTGAATTCATCGTCATCAAGGGAAACGGTGAACCACTGCTGGGGAGGGAAACGGCGACACGCCTGGGGGTGTTGAGAATAGGCGCCAACATCTCTGCTGTGACTGACCTTAAGCACACACTCCAGCAGCAGTATCCCGAAGTGTTCAAGGGAGTAGGAAAGTTGAAAACACGACAGGTCAAGTTGCACATCAATCCAGATGTGAGACCTGTAGCCCAGCCACTTAGGCGCATACCATTCAACCTCAGGGGGGCAGTGGAGAACAGGATTAAGGAGTTGATGAACTTGGACATTATTGAACCTGTCAATGGCCCCACCCCATGGGTGAACCCGGTGGTGATAGTCCCAAAACCGGGAAATGATGTTCGCCTGTGTCTTGACATGAGGCGGGCAAATGAGGCGATAGTGAGGGAACGCTTTCCAATCCCCACTGTGGACGAGCTACTCCAAGGCATGAACGGCTCGACCATATTCAGCAAGCTAGACCTGAAATGGGGTTACCACCAACTCGAATTGACCCCAGAGTCACGTGAGATCACCACATTTGCTGTGCACAATGGCGTGTACAGATACAAAAGACTGCTCTTTGGTGTCTCATCCGCCAGCGAGCAATACCAACACGAGATCGCCAGCGCACTGACCGGGATCGAAGGGGTGGAGAACATCTCCGACGATGTCATCATCCACGCCGCTGACCAGGAGACACATGATCAACGACTGCACGCAGTCATGGCCAGGCTCAGAGAAAGCGGGCTAACTCTGAACCCAACAAAATGCCAGTTCAACATGGACAGACTGATCTTCATGGGCATCCTGCTGTCAGAGAAAGGAATCGGGCCGACAGAGGAGAGAGTGCGCGCTGTGACTGAAGCAAGAGAACCGGAGACCGCCACAGAGGTGCGTAGTTTCCTGGGGCTAGTAGGTTACAGTAGCCGATTTATCCCTCAGTTTGCAACCCTGTCTGAGCCACTGAGGCGCTTAACAAGAAAAGACACACCATTCAAATTTGGCCCAGAGCAGAAACAAGCATTCAGTAACCTGAAAGCAGAGCTAGCTAGAGCCGCAACACTAGCTTACTTTGACAAAGATGCTAAAACATGTGTAATAGTGGACGCAAGCCCTGTGGGATTAGGCGCAGTACTGGTCCAAAATCAGAAGGGAATTAGAGTTCCTGTATGCTACGTAAGCCGCAGCCTAACACTCTGCGAGCGCAAATACTCCCAAACAGAAAGAGAGGCACTAGGTCTAGTGTGGGCCTGTGAGAGACTGCATCCGTACCTCTATGGGAGAAAGTTTGATCTGGTCACCGACCACAAGCCATTGGAAGTGATATACGGGCCACGTTCCAAGCCATGCGCACGCATAGAACGCTGGGTCCTCAGGCTGCAGCCGTATGACTTCAAAGTGGTCCACATCGCAGGCAAAAACAACATTGCTGATCCGCTGTCACGACTCCTCACCGGCGAAGGGAGGGGAGTGCAACACGAGCATGGAGCTGACGAGTACGTGAGGTTTGTCGCAGTGAATGCAACCCCAAAAGCACTCACCACCAGAGAAGTGGAGGAAGCATCTGCCTCTGACACAGAGCTACGTGAGTTACGCAGAGCAATTGACACTGGACATTTTGAAAAATGCAAACAGTATGCAGTAGTGGCAAATGAGCTATGCACCATAGGTTTCCTGGTTCTGAGAGGCACACGCATCGTGTTGCCACAGGCGCTGCGAGCAAGGGCTCTTGCACTGGCCCACGAAGGACATTTAGGAATAGTGGGAACCAAGCAGCACCTCAGAACAAAAGTGTGGTGGCCAGGAATGGACAGAGCAGCCGAAAGACACTGCAAGGCCTGCCACGGCTGTCAAATCGTGGCCAAGCCTGACCCACCAGAACCGCTGAGACCCACACCGCTACCTGATGGACCGTGGCGAGACGTCGCAGTCGACCTTCTGGGACCTCTCCCATCCAACCACTCCATCTTGGTCGTAGTGGACTACTTCAGCCGTTACTACGAATATGACATCCTGACTTCAACCACAGCAGACAAGGTGATAGACAGCATGGAGACAATCTTCAGTAGACACGGACAGCCAGTCACCTGCCGATCTGACAACGGTCCGCAATTCAAGTCAGAGCAATTCAAACTGTTCTGTGAGGAGAATGGCATCACACATGTGAAAACAACACCCAAGTACGCTCAGGAGCGTCATAATGCGTCTGATGAAAAGAATCAGAATAGCTCAGTCAGATGGACTGGACTGGAAAAAAGAACTGAGAAAGTATGTGACTGTGTACCGTGGGATTACCCACACCACAACTGGCAAAAGCCCAGCAGAACTGCTCTTCAATCGGAAGATTCGAGGAAAACTGCCTGAACTCATCGAGACTCACACAGACCAGGAGGTATGTGATCGTGACTCTGAGCAAAAGGCAAAGAGCAAAGTGTATGCAGACACAACCAGAGGAGCACGACACTCAGAGGTCAGTGTTGGTGACACTGTTCTCGTCAGACAGGACAAAACTGACAAACTGACAACAACATTCAATGCAACACCACACAAAATCATCAGCAAAACAGGAAACAAAGTTGTTGTGCAATCACCAGCTGGAGCACAATACGCAAGGAACACCACCTTTGTGAAGAAATACGAAAGACTGAGACAAGACACACACACCGAACAGGAAGAAACCAGCGGAGCTGAGAGCATCGGTCCCAGTGAGGCAGCAATGGAAGACAAGCAGTTGCCTGCTGCTGCTCCGACTCCACACACAGAAACTGACTTGCACACACAGACACAGCCTGACACACCTGTGAGACCACAAAGAGCCAGGATAGCACCCAAGAAGCTCTCTGATTATGTTTGTGAGTGACTAAGTGGACATGAGTTAAAAAAAAAAAAAAAAAGAAGGGGGTGAGTCGTGAAGGAAAAAAAAGAATATATCACCACTGTTCATGTATTGGAAAAAAAAAATGTTCATCTCACACTGTTTAGGATTTTTGATGTGTGATAAAAAGTAACTCAGCTTCAGTTAATGGAAAATGAATATTCTGATATGTGACAGAAGGTTAACAGTTTCAGTTAAGGGAAATGAAGTAATCTTTTATGATTTAATTTTCTGGAAGAAAATGCATTTGTTTTACAGGAACTACAAGGACCACAAGAATGGACTAATGTTTTTGTTTAAGGAAATCTACTGATGAGATGCTGATGTGGTAAATGTTTATGTTAAGGAAACAGTTTAAGAATTCAGATATGGTTACTGTTGACATGAAGTAATGAATGGAACACAAGGTGATCCTAAGTTTGAATTTTACTGTTGTTGTAAACGAAAAGTTTAATTCCAAGTAAAGGGGGGATGTCGTGTCCCAGGTTACCGCTAGGTATGGTATTATGGGATGTACCGGAAGGAGTACACTCTGTTCTAATAAAGCAAGCAGACGAGCAGACGCGTGTTATGGAGCGTGCTTATTCATAAGATTTAATTCTGAAATGTATCTACCGAATGCCGAGCAAAAGTAGGTACACAACAGGGTGGTAAGAGTTACATCATGCATACATATCAATGATACTTATGTAGGCCTCCTTGATACATATCGATGACACGAAAATGTTGTGCGTGCTTGGCTATGACTAAGCCCAATGCATTTCGCTATAGTGGTGGCATGGCCCACATTTTTTTTGTTTTTTTCATCAATTGATCACAGGTCCAAATGGACGCGAAGATTTTTTTATTGTTAAATATAAGTCATATGTAGCCTAAATAATTTATATTGCTGTTAGGCTACATAGTTTTTTTAAATGTTGGGTTAATTCATTTTAAATATTCTTAGTTAATAGCCCCTCAGGATTGGAGGTTATAGGCCAAGTAAGACTTCTGATTTCCTACTGAATTTTGCGTATGTGAAAATAGGGGGCCTAAATATGTAGGCCTACATGTTCTAATCTATTAGCCCATGCATTAACAGCTTCAATGCTGATATGATCCATGTGTTATATCTGATTTCACATGAAATTTAGTAGACCCTACACATGCACTTTTTCATGGCAAGTAGGCCTACTTGGTACATTTGCAAGAAAATGTAGGGTAGATTCATGTTGAGTGGGACATCAGGTTGAGTGGGACACTTAAGGTTATTGGTCAAATAAAGGATTATTTTTTTCAGCTAATCACAGATACTGGATTATTGCAGAATGTGTAGTGGACAGGAAACAATGATTTTGTTGGCCTGACATCACAAAGATTATCCTTTTTTATTTCAAGCTGCGTGACCTCTTGAACCTCACATAATTCACACTGTGCAAGAGATTGGGTATTTCTGCACCCAAAGGGTGATAACTCTGTCCTTCATGGGGTAAGAATATATATTTTAGCTTATAATGGATCATAATGTGAGTGTTATTATAGATCACCATCATTTAAAACGAAACATTGTTTTTTTTTTTTTTTTAATGAAAATTGCAGTTAAAACACTGTCCCACTTAAAAGCCCCTAAAATATATATATAGGGTAGAATGCCCTAATGTGGGACAATTTTTGTCACTTCAACTTTGGTGGTTTATTAAAATTTAATGACAACATTTCAATACAAACAAATTACACCCTTTTCATCCTCTAGTTATGCTCTAATCAAATAAAACCTTTAAAAACATGTTAAGTGTTTCTAATTCGAATAATTTGGATATTAATGTAAGTTGGTCAAAAACCATGGTTATCCCTAAAGTGGGACAATCGGTTTCCTAATGTGGGATAGTGTATATTAAAAGGTCTTTAAAACATGTTTATGTAAAATATTAATTCAAAATGTGATCTGCCACTCTTCCAGACATATCAGCTACACATTTAGAGCAGGTTTTATGAATTATTTTTACTTTCTTTTATTGGTAAATATGACTGAAACTGTTTGAACCCATTGCACACAATTGGTCACTTCAACATGGCAGCTCTATTTGAGGAAGGAACTTCCGGTTTTTGGATCCAAATGTTGTGTTGATAGCTGTGCTCCAGTAGATTAGGCCAGAAAGACTGAAATACACATTTGATATAGATTTAAATATAAATTTCCTTATGTGAACATGGTGTTTGACTTCATAGTAATTGTTTGACTTATTAAATTACTACTTTTACAACTGTCCCACATTAGGAAAATCTTGTGTCCCACTTTAGGATGCACCTATCCTAAAGTGGGACACTAATAATATGGTTTAAAAATAAAATATTACATTATTTTATATACACCACACATTATTTTCTGATGAACATATACCTACCTAACATATTTATCAAAAAATTAACAATGTTGTTTTGATTGGAATTGATTTATACCCTAAAGACAAATTTGGCCAAATGCTATGTAATTTGCCATTTGATGGACTTCACCCAGGGTCCTTCTTCTTAATTGTAACCCCTCCCTGGAGTATTACTATACATTTACTAAATCATGATATTATGATAACAGGATGATAGGGCTTTTATTTGGTTATAGTTATGTAAACATTTACCAACTTGGGGCAAAGCTACACCCCTTAAACCTTAAGGTGTCCCAAGGCATCGTCCCACTTTAGGGCATTCTACCCTATATATATAAAAAAAACACTGTCCCACTGAACCTGACAGTGTTAGGTTAAGTGGGACAGGGCATTTCAGGTTGAGTGGGACAGTGCTTTTATTCATGTTAATAATATGTCTAATTCAGGAATGCCGTCAACCAGTTTGCTCCATATAGTGATGCCTCTGTCTCCAATGCCACTGTAAGTCTTTAAAAAGATGTGTCCATAACAATTTCAATATAAATTATGCTACTACTAAATGATTATAGATCAAGTGCCAATGTTTTGTGTGCGTGTGCGTGCGTGTGAGTGTGTGTGTGTGTGTGTGTGTGTGTGTGTGTGTGTGTGTGTGTGTGTGTGTGGCTATTCATTACTTCAGGACTGACGGTGTGTGCTGCCAACCTGCTCCTCCCCTTACTATTTAAGGACAACGCAGACAAAGTCTATCCCCTGAACAAGGTAACAAGTGTGTGTGTGTTTGTGTCCATTTACTGTTAACAATCAAGTCACAACCTGACACTTGACTCTGGCTTCTCTCAGGACTTTATTTTCCTTCTCGCAATTTGACTGTGATCTTTGCTTTTTGATAGTGTGTTGACTGTGTTGACTGTGTACTAAATTGAATGATTTAGGTCCACGGTTAATTGTATGGCCTTTGTGTTTCTCAGGAGTCCAGAACTGCAAGCCCAATCCTCTAGCCTGTCGACGCCATCCATGTAGGCTACTCCGCCCAAAGATTTTGGCTCCGCACATCATCTGGCAAAAGCCTCGAGCTCGGTGTTCTCAGTGTTTAGCCAATCAACAAACAGTTGCAAAACTCACCCATGAGCTCCGTTACTGATTGGTTAAGGTAACTATATGCACACTTTCGTTTTGTTATTTGTTTCCTTTTGCGACGCTATATCGTAACAGGCATGCTAATAAAGCACAATATTGGTTTTAATTTGAGGTTCTAACACCAATTAATTTAAATGATAGACTAAGATCAGACCATCTACCACCCTCCACGATGACGGATTCCTCATGGCTTTTGCCAGACTGATTGACGGAGTCAACAGTCGGCTTATCGCCCAGGCTACCAATCCTCCTCCTTCAGGGCAAGACATTTGGGGACTGCGAGTGGTGCTTGAGGGTGGATGGTATCACCGTACTCAAAACTACAGAATTGACTTTGGGGATTGCGGCTTTGTTGGGGGTGTATTTCATTTTTGATTTAAAGTAAGCAGAGGGTGCAAAAAAGACTGACATTTTTACAGTGTATGGCAGGAATTAAGATTAGCAACCAAAAAATGGCACCTGCGGTAATAAAAATGGTCAACTTCTGTCTCACTACAGATATATGAACTGTTTTTTGCTGTTTTACTAAAAATACTGAACTTAATAACTAAAAGATTCTATGTAGTTTTATTTGTGGCCTTTCATGAGTTTTAACAATGTGTTAAGTAATATATTTAAGATTTCTTAAAGAAAGTTTTAAGGGACGAAAAATATATCTTTGTTTTGTCTGTAAATATGTCTGCATTCTCACAGTTTTGTGTTATCCATTTTCCATTTCATTTAATAAATGTTTGAAATGTGTACTTATATGAATTTGTGAGTTCATTATTATGATGACGATGAATAGGACGATTGTCTAAACATACAATCATATAACAACAGCAATAATAATAATAATAATAATAATAATAATAATATAATAATAATGCACGCACCCACGCACGCACACACGTGTGCGCACACACACACACTAGCCTACTAACCTACTCATACATCAATTTACAGTTCTTTCTCTGACATATTCCTTCACAGCATACACACAATATATACTCACACATGTGCAGATTGTGATGTTTTTTTAATGATATGGAGGGATTCCCCTGGGTCTGGAATAAAGAAATGCATTGAATAAACATGCAAGTAAATTCATGGTGTACGTACAACACTAGGCTAGCAAATGAAATTATAGCTGTTACACCATTTGCGCCATTGTACCTCATGTGGGAGATTAGATAGACTGTGTTGTGACAGAAAAATACTAAGAACCCACCGCAAACTTGATCTAACCTGCGTACCAGTGTAGATCAGCTTTTCGTAAGACGAGTAGTCCTCCACATGTTTGGTAACTGAGATAGGTTAGCTGTGTTTGAAGGCAACTGTGTTTGTTCTTTTTACTTTTACTTTAACGTTTGCATGCTGAACCAAAGTGCAATAGGGATCACAACAAGGGCCATCAACATTGTGTTTCAGACATTTATTCACTTTCATTTACATTCATACATGGTGTTGTAGGCAAATGCTTTATCCTAAAACGGATTTTATAGCCTATCAATACAATTGTCTGGATCATGCTGTTTTAGAATAATCCAAGGAACTCGCTAGTGAGGATTAATTGCAAATTATGATATAGGGAGAAAAGCTACAGGCTACTGTATTAGGACAGATAGATAAGAAGCACATTTCTTTAGAAACAAGATGTCACACTGGTACAAAACAAAAGTGGAATGTGGAGTAGCAAACCAACAGTATTACAGACACTTCTATGACATTTGCTGATTATCGCGGAAGCTATTTGTAGTGGTGACCTTACTGCAGCAGGGGTCACCGGCAACCCTATTCACTTGCTTAAAATGCTTGACTATATCATAACAACATTGCTATGACATTACAGAGCCATAGTGCTGTGCTAAGGAGTTAAGGAACCTCTTTCTTTCTTTTTGTGTTACAGAGTGTTCTGTGATCTGCTGGAGGACAGAAGCTGGAGGAGTTATCTACAGTCATTGGCAAGAAATGTCCAGGGAGGGACAGATGAATCCCTCTTGATTTGTCAGTCTACTGTCCAATGCATTAGGTAGTCCACATACGGTGTAAATGCGTCCTCCTCTCCACTCATGCTCCACTGCCTCCCTCTGCTGCCTGAGTAGTGAACAACATGCCACCACATGACTGGTCAGGATGATGTCATAGCCTACTCAAGTTTGAGGTCAAGACGAAGACTGCCCAAGATGACACAGGTAACAGTAATGTATGAGAAACTGTTGTGAAAATATGGCAAACATGATCATCCTTATACACACATCCTCAAGAGGTTAATTGAAAAATTCTCATTGATGCGTTTCTTCAGCAGATAAATAGGTTGGTGCAGGCCTCATGTCTGCTGTGTTGAGCTTCCTCCTCCCTCTGTTGGAAGTAGACTCTGTGGAAATATCTTCACATCTGTCCTTGTGTCTGTCTGACATCTGAAGACAAGAGCACATTAACCTGAGTGTACCGTCACTCAGTGTGACGGGAATGTTTGGGCAGTGAAAGTTCTATAGAATTCTGGGCACCATTCAATGAAATTTAGAATTTTAGAATCTTGCATTGTTATAGAACGCATTCTTTTTATAGAATGTTCAAAAACCCATATTCTTAAACAGCTCAGTGTGAATAGGCCTACTTCTGCATTTTTGCACAAAAACAGAATGAGTATGATGTATGTTTCATAAAACCTATCAGCCTACATCTTACATTACTTGTGGTTTTGTATGATCTTAAATATCATATCCAGAATCATTGAGCTCTCTATTATTATCTTAAATCAACAAATTTCTGTTTTTATTTTAAATTTTAAAACAAACTTTTGGATGATGAGATGGCCAGTTCAGTTAATCATATTAGACCTACCTGGAGTCCGTTTCTCGATTCTTGCCTTTGCTAACCGTCTTAAGTCGGTCTTGAGTTGGTCGTAAGTTGCTCTTGAGTTGGTCTTAAGTTGGTCTTCAGTTGGTCTTTAGACGCAAGACCAACTTAAGAATAACTTAAGAACAACTTAAGAACAACTTAAGACCAACTCAAGACCTTGGTTACAACGTTGGTCTTAAGAACGAACAAAATGGCTAAAGTCGTTAGCAAAGGCACTGTCGAGAAACGACCCCCTGATCCATTCTGTCCTCCAGTGAGTGGAAGTTTGGTTGTACATCCTTCATGCTGTTGCTTCGTTTTAACTCCTGGTAAGTCATCTCCCAAACAAACTCATTGGTGTGTTACCTTAAAACAATAAGTTAAGACAAAATTATTTATTATACCAATTTACTAAGTAATTGCGCATAGATCAGTAGATCAGCAGGATCAGTGTATTACGTTTGTAAAGGTGAAATAAATGAAACACTGCCACACAGCATGTGAAGTTAACTCATCATGTTTAGGCCTACTTACTCCAAGTCCTCGAACCCTGGGCAAGACCCAAGCAATAGAACACAACATACAGGCATATAGCCTAACACACTGTTGACAGCACAGTCCAACTAGCCTGAACTCTATGACCAAGATCTCAGAAAAGGCTGAAGAAGAAAAAAAACAAACCTCATACTGACAAGTCAAGGGTAGCGTGAGCAATACAACTGCATGTTGAAATTAACCAAACTGTCCCTTTAAAGGGATACTGTGTGAGATTTTTAGCTGTTTATTTCCTGAATTCATGCTGCCCATTCACTAATGTTACCTTTTTCATGAATATTTACTACCCCCATCAAATTCTAAGTATCTATTATGACTGGAAAAATTGCACAAGGGGGATCTTCTCCATGGTCCGCCATTTTGAATTTCCAAAAATAGCCATTTTTAGCTGCAAAAATGACTGTACTTGGACCATACTAGAAAATATTTGTTTATTACTTAGTAAACTTTCATGTAAAGATCAAATTTCGCAATAGGCAGCCCAGTTTCAATGAGCAGCATAGTTGCAGTACCTTTTTTGACCATTTCCTGCACAGTGTCCCTTTAACACATATACATTATTCAAATGCACCGTGTCATAAAAAATACAACAAGGTTAACTTGTGCCCATTGTGCAATTGTGAATTTCACATCGTGGCATTCTATTACATTCTAGGCTCCACTTTCTTTTCTATAGAAAATTCAACCATTTTATTCCAGTTTCTTCAGTAGGTCAATGGGCTACCACTAACCAATTGTGTTGTAGTTTGGCAACTCAGCACATTAGGTATGAGACATGGTAGCTATGTTATATAGCTAAGATAGGCATACTGTTGATTTAAATGATACAACTTCACAATACATTGAACAAACATTTTAGACAATTTTAGAAAAAAAAGATCATTACAAAAATACTTATTCACCTAGCTTTTTGGTTCACCCAGAAGTGGTTATCAAAACTGATCAGAAAGTTGCAAGACAGAAGGGTCTAGGCCTAATGAGCACAAAGTGGGTTTCATCTCTCTAGTGTGTTTCTAATTGAAGAAACCTGCTGCATCTGCCACACATTGCAACCGTCACCTCTCCCATACACTAACCACAACAAACATCACAACTCATCACAAAGCATCAATTTGTATATAACTGCGAGCGGGAATAAATCGCTTACTTTAGTCGTTAGTCACTTCTCCGGCGTATCTGCAAATGTATCCGTGTAGCCTAACCTGCTATGACATTTAATGTTGGCTACTTATAGAGCCCATATGCCTTGGGTAAAAACTAATCCGGTAATTCTGCTACCTTTTTGAAGGTCGTCATGAAATACAACAGCAAACTTCTCTGGCGCGCACTGCAGCCTGGGCTACACGAATCAAGGTTCGGTCGTTTGCCTTCAGTAACATCACCACAGTTCCCATCCATGACACCTTCAGTAAGCACAAAAATAGTTTGGCCGCGTCATATTCCTTACGGTAATACTGCTCTATCTTCCCCTCAAACCCAAACCGGTTTTGCAACTGAAAGAGGGACAAACCTGTTTTTCTTTCTGCTGGCTGAGACACTATTACCGTATGCTGGATGGATGAGCACAATAATGAACGAAGGCCTGAAGCCTACAGCTCACTGTAGTGGTGGCATGGCATTTGCCCACATGCTTTTTTTTCTCATGATGACAGCTTCGAATTGACGTGAAAAACGATTATTGGTAGCCTAAAATATCTGCAATAATGTAAATTGCTGTTACAAGTTGCTGTTGAAATGGCGTTAGGCCTACATGATTTGAGGGTACACCGCGGTGCATGTTGTTACACCATCTTCCTTTTGAAAATACTGGGTAGGCCTACATTGAATTAAAAGAATAGTAGAAGAGTATTGTAGTTCATAGCCCCCAGGACTGAAGGATATACATGTTGGCTTGGTGTAACGGAGGCTAACTAGCAGAGTTGGCGTGGAACGTTGGTAAACCTCCCTCTGATAGCCTCATACAGTCTCGTGCCGTTGGGCTGAGAGACTAGTCGCTTGGCCCAGCGGTATCGTACTGTGTCTCCCATTGCCGGACCGTTGTAGATGACGAGGTTGCACTTTCGATCCCCGAGGGGGGTGAGCAGGTGGAAGATGACCTCCGTCACAGTGGTGCCGTTCGACCCGGATTGGGAGTGAGGTTTAAGGGGGAGAGTGTAATGGAGGCTAACGAGCAGAGTTGGCATGGAACGTTGATAAAACCTCCCTCCGATAGCCTCATACAGTCTCGTGCCATTGGGCCGAGAGACTAGTCGTACTGTGTCTCCCATTGCCGGACTGTTGTAGTTGACGAGGTCGCACGTTCGATCCCCGAGGGGGGTGAACAGGTGCAAGATGACCTCCGTCACATTGGCCTACTAAGACCTGTTGATTTCCTACTGAATCTTTGCGTATGCCTGTGAAGATCTGAAAAGACATAGGCCAAGGCCATAGGTATAGCCATCTAATGTCAAATGTATCAGTCCTTGCATTAGCAGATTTTCATGCTGCTTCATGAGGTAGGCCTTTGTCCGATTCTTTTTTATTATTGATACAGCACAGTCCCCGGCCACATCTAGCTCTTCGGACAATATTCTAAATCCAATGTGGCCCTTTGCCCAAATTAATTGCTCACCACTCTAAAACAACTTTGGTCAGGCTTTATAAACCAAAAAGTCCGATAGGGATCCCAGAAACAAATAGTCCATCAACAATGTATTTCAGAACATCATTCATTTGACTTTCTATACGAAATCACTTCTTTGTGTTTTTGTTGTGTAGGCCTAAACGGCACAGTTAACATAGCCTAAATGGAATCATGGAATCTGCATTGCCTGGATTATTTTAAGTCAAGTCAAACATTTATTTGTAGAGTAGGCTACTTGTGTACTTAACATTTATTTATAGAGTACTTAATAAACAATAACCAAACAGTTGCTGTGCAAGTGAATCAATAATATTTTAGTTTTTATGTCAACACAGTAGATAAATGTGAGTATGGAATGGTTATACCAGTAAAGAGATATAGGCCTACTTGATACACAAGACAAACTGAAACAGAAATACACATTTAGAGCCTCAATATATAAAACAACAAAAGTCATCGTGGTGGAAACATCAGTAGGTCTTCAGTGTAGTTACAGACACTTGGATATGACCATGTGTAATGGAGGCCAACTAGCAGAGTGTGGCGCGGAACATTAGTAAACCTCTCTCCCAAAGCCTGATACAGTATCGTAGAGAGCTATTGGACTGGTCCTTTAGTAGCTCAGCAGTACCGTGCTGTGCCTCCCATACCCAAACTGGAGTGTTGGCTGGTAAGTGGCTGGTTCGAGCCCCAAATGGTGGACTGCAGGGACAACATCTACTTTTTTAAACTGCAGGTGTGAATTGAATGACTAGATTAGTGAAATAATAATATTTTTAATTTATCTTAATCTTAAATTATAGCCCCTCAGGACTGAAGGTTATGCCTGCCAGACCAGGGGCACTAAGGCCTACTAAGACACCTACACATTTTTTTCCCTTAAAAAAAAAAAAAAAATCGCGTAGCGTATCGAACCGTAGGTCATATATCGTGATACAAACCGAATGGTGGGTTGGGTGTATCGCTACAGCCTTACTCAACATGTCAAGAAACTGAGCCGCCCACATTGGGTTTGCATGCCCATCCACAGGGACCCCGGTTTGAGTCTGGGTCATTTCCCGATCCTCCCCTGTCTCTCTGTCCCATTCGCTTCCTGTCACCATATACAACTGTCCTGTCAAATAAAGGCATAAAAGCCCTTAAAAAAATATTTGAGAAAAAACCACCAAAGCAATGTATTTCACTGTAGTGGTGGCATGGCAGTTCCCCACTGCACGTTTTTCATCAACTGATGACAGCTTTGAAGCGACATAAAAACAATTATTGGTCAAATAATACCTAGTGTAAATTGCCGGTGTTGTTCAATTAGAGTAGCCCAGAAAAAAATAGGTATCGCACAGATCTGCTCCATGTTTTAATGTAGGCTACAAGTGACGTTTCGGCTGTCTAGCCTTCTTCAAATATAATATTTTATTATTTATAATGAACAGAAGAAACACATCATGGATAGGTAGCCTACCGGTACTGCAGTTATTTGGAGTGGTGGTGCCGATGGAAATGAAGCTGTTTCTTTCTTTTAGTAGTTACCGTATGTCACATTTGCTGGAGGACAGAAGCTGGAGGAAGTGTCCAGGGTCAGAAGAGTCTCTCCACAGATTTTTTAAGGAAGAAATGGGCTGTGGTCTGTCTTGATTTTGTTAGTCTGCTGTCCAGTGCATGAGGTTTAACTCCAAGTCTGACTTTCACATGCAGAGAGTGAGAGTATTATAAAAGTTTGCAAGTGAACCACGTCCCCCTTCTGAACTTCCTTGAAGTTTTCGCCAGGAGGACACGGCTATTATGTAGCCTAAATATGCAGAATATGGTTCTACCAGTCAAGGCACTGAAAGTGATTATGAAACCAAAGCAATGTATTTCAGGCAGTTTCCCATTGTACCTTTTTCATCAAATGATGACCGCTTCGAAGCAACTGCAAAACTATTATTGGTGAAATATAGCAGTACCTAGTGTAAATTGCCGGTGTTGTTCAATTAGAGTAGCCCAGAAAAAAATAGGTATCGCACCAAAAGTCTTTCTTGAGGTGCTGGCTTCTTATGCATACAAATGTTTAAAGAAAATAAAGAGAATGCCGCACAGATCTGCTCCATGTTTTAATGTAGGCTACAGTTTTAATGTAGGCTACAAGTGACGTTTTGGCCGTCTGGCCTTCAAACGTAATATTTTATTATTTATGTCACAGAGAAGAGAAATGTGACTGTGGAATGGTTATAGCAGTAAAGGGATATAAGCCTACTTGATACACAAGACAAACTAAAACAGAAATACACATTATTTACAGGGACAATATGTAAAACAATAAAAGTAACGTGGTGGAAACATCAGGCCTATGTAACATTACAAACACTTGGCTATGAAATTTGAAGAATTTTACAGTTGTTTGGTGTGGTGGTGACAATGGAAATAAAGCTGATTTTTTCTTTTCTTTTACTGCTGCTATTTTACTGCACATGCTGGAGGACAGAAGCTGGAGGAAGTGTCACTCCAGAGTCAGAAGAGTCTCTTGACTGTGTTTCTCTGCTGTCCAGTGCATGACGTAACACGTCCCCTGCATGGATACTCCACTGATGCTCAGCTGCCTCCCTCTGCTGGCCAAGTAGTGAAGTACAGTCTAGACACAGCTCACACAGTGAAAGTGAAAGCTCATTAGGAAACTCCAACTCCCATTGTCATTGTGACACAGCACTCCACAGCACACAAGTGAACACTGCACACTGCACACAACGAAATTGCATTTATGCCTCACTTGCGCAAGGGGGGAAGCCCTCAATGGCGCCCCTAGAGAGCAGTGCGTCTGTATGGTACCGTGGGGCGCCATTGGGTACCTCAGTCATGGAGGAGGATGGGGGAGAGCACTGGTTAATTACGCCCCCCACCAACCTGGCAGATCGGGAGTCGAACTGGCAACCTTTGGGCCACAAGTCTGACACCCTAACCGTGCTTACCCATGACTGCCAGTGTCCGATGCCATACTCATGCTGTAACATCTACAGTATTTAATATAATGTCTATGGCTGTTGTTCTGCACTAGATGATGATGTGTACAGTATAGGAGAAATAAACATGATAAACCCATCACTCCTGTCATTTCAAGTAGTATCAATGGGGGGTATAAAAGGTGGAAAACCACATTAATGTCCATGTTCATGATGTTCAGGAGATAAACATGTTGGTGCAGGTCTCATGTCTGCTGTGTTGAGCTTCCTCCTTCCTCTGTTGGAAGCAGCTTCTGGGGGAATATCTTCACACCTGTCCTTGTGTCTGTCTGACCTCTGAAGACCAGTGCATATTAAACAGAGATCAGTGTGTGTGCTTCTTCTGCACAGAAAAAAACAGAATGAGTTACCCAGGGCTGTAGTCAAGTCCACCTTTGTAGAGTCCAAGACAAGTCCAAGACCAGTACTAGTCAAGTCCGAGACAAGTCCGAGTCCAAAGAGGTTCGAGTCCGAGACAAGACCGAGTCCAAAAAGATTCGAGTCCAAGTCAAGTCCGAGTCACATGTCGGCCAGTGTTTGACAATGAAAAGGATGAATGTCAATAGTGTGAACCTTAGAAGATAACCTATATGGCATGGATGTGAAGACAAAACTTGTTTGTTATTGGATTTCAAGCTCCACTTTACAATCTATGATGGCCAGTGTTCTAAACAAAACTTAATGACAGACCCGGCGAGTCCAAAAGCCTAATTTGGTAAGACCATTGTCCGAGTCCAAGACAAGTCCGAGTCCAAACAATACCGAGTCCGAGACAAGTCCAAGTCCATAAAAAAACGGACTTGAGACCGGACTCGGGCCGAGTCCGGACTCGAGTACTACAGCCCTGGGTTACCATGTCTCTTTCATAATCTATCAGCCTACATCTTACATTAGGCTACTTGTGGTTTTGGATGATCTGAAATGTCATATCCAGAATCATTCAACTCTCTATTATTATCTTAAATAGGCTAAACAAATCTTAAGATTTTATTATAAATGAGCAAACCTTTGGATAATGAGATATGGCCAGTTCAGTTAATCACATTAGGCCTACCTGATCGGATCCATATATTCCAGGGAGTGGAAGTTTGGTTTTACATCCACCATGCTGTCGCTTCGCTTTAACTCCTGGTAAGTCATCTACCAAATCAGCTCAATAGTGTCTTACCTTAGAACAATTAAAAGACAAAACAATTGATCAAACCAATTTAACAAATGATTGCCAAATGATCAGTGGATCAGCAGGCCCGTGTTCTTGATCATTGTATCTCACATTCTTTAAAACATTCACATTTTTAACGTGTTGCAAAAATATGTAGGCTACCTTATCAATGTTGAGCCCATTGTGCAAATGTAGGCCTAAAATAAATGATGAATGATGAACCACCAACCATATGTGTATTGTTGTTGCCACTAGGGTACCGCACGAGACACGGCAGCATACACTCTAAGAAAATTTCCCTGCAAAATAACGGCAGTTACTGGCAATTATATTTACCTGTAATTCTACTGTTATTTCACACCAAAAATCAAATACAGCTCATTGCTGTTTAATGTATCACAGTATATAACATTTTTTCAGCAGCAATTGAACTGTTAAATAACAGTACTCTACAGAACGCTCACAGTATTAGTATTGTTAAACTAAAAGTGCTCTACAATATTTATGCAGTAGTATAAGTAAAATAACAGTACATTTCAGTTAAAAAGTTGAATTGCACTGTGTGATGACAGGCAAATACTCGGTCATAGTTGTATTCATGAATATGGCCATGGCAACTTCCCACTCCACCCATCATTCTCCATAACTGTGGTACCCTGGCCATGTTACCACCCCACCCTCCCATCGTTCACCATGACTGGAATGCCTTGAGCATGATACTATGGCGCTATGCTGTATTGAGAAAATGGTTTGCGGTGGTCTTTGAAAGTGTGGGCGTGAAAAAAAATTCAGAGTGCGCAGTGCTATGTTACAATGATAGTGTGCGAGGTGGGCTTTTTACTGTATCTCTTGATGAGCCAATGATGAATATAGCATTGGTCAGTCTTTAAAAAAATAATTTAATAAATAAAGTAGCACAGCAAACAAGCAGCTCTACAAGCTAGCTCTCAAAGCAATGCCAAATTTGCAGCAGGCACATTATATGCAACAATGCCACAAATGATGCCACATACAGCAAGCTTTCACAAAGAGGAAAGTATGCAAGCATGTAAGCAAGCATGTAAGCAAGCTTGTAGGCAAGCAAGTGCTATGCTGTGCCATGCAGGCCAGCCAGCAGGCAGGCAAGCAACTGAAGTGTTGATAGTCCAGATTTATATACAGGTGCAAGAGTACCATGTGACCAGAGTCATCAGGCCCTTGGCAGGTGACGCCCGTAATTGAATAATGGCATAACAGCCCTACTCAGGTGAGGCCAGGCACTGATTAGCAGATTGGTTTAGATGGGGCTGCTTGTTGCAAGAGTGTTCAAATTCTTAAAATGTTTCAGCCATTCACACTTTCATATCAAAATCATAGTGATGAAAATCATCATAATGTGCTGCATCAAACACTTTTTAAGTATTGTAGTTTCCTTAGAAATTGTTTAATGCTTGTTAGTATCAGAGCATATTTAACCAGTGAGAATGACTTAAGTTCTTCAGGTGGTAGGCTATTGCAGCTTGATGGCGATCACGGACAAGTGGAGGATGATAGGGTTTCAATGGTGCTGCCTAAAATATTTTGTAGAGGTGTGTCGTTCATGAACGAGCCGGTTCTTTTGAACGGCTCCCTGAAGTGAACGATGGGAACCGGATCACAGCTGGGGGAGCCACTCGACCGTTATTTCGTTCATTTTTCATTCATTTTAAGCACATGACCTCGACCAGAGTAATTAAATTTGGGAAAAAACACAATTGTTTGCCTCAAAGAGAGGCAAAAACGGTCTTTAGAAGCAGGAGAATAATCAGTTGTTGTTTGGACAACATTACCTTGAGGAGGAGTCAAAATATTACATTCACTGAATAAATAATTTTAAAAAGAGCCAAAAGAGCCAGTTTTTTGAACGGCTCTTTGAAAGGAACGAGCCACTAAGATCCGGATCCCGAAAAAGAGCCATAAATCCCATCTCTAATATTTTGGTTGCTTTCACAACGGCCAATGCTGCTATTGTGCAGTACTTACTGTTTATGCTCAATACTTGACTCAAAGTAGTATTTTCACAGTAGTTGTCTGTTTTTTCAAAAAACAGTAGAATGCTGTTGCAGAATTGCCCTAAATTAACAGTTATTTGTTACAGTGTAGCCTTACAGAATAAGCAACCACGCTAACCACAACAATCCACAACTCCTGGTAAGTCATCTCCCAAGAGAGCACTAGAGTCTTGCCTTGGAACAATTGAAAGTAAAGACAAAATTATTTATCAGACCAATTTACCAAATGATTGCCAAATGATCAGCAGGGTCTGTGTTCTTGACCATTGTTTCTCACATTCTTTAAAACATTTGCATTTTTAACGTGTTGCAAAAATATGTAGGCAAGCCTATCAATGTTCTGCCCATTGTGCAAATGTAGGCCTAAATGATAAATGAATGATGAAAAAATGAAAAATGATGAACCACCAACCATTTGTTGTTGCCACTACCGCACGAGGCAGGACAGCATCATTGTAAAGCCTTATAACCACGCAAACCACAACAACCGTATCACAACATAAGCATCAATTTGTGTAAAACTGCAAGTGGTAATGAATCGCTTACTTTAGTCGTGTGGACTTCTCCAATGTACTTGATCGTGTAGCCCATGACCGGACCTGGTAGGTTACTAGATGTTGAGGAAATCTGTATTTGTCTTGAACTGAATGAGTTGTTTCAAACTCGGAGCGCACTACTGAACTTCTCCAATACCGCGTGCAACGAGCTTCTCGGCCACCTTTGCGTGACCAATGTACATAAGTTTATATAGGCCTGCACTGCTGTCAGGTCGGACGCGCCACAACCAAAGTCCTCAAGGTGGCTCGGACCCAAGTTAACGCCGCACTGTATTATCCTGCTCACAAAAGACTAAGCATGAGAATGATATCATCGTTGTCTTTACATGTTCATGTTCCACATTCTTTGAGACAGTTCCAACCCACCATTGAGAATACCTGCGCTCCACATGTGCAGGCCCACCGACAGGAGGGGACAAGCGGACATGTTGTCCTGGGCCCAGAGAGAGAGGGGGCCCAGAAATGGGTCCCCATTACAGCGTATGTATTGGGTAGGGGGCCCTTTCAGATGACTTTGTCCTGGGCCAAGCAAAAGCTGTCAGTGGCCCTGCACATGTGTTTTCTTGAGACTGACATGGGGACGTGGGAGGTTGTACAGCAATGGCTATAAGCCCAATGCATTCCACTGTAGTGGTGGTATGGCAGTGTGCCCAGCAGTTTTGCAATTATACAAGTATTCCACAACCTTTCAGCTCTGGTAGAGCCGCAGGCAAAGACTGCACTATTAATAGCCTATATTGTGTTTCGTAGAGCGCAGGCAAAACCTGGCTGCAACCTTGATAGCCTATATTTTGTTTCTTAATGCATTCACTGTAGTGGTGGCATGGCAGTGTGACCATTGTTGTTACAGATTTTGCAGTAACATTCCTCAGTCTTTCAGCCCTAGTAGAGCCACAGGCTAAATCTGAACTATTAATAGCCTACATATTGTGTTTTAGAGCGCAGGGCCGCAGGCATAACCTGCACTCTTAATAGACTAATTTTGTTTCTTAGGACAGGGAATGGTCTAATGATTAGGTTTGTATTATGAATGGTATAATGACTAAAACCCAATGCATTCACTGTAGTGGTGACATGGCAGTTGTTGTTTTTTTTCATCAATTGATCACAGCTTCAAATGGACATGAAAAAACAAAACAATTACTGGTAAAATAAAATATGATTCATATGTAGGCCTAAATGATTTAAATTGCTGTTACGAGTTAGGCTACATAGTTTTAGGGTTGGCCTAGCTTAACACCCCGCGTTGCATTTTGGGACAACTTTCTATAGTAGGCTAAATGTTGGGTTAATTCAATTAAAATATACTTAGTTAATAGCCCCTCAGGACTGGAGGTTGTAGGCCAAGTAAGACTTCTGTAGATTTCCTACTGAATCTTTGCGTATGTGAAAATAGGGGGCCGAAATATGTACATTTTCAAATGTATCAGCCCATGCACTAACAACTTTAAAGGTGCACCGTGTAAGATGGTGGCGCACGCCGGGTGGCCAGAGAAGGTATTGCAACTATGCAGCTCATTGAAACTGTGCTGCGTATTGCCTAATTTTAGCTTTTCATGAATATTTACTGAACTAATATTGACCAGTATGACTAAAGTACAGAAAGTTTTGCAGATAAAAATGTCCTTTTCTGGAAATTCAAAATGGCGGACAGTAGAGAAGATCCCCTTTTCATGTATGAAAAGTGCAGTTTTCCCAGTCATAATAAAAACTTGAAATTTGATGGTGGTGGTAAGTATTCATGAACAAAGTAGCATTTCTGAATGGGCAGCAGGAATTCTGGAAATAAACTACTAAAAATCTTACACAGTGCACCTTTAATGGTGATCCATGTGTTATATCCGATTTCACATAAAATTTTAGTACACGTGCACTTTTTCATGGTAAATCAGTCTTGGTACTTCTGAATATCTGCAAGAAAATGTTAGTTTATTAAGCTAGTGCCACCCGCTCCAATCTCACATTTAGTCTGGTATATCAGGCTAAGAAAATATAATTCTGTAGCTTTTTTGCGTGATATAGCCTACATGATGCCCCAGGCTTGGGAAAATGCTCTCAATGGAGAGCCAGCTATTTGGTTGAGGTGATTAAATGGAACAGATTACTTCTTCAGTGGTTTAGGCCAACAGCAGAGTGTGGCATGGAACACAAACCCCCTCCCAAAGCCTCATACAGTATCGTAGCAAGCTATTAGATTGGTCCTTTAGCTCAGCAGTATCGTGCTGTTCCTCCCATATCCAGACTGGAGTGTTGGCTGGTAAGTGGCTGGTTCCCAAATGGCGGACTGCGCAGGAACACCTTAGTTTCACACGGCTCTAAATTAACTATGTGGCCAAGTGCAGGTGAACTTTCAGTTTGGCTAGTAGAAAATAAAACTTACCAACCAATTTGAATGATAGTGAGTGTATATTTGGGTATACGATTAATATCTACCAGCCAAATTTGTCTAGTGTGGAAAAAAGGTTAATTTACAGCCCTGTATATAGCATTTGAAGAATATTACAGCAGTTGTTTGGAGTGGTGGTGACAATGGAAAATAATCTGTTTGTTTAATTTTGTTTATTTCTTTTATGTTACGTCTGTCACATATGCTGGAGGACAGAAGCTGGAGGAAGTGTCCATGGTCAGAAGAGTCTCTTGATTTTGTTCCTCTGCTGTCCAGTGCATGACGTAAACACGTCCCCTGCATAGATACTCCACTGACGCTCCACTGCTTCCCTCTGCTGGCCAAGCAGTGAACTACAGTTTAAGCATGGCCACAGTGCCTGCAGTACACATTACAATCCGATATGTCTACGGCTACAGTTCTGCACCAGATGATGATGTACAGTATGTGAAGGAGAAATAAACATGATAAACATATCACTCCTGTCATTTCCAGTAATATCAATGGGGCACATGAAGGTGGAAAATGCACATTTATGTCCATGATGTTCAGCAGATAAACAGGTTGTTTAGTTTGATCCTGCCTCTCTTGAAAGCAGCTTCTGAGGGAATATAACATCTTCATTCCTGGCTGAGTTCTGAAGACAAGTGTTAAGTGTGTGTGTGCAACATCCAAGTGCAGAGGTGTCAAAAGTCAACAAACATGCCTGTATGTGGGACAATCAATAATGAAAGCTCTCTCTCTCTCTCTCTCACCCCCTCGGCCGGAATATAGACTTGAATTGAATAAACATACGTAAATTCATGGTGTAAGCAAAAGTGTATGAAATGGCATAGCTGTTGAACTATTTATGCCATTGTAATGTGGTGGATAGACTGTGTTGTTGTACTGAAAAATACTAAAAATCCAACAACAACCCACCACAAACTCGATCCAACCAGCCTAGATTCAGCTGATAGTAAGACGAGTACGTATGTCTACTGGTAATAAACTCAGACAAGTTGAGTTGAGTGTGTCTTTTTCACTTTTAGTTTAACTTTTGCATGCTGTACCAAAGTGCAATAGGGATCACAGCAACAAGTGGTCATCAACATTGTCTTTCAGACATTTATTTGCTTTAATTTACATTCATACATGATGTTGTGGGCACATTATTTGTCCAAAAATTGTTTTTTTTTAGCATATAAAGACAATTGTCCGGATCACTTTGTTTTAGAGTAATTCAACACACGAGGAACTTGCAAGTGAGAATTAAGGGGAAATAATGATACTGTCCTATATACAATGTACAAGTTGTAAGGAGAAAAATAATATCAAGACAGCAGCAAATTACAATGAAGCCGTAAAAGTGCAGGGGGTACTTGGAAAAATATAATTTTAACAAATGCATGGAGCATAGTCACACTGCAATAGAAAAAGTGATGTAAAACCTGAGTTAGGGGGTGCTCATGGCACAACGAAAAGGCTTAGGGGTACATGACACAAAAAAGGTTGGGAAACACTGGGCTAACAGACACTTAAATAACATTTGCAGATTATCACAACAGTTATTTGGAGTGTTAGCCTGGGTAAGGAAGCAGTTTCTTTCTTTTAGTGGTGTGGAGTGTTCTGTGATCCGCTGGAGGATGGAAGCTGGAGGAATTATCTAGTTGTCAGGGACAGAGAAGTCCCTCTTGATTGGTCACAGTTTACCATCCAGTGCATTAGGTAGCCTTCTACGTCCCCTTCTCCATGGAAGCTCCACTGCCTCCCTTTGGTGACGGTATGTTATATCACATACGTCACATACACATACGTACTGGAGGACATAGGCTGGAGGAAGTGTCCAGGGCCAGAAGAGTCTTTGAGTTTGCTCTCCAGTGAGGTTAACACGTCCCCTGCATGGATACTCCACTGACGCGCCACTGCCTCCCTCTGCTGGCCAAGTAGTACTGTACAGTCTACACATAGCTCACATTGACTGCTGCCACATACACAATGCCATACAAACTATTTATTGGAATGTATGGCTGTTGTTCTGCACCAGATGATCATGAACTGTATAGGAGAAGTAAACATGATAAACTAATCATTACTGCCATTTCCAGCAAACCACATTAATGTCCATGTCCATGATGTTCAGCAGGTAAACATGTTGGTGCAGGCCTCATGTCTGCTGTGTTGAGCTTCCTCCTCCCTCTGTTGGAAGCAGCTTCTGAGGGAATATCTTCACATCTGTCCTTGTGTCTGTCTGACATCTGCAGACAAGTGCACATTAAACAGAGATCAGAGTGTACTAAAGCCTACATGTACTTTTTAATGTAGGCCTACAGAATCTGTAGACAAGTGCACATTAAACAGAGATCAGTGTGTGTGTACTAAAGCCTATACTTGTGCTTTTTAATGTGCAGAAAAACAGAATGAGTTACCATGTCTGATTCATAAAAACCTAATATTAAATATTAAATGTGGTTTGTGAACAGGGCTGGACTGGCCACCTGGCATAGCGGACATTTCCCGGGCCCCGCACCCTTTTGGGCCCCTATTTTCAGAAATGTTTTTTTATTATTATTATTATTTTTTACATATCTGAAGATCACGAGGATGTGGGACCCACCGGAGAGTCAGTTCTGCGTCGCTAATTATGAGGGGCTCCTTCAAGCTAAAAGTGCCCATGCCCCATTTCTCCCCCAGTCCAGCCTTGTTTTGGATGATCTTAAATGTCATATCCAGAATCATTCAGCTCTCTGTTAGGCCTACTTTCACACATAAACAACTCTTTTGGATGATGAGATGGCCAGTTCAGTTCTTCACATTATGCCTACTGTATAACCTGATCCATTCTGTGTTCCAGTGAGTGGAAGGATGGTTTTACATCCTTCATGCTGTTGCTTCGCTTTAACTCCTGGTATGTCATCTCCCAAACGAGCCCATTAGTGTCTTACCTAGGAACAATTGAAAGTAAAGACAAAATTATTTATCAAACCAATTTACCACATTATTGTGCATAGATCAGTGGATCAGTGTGTTATGTTTGTAAACATGTAGCCTAATAAATGAAGCACTGACACACAGCATGTGAAGTTAACTCATCGTGTTTAGGCCTACTTACTCCTCTTACTTTGGACTTAAGTCCTCGAACCCCGGGCAAGACCCAAGCAATAGAGCACAGCATACAGGCATAGCCTAATACACTAATGTTGACAGCTAGTTGAACTAGCCTGAACTGGACATAAGACAGCGCTCTTGATTTTTCTCACACTCCTCAACACATTTAGCCTATATTATTCAAAATGCACCAAGTCATAAAAATACAACAAGGTTAACTTGTGCCCATTGTCCAATTGTACATTTCACATGTGGCATTCTCTTAGCCTGCCCGGGAGCGTGTCTATGTTCCCACGGCCCATTGGTCCCACAGCCCATTGGTCCCACATCACTAAGATTTTTAACATTATTTTTTAGGCCCATTGGTCCCACAGCCCATTGGTCCCACAGCATATTCCTGCTGCTCCATGTTCCCACATTTCTAAGAATTTATTAAAATTTAGGCCCTATGTTCCAAAGGCACGTTCTCTTAGCTTCCTCAGAGATGCGATAACATGGAGTTGAGAAACATAGGGCATATATTTGAATAATTTCTTTAAAATGTGGGAACACGGAGCAGCAGGAATAAGCTGTGGAACCATTGGGCTGTGGGATCAATGGGCCGTGGGACCAATGGGCTGTGGGAACATAGAGCTAACCCCTGCCTATCCTAGTAGGCTAGGCTCCACTTTCTTTGCTATAGAAAATTCAACCATTTTATTGCAGTTTCTTCAGTAGGTCAATGGGCTACCACTCACCATTTGTGTTGTAGCCAACATTTTTGCAACTCAGCACATTAGGTACATGTAGCTAGTTATTTAAAGCTAAGATACTGTTGATCTAAATGATACAATTTCACAATACATTGAACAAACATTTTAGACAATATTAGAAAAAAAAGAACATAAAAAAAGTTCCTCATCTAGGTTTTTTGTTAACCCAGAAGAGATTATTCAAACTGATCAGAAACCTGCAGGATAGAAGGAGGGCAAGTGAGCACTACAAAGCCAGTTTCATCTAGTGTGTTTCTGATTGGAGAAATCTGCTCTACTGCACATGCTACACTTTGCAACCGTCCCCAACCCACACATAGGCTAATCACAACAAACATCATAATTCACAAAGCATCAATTTGTAGGCCTATAACTGCGAGAGGAAACAAATCGCTTAATTTTTGTTGTTTAGTCACTTCTGCGGCATAATTGCCTGTGTATCCGGCTAGTCTCTTTGAAATTCCTTATGATATTATAAATCGTAGTTTACTCTTCCATACACAGCTGCATAGTGCCTGGGCTAAATTTGACTGCTCAAGATAAGAGTCTTGACATCATGCACTTTGCCCAGGCCATAAAAAGTGGAAGTGGATACCGTCTAAGCAGCAGTTCACACGCTGCTCTAATTAGGCATACATCAGATGAGGATCACAGTGACAGATAAAGGGAAAATTTCCCAGACCCAAAGCAATGCTTTTCACACTAGTGGTGACATAGCAGTTGCCCACATGCTTTAGGCCTACTTTTTTCCCATCAATTGATGACGGCTTCGAAACAATGTGTAAAACGATTATTGGTAAAATATTTGCCAAAATGTAAATTGCTGTTACAAGTTAGGCTACTGTTCAATTTCTGTTACATCATTTGAGGGTATAGCCTAAACCGCAGTGCATGTTGGGACATCATCTTCCTTTTGAAAATGCTGGGTAGGCCTAAATTGAACTAGAAATGCATTCTCACAGAAAATGCTGGAAGCGGGCTTGCCTTTTGGGGCAGAGATGAAACAAAGTACTATTGAGAAAACAAAGCTAAAAGAAATCTTGGAAAAACTCCATCCACCCAGTCAGAAGTTATGGGCCAAACAATTCAGCCATCTTGGATTCAGCCATCTTGAAAGTGTTGTAGCTCTGCGTTTTGGGGATATACTAAATGACATACATGGTATTTTAAGTTGGCTAAGGAACACTGCATATGATATAATTTTGAAAATCAACATGGCTTCGAGCGGGATTAGAACTCACAACCCCTTTGCCATTGATATTAAATGACATACAATACATGATATTTGAAGTTGGCTAAGGAACACTGCATATGATATCATTTTGAAAATCAACATGGCTTCGACTGGGGTTCGAACCTCCAACCCCCATATCCCTAATTCAGCACATTTGCCATTCATACTAAATGACATACATGGCATTTTAAATTGGCCAAGGAACACTGCATATGATATAATTTTGAAAATCAACATGGCTTCGACTGGGATTCGAACCCCCAACCTCCATATCTGTAATTCAGCACATTTGCCATGCATACTAAATGTCATACATGGCATTTTAAGTTGGCCAAGGAACACTGCATATGATATCATTTTGAAAATCAACATGGCTTTGACTGGGGTTCGAACCCCCAACCTCAATGTCTGTAATTCAGCACATTTGCCATCCATACTAAATGACATACATGGCATTTTACGTTGGCCAAGGAACACTGCATATGATATAATTTTGAAAATCAACATGGCTTTGACTGGGGTTCGAACCCCCAACCTCCATATCTGTAATTCAGCACATTTGCCATTCATACTAAATGACATACATGGCATTTTAAGTTGGCCAAGGAACGCTGCATATGATATAAATCAGCATCGCTTCAAGTGGGATTCGAACTCTCAACCTCCATATCTCTAATCCAGCACATTTGCCATTGATAATAAATGACATACATGGCATTTTAAGTTGGCCAAGGAACACTGCATATGATATAATTTTGAAAATCAACACGGCTTCGAACCCTCAATCTCCATATCTCTAACCCAGCAGCATGCATTACCACTAAGCCAAGCAGCTAGCTGTCATGCATTGTCCAGCAAGACTATATTACATTGCAATGCAGAGCTGAACAATAGACTTCTAGAATGGTTCCTCGCACCTGCTCGTTAAGAATAGAATCTTGAGACAGTGACAGTTGAAATGGAACACTTCATTGGCTGCACCTGTTGTGATTGACTGAAAGACAGTTAGTATTGAGCTCTAGACAGGGGAGAGGATGAGAATGAGTTTTTTGTCTTTACAACATCGTTGTAAAAAAACTAAAAGGAGTTGGCACGTGTCCTTTTCACAGATCGGAGTCATGCTTGTGATCTCTCTAACAGTCTTTGAATGAAGTTTATAGGTTAAAGGATTCAGGCACAAATGGACCTCCGTGTGGGACATGCGCTGATCTCTTGAAAAATGCACTTTTCGAAAGACAGGGATTCTCCATAGAGCCAGGCCTGTTTTTTTTACAAACCTGCCATTTAAAAAGTATTGGGAGTTGGGAGATGAAACTTTCACAATTTGGAGACATGCCATAGAGCTCGCTAACAACGCGTCAACTAAACTTCTAGGTGAAAGTGTTGATGTTTTATGACCGAAAAAGCCTCCTACACTCTAATCTCTAGAGTGGCGGAACCTTGGTTCATGAAGGTTCCACCATGGTTTTCAATGGAGACCCAGGCTTTCACAAAATCGCCAAAAACGGGAAAACGACAAGAGACACGGAAAAGCCTATTAATATACGCGATCTCCAAGCCGAGCCGGTCGTTTTAGTGTTTGAACGGTGTCTCTATCTCGAAAGGCCTAGGAGGATATCCATTTTCTATTTTTGCTGCCCCTGGAGACTGATGACGGAGTTCCGGTGACATGGCAGCAGTTTGAATAAGCCCGCGTTACCTCCCCTGAAATAAGATCTAAATCTCGTTTAAAATGATACTGTAAAGAAAATGTTTAAGCAAGATAACTAAGTAATGAATCTGCGCTCCGGGATAAATAAAGATTTCCACGAACTCCAACCAAAGAAAAAGAAACCAACCAAGAAACACACGGGGGAAGACGAAACCAACAGCATGGCCGCCCAGGGTGAAATGCATAAACTTTTTGCTGAGTTAAAAGAGTCCTTATGCCAAGAGTTTCAAGTGCTGAAAATGGAATTGAAAGATTTTCGTCGAGAGACTGAACGCGACATTCAGAAGATTATGCAACAAACAGCTGATCTGAACGAGAAGGTGAACGCAACTACAACGCGCGTTGAGCACTTGGAAAGTCGGGTGAGCGATTTGGATGATGCTGGAGCCAATAATCAACAAACTATGGAATGGATGAAGTCTCGAATTGATGAACTTATTGAACAAACAGAGTATTTGGAAAGCAAGTCGAGGCAAAATAACATGTGCATCTACAATATCGCTGAAGGAAGTGAAGGGAAGGACATGGTGGGATTTCTCACAAAGTTGATTAAAGAACTCGGAGTACATGATGAACTGAATATACTTCGTGCGCATCGCACTTATCAAGAGCGAGAAAACTTCGACCGTCCGATCATCATTGCTTTCCTCGAGAACGACATGAAAATGCGTGTCATGCAGGCTGCATGGACAAAGAAGAAGGTGATGTTTGAAGATACAAGGATTTACTTCGAGCATGATTTCACAACCAAGGTGAGGAAGCAGAGAGCCATGTATAAGCCAATCAGGAAACAACTAAAGGACCAGGGGATCAAATCGCATATCGTGGCGCCTGCGAAACTGAAGATTTTCCACGAGGATGATTCCACTACAACCTTCCCTAACCCAGGGGCAGCGACCCACGCTTTAGAAGAAAAGGGACTTTACAAAGCCGAATAAACTGGATTACGCCGTGAGGCCGAATTCACCGTCAGATAGGGAAGATGCGCATCTTGGATAGGCCTACGGATTACGGTAGGCTGCGTAATGGAGCAAATGGGGACCTCTCTCTCTCTCTCTCTCTCTCTCTCATTTCACGCATGTCGTCATTGACTACGGTCTACTGGAATAATAGAACAAAGCTGGATGAACTTGAAACTTGCAACGGTGAACATTAATGTGCAGTCTAAGGAAACGCCTTCTTTTTTTCTGTTTTGCCCTACTCTGCTTATGATCTTATTGAAAAGGGAAAGGTCTTGCTCCAGTGGGCGGCTTGCAGAGAACCTTTGTTATCTTTTTATTATTATTGTTTTTTTTCTTCCTGGCTTAAAGCTCAAGGTAGGACTGACATTTCGGCCCGGCAAAAGGGACTGCACAAAGCCGAGTGTACCTGAGATGAAGATGACGCTGTCTGGACTTTGCTCACGGTATGCAAAAAAAAAAGGGAGTGAGGGGAGGGGGACGGGGGACGGGACGGGACGGGACTGGTCTTTAAGCTCAAGCTTTTTTTGGTGTGTTTTTTGTTTTGTTTTGTTTATGGGAACGAAGAGGAGTGTAAAAGGCGATTGAACTGGCATAGATATGAAGAGAGTACAGACCTAGGTAGGCCTATATGGCTACTATGGTGAACATTAACACGAGAGTTGATCTGTTTTCGTTAAACTAAGTTATTTAAGTGTGGATCCAGTTTGCAGTCTACCGGGGAACTTTGCAAACTATTTATTTTACTCTGTTTCTTTCTCTTTCTCTCCTTCTCTTTTGGGATATTAAAAAAAAAAAAAATACTTTAAGGATTTTTCGGTCTGATAGAAATTACTTAACAGCTATAACCAACTTTGGACATGACTGGAAATTATTTGCTTAATTAGAGTTGGATAATTTAGGGGGAGGGGGGCTTCAAACTGCTTTCTTTTAGGGTATGTGCACGAACGTGGCTACAGAGACCCTAAATTCTGAACTAACAACTCTCACCACAAGCTGCCACCAAATTAGACGGTGGTGCAGATGGAACTTTGTCGATCTAAATGTGTATGAATGTTTGTGTTTTTGTGTTGACTGTGTATTTGTTTCCTTTTTTGTCTTTATTAATCCTGCCTACCACAGCTTGAAGGTTTCCCCGTGTATTTTCTCAAGGTTTATTTATAAAAAGGTATCATGAGACCATTAAAATTAATTACATGGAATGTTAAAGGTATAGGACATCCTGTTAAACGAACCAAAATACTCACAGCACTTAAAAAAGAAAAGGTTGAAATAGCTCTACTGCAAGAAACCCATCTTACACCAGAAGAACATCTTAAACTGCAAAAGGACTGGGTTGGACAAATATTTTCTTCATCCTTCAAATCAAACAGCAGAGGAGTGGCTATCCTGGTTCACAAACACACACCGTTTGAACTCATTGAACAAATCGTAGATACAGAGGGAAGATATATTCTGGTTAAAGGGAAAATTGGGAATAATGAATTAACATTGCTTAATATATATGCTCCTAATATAGACACGCCTTCATTTATTTCTGATATGATTTCGCTTTTTAACACCCATTGCACAACATTGGGATTTATAGGGGGGGACTACAACTTAACCCTTTCATGCTTAGACAAATCCTCTCACTCCCGTGGGTCTAATCCTAAATCAGCAAAAATATTGAATGCTTTGGCACATGAAACAGGATTAGTAGATGTATGGAGAGTTAAAAATCCCACAAAAAGGGACTATACATTTTTTTCTAACAGACATAAAACTTATTCTCGGTTAGATTACTTTTTTCTCCCAAAGAATTGTTTGAATCTAGTTTCCTCTTGTGAAATACATGAAATCTCCATATCGGACCATGCTATGGTTTCTTTGGAAATATCATTACAAAAAGTGCATACATCTAAAATGTGGAAGTTTAACAACTCACTTTTGGAAGACGGAACGTTCTGCAAGAAAATGGAAGAGTGGATTGAAGACTTTATTATGCATAATGTAGGGCTACCTGACATACCCCCTCATGTATTATGGGATGCAGCAAAAGCAACTTTGAGAGGACACATTATATCATATTCCTCATATAAAAACAGGCAAAGGCAGGCAACTACAAAGGATCTAAAGGAAGAGCTGTTATACAGAGAAGCACTACACAAGCAAATTCAATCAGAAGAAAACTGGCAAAGACCTGACTATAACTTAGACCAATCTAATTACATCAAACAAAAAAACATGTTTCTAAAATGGAAAATTCATGAATTTGGAAACAAGCCAGGACAATTCCTAGCACACTACTTGAAAAAGGAACAGGCTAGAAGAACAATAATGGCTATCAAAACTGAGAATGACTTAGTATATGACCCTTTAGAAATAAATAAAGAATTTGTCAGTTTTTATTGTAACTTATATAAATCAGATAACATTTCAACCTCTAAGGCAAAAGCATTCTTGGAACATTTAGACCTCCCACAGACCACTGTATTAGACCAACACATGATAAATAATACTTTCTCTGAGGAGGAGGTATATGCCACAATAAAATCAATGTCAGCAAATAAATCTCCTGGCCCAGATGGTTTTTCTGCAGAATTCTACCAAACATTTTGGTCACAACTAAAACCCATCTTTATGTTAATGGTTAATAGCTTTTATACTGATAACATTCTACCAGCTTCTATGAAAACAGCCAGAATCTCTCTGATATTAAAGGAGGATAAAGACCCTCAGAGCTGTTCCTCATATAGGCCTATAAGTTTGCTTAACTGCGACTATACAATTATTACAAAAGTTTTGTCTAAAAGACTAGAATCAGTTTTGCCCAAATTAATTAAACTAGATCAAACTGGATTCATTAAAGGGCGTCACTCATCTGACAACACCAGACGGCTATTCAACATTATACATCTTCTAAATAAAGACAAAACACCATCACTATTAGTATCACTTGATGCTGAAAAGGCATTTGACCGCTTAGAATTTTCTTTTCTTTTCTTAGTACTAGAAAAATTTAAGTTGGGTCAGAACTTCATTGCATGGATTAAAGCAATATATGACTCTCCAAATGCTACTGTATATACCAATAGTGTGGAGTCAGCCCCTCTGCAACTAGGAAGGGGCACCAGGCAAGGCTGCCCTCTCTCTCCATTACTTTTTGTCATGGCACTAGAACCATTTGCTGAGAAGATTAGAACTAACCCTCTGATAAAAGGAGTTACTGCACACACACACCATCATACAATTTCACTTTATGCTGATGATACACTATTGTTTATAACTGACCCTTTGTCATCATTGCCTCAGCTACTAGCGGATATTCAAACATTTTCTGAAATTTCAGGTTATAAGGTAAATCTACAAAAGTCAATTGCTTGCCCGCTCAATATTATAAAAGATGATGACATAAAAAAAGAATGCCCTTTCTCTTGGTCAATACATGGGTTCAAATATCTTGGAATACAAGTAACACCTTCTTTAGAAAAACTATTTACGACAAACTACAACTTTTTGTTGGAGGTTTGTCAAAACAAGCTGCAGACTTGGACCACTCTTCCATTCTCTCTCATTGGTAAGATCAATGTGGTCAAAATGAGTATACTCCCTAGGTTTATTTATGCTTTTATTATGTTACCATGTCATGTCCCGTCTTCTTTTTTTAAGCTAATTAATACATCTTTAACAAAATTTATATGGAACAATAAAACACCAAGGGTTAAGCTAGCTACTTTATCTAAATCCTATGTTAAAGGGGGGCTAGGACTCCCTAACTTTCAGTGGTATTACTGGGCCTGCCAGGTAAGAAATATTGTAAGTTGGAAATTAGAAACTAGCACTCTTTGGGTATCACTTGAATCATCAACATGTCATCCATTAGATATTATGTCAACACTTTACATTAAGACTCTACGTCTTCCGACAACTGTAGAAGAGTTACCTCCACTACAAGCTACTCTGAAAGCATGGCAGGACTGTAACCGGTTCCTAGATAAAGATAGTTTGATAAGCGTACATTCTCCCATTGCATTCAACCCAGACTTCTTAGCTCTTTCACAAACAAATTTTCGAAACTGGACACTTAATGGTTTGAAGACTTTTTCAGACATGTTTGACAAGGGTTCTGAGTCTGTGAAGTCATTTGCAGACATCACTAGAGAATATGAAATTCCTAGATCAGATTTTTTTAAGTACTTGCAGGTCCGCCACATCATGGTCCATTTGCAAGAAAAGGGACAACTTAGATTCTGCCCTACAGAACCGGAACAATTCATATCCTCGGCCTCCTCTGTTAAGGGGAAGATATCTCTTTTTTATAAAAAGTTATCTGAAAGATCACAGAACTCTTTTTTGCCCTTGAAATCAATTTGGGAACTTGATCTAAAAAAGAATTTCAGTGAGAAAGAGTGGTTAAGAATGTGTACAGATTTCACCTCTCCCGTGGCTACAGATATTAAAATTAAGGAAAGTAATTATAAATTTCTTTACAAATATTATCTAACCCCAGTTAAGCTTAACAAATTTGATGAAGTAAACTCTCCTCTGTGTAAGAATGTGGAACTGAGCTGGGGACATTTATGCATTTATTTTGGGACTGCAAAGCTGTTTATTCTTTCTGGGAGAAGATTCACGAAGCAATCCAAGATATGTGTGAGTGCACTTTTGATCTCTGTCCTAGGTTGTATTTGTTGAATTATGGGTTGGGAAATGTGTTCCCTTACGCAAAGAAATGTGTTTTTGTAATATTATGTCACTTTGCCAGAAAATGCATACTCATGAATTGGATATCGCAGTCAGGACCGACTCTTTCACAATGGTTAGATCAGATAATACACTTTTTAACGATGGAAGAAAGTATAAACACACAACACCTGAAACAGTTGGATGTCAGGTCTACATGGTCCTTAGTACATAAATACATAGACACAGTAAAACTTACAAACCTAAGTTAAGCATATAGGGTAGACCTCTATGCGAAGTGGGTAGGAATTGTATGTATTTTTTATTTTATTTTTTTGGGTGTTATGTTTGTTTGTTTTTGTTGTTGTTTATTCTTCCTTTTTCTAGTGGACAAGCGCTGTCCACTTTGTGTGATGTTTGTGTGATATGTGTAAAAGTGTAAATAAAAAATAAAATAAAAAGTAAAGACAAAAAACTCATTCTCATCCTCTCCCCTGTCTAGAGCTCAATACTAACTGTCTTTCAGTCAATCACAACAGGGTCGGCACTTTATAACATTGCTCTGGGGTCAAGGGCGGAAGTGACATCATGAGGGACGCACTTTGTTTTGATTTTGCAATGGCGGCAACCACCGGATTGCAGTTGGAGAAAACTACGGACAAAGCACATTTGTAACAGATTAAACGTAAATGTGTGCCGCTTAACATGTTTTAAAGTTATTGTATTGGAATGCTACTGATTTGTAGTTTGTGTACGTTTATTAACATCTGTTTGGTTCGGTTTGTTGTCGCGGAATTACGTGTAGATATCTGTGAGCTATTAGCATCCCATGCAGTAAAGTCAAAACATCGTGCATATCACCGTGTCACATACAACAACTTCATTATCTCGGTGTCTTGCATCATGGAAATTGGCAAGAGGTGAGTGTTACCTAACCATTTCATCTGTTGAAGTAGCTATGTAGTGTCAGAAAGTTGCACTGATAGTTTCTTACCGAATTTAATTCATAAAATAGCACATTACTTACATGCTTTTCAATGCAATGTTGGATATTCCCGGCATGTAGCCTGGTGATGTATTACGTGACATCCGTGTTATAGTGAGCTGACATTGCACGTGTTGTTAATTAACTGTATATTTACTTAAAATGTGCAAAATATATAAGGACAGAGCAATGGCATTGTTAAATTCAGCCTTTAGCTCCAAGCTACAATGACTGTGGCCATCATTAAGCTTATTTGTCAGCTCTCCATCTCTCTTGCATGCAGTGTCCTTCATAGTTTCACTGATAAATAATTGTATTCATTCTCTCATTCAGACTTTTCTCAAAACTATATCTGTGATGGATGGCTTTGAGGGGGATGTACAGGTTGCTATGGAAGACCAATGACCAGTGGTCCCACTACACGCATGAATGGTATTTTGAAAGTAAGCTTTCTCCTAATAATATATACACAGAATGTCACAAAACATTATTGACACTTAACCCATTGCTCATTGAAATGTATGTACCTTCCAAAATATGATACGGGTAAGCATACCCATTAAGCCCATGTACCCTTTATGCCCACTTACTTTGGGGTCAATTTAAAAAGAGGGAATACTTGGATTTTGTTTTTCCATCACCCCATCCAATTAAATGGTTTATTTACTGACAAAATGTTTTTTTATTGCATACAAATCATAGGGCACAAGTAGCTTCAGAATTGAATGGAAAAAGGACTATTGATAAACATTGAGATGAGAGGTACATCTTACCATTTCACAAAAAAGCTATACATATGATTGAACGCTTACCTAGATTTTACAGACATTATTTTTCATGTTGCCAACTTGTCTTTGCATAATTGTTTTCAAATCAGCTGCAGTGTGCATTATTACATTACGTTACACTTAAGCTTAGTTGATGCTTTTTATCCAAAGCAACTTACAGTTATTTATAGGGTATTGGTTACAGTCCCTGGAGCAATGTGCGGTTAGGTGCTTCGCCCAAGGGCACTTCAGCCATCGATGGCGGGATCATAGGTTGGGATTCGAAACTGCAACCCTCTTATCTTAATTCCACCTCACTAACCACTAGGCGCTTTTAGCTACACTATGGTATGAAAATGTGCTTTATAAATAAAATTATTATAATTATTATTATGGCTGCCCTATGGCTGTCCATGCATGAACACAAATGAATGGTAACAAATTGATGGCTGAACATTGTCCTTCAGGATTTGTTTGTAGAGAGAGCAGAATTCATGCTTATTCAGTCACAGCCGGCTGTCCGAAAAAGTTTACGTCTAAACAAAAGTTTAAAAAATGTGTTGAATAATGCTAGTAGTGATTTAACTTTGTTCATTTTTTATGTCAAACTATTCAGGTATGTGAAACACAATGGTGGATGCGCATATTCTAATGGAGGAAGGTGCTAAGGAGACCTGTGCACTTGTCTTACGGTCAGCTCACTCTGTACTGGTCAGTGTTGTATGTATACCACAAATTTACTTTCAGTTTTGACACCTCTGGTACATTCAGGTACATAGCATGGGAACTAATGATTCACACACTGTAGTAACTCCCAGTTTATGATGGCCATCAATTATGGACAACCAAATATCACAGTCAGTGTCGTATGATGTATCTTTAGGTTGAGCACAGTGGAAGTAAACAATATTTCTCAACCTAACCTCATAACTGTAAATCACTTTGGCTAAAAGCGTCAGCTAAACGTAATGTAATCTAATCTCTCCCGCACTTTCAGTACCACTCCTGTAGAATGGCCATGCCAACCTCCCAGCACAGCTATGGAAAGACCATGGGCACATAACAGGTAAGCTTCCTCACACAATGGTTGCTCAATAACCTTCTTTTTTTCCTGAAGCTTAAAGGGAGACTGTCCCATTTTTGGAAATAAGCTTATTTTACACCTCCCCTATAGTTAAATAATAGGGTTTTACCATTCTCCTGTACTTTCAACCGTTCTCTGGGTATGGCAGTGCAAATTTTAACTCCAAGCTAGCAGTTAACATTGAGTCCTATGAGACCAGTTAGCCGCCAGCTGGTCTCATAGGACTCAATGTTAACTGCTAGCATGGAGGTAAAATTTGCACTGCCATACTCAGAGAACGGTTGAAAGTACAGGAGAAAGGTAAAACTCTATTATTTACTATATTTACTCTATTATAAACTATTTAACTCAAGGGGAGGTTTAATATGAGCTTATTTCCAAAAATGGGACAGTATCACTTTAAGTTAGGTTGACTTGTCAAGTTACCTACAGTGTTTTTCACAGGGTAATGTAACCCCTCATATAGCACTTGTTTTTCATGATTCCATATTTTTTGATTCCATACCATGAACACGCAGAAAAATAATTATAACAAATTAATGCAATATAGTCACATTAGGTAAGAGGAGGAGATATAGTGCATAAGTTAGGGGTGATATCAAAAACAAGGCTTAAGTTAGAGGGGTATGCTGGAGAAAAAGGGTTGAGTAACACTGGCCTAGGCTGCCTGTTGATGGCTCACCCGTGAGGCAGTCCTCAGCTCTCCACCAGTGTCAGTGCTCAGTTCACCTCGCGCCACCTTGTGGTAAGCCTTGAAATAGCTGCGAACAAGCAGCGAGTGAACAAACCAACATGTGAACAAACCAACACACAAACTCAGGCGAGCACATAATCGTCTAGGCCAGTGTTACCATTACATCCTATTATTTGTAGTTATGATTGTATGTGTTCTAACCTTCTGCCATGTAATCTCAATGGTAGAAAATATATATACTTTTTTTTCTACTTTACTTATGGTAGGACAGTGATGGTGGTGACAGGACGCAAGTGGAGAGAGAGATACGGGGAAGGGCCGGCAAAGCACCCGGGCAGGGCATCGAACCCGGGTCAGCCGCATGGTAGATGAGTGCCCTACTGTTTGGCCATGACAGGGCCGGAAAATTAATTTGATAATTAATAATTATGGAATCAAAACCATTAAGTACACGTGGCCCGATGACATCACGATAGTAATAGGAACGATGTCGGTTTGCTTCGATTTTGCCCCAGCTTGCGAGTTGAACATTGTTGTAGCTTTCATATGAGTGACTTCTGAAGCCAATGGATTAATTGAAAGTAAGGTTATAAGCTGTTGTTCCAAACAGATGGATAGGCGACAAAACTTTTGGAGACAGCTGTAGATGAGGAAAAAATGGTACCCTTCATCAATTTTGCTTAACATTTCTCTGATTACAGTGCCAGAACATCTTTACAGGTTGGAACCTTGCCATTGGCCATTTTTCTTTAACTTCCACCGCAGATATTGTGGGATTTGAGTTCCAGATTATTTTGTAGGCCATGACACTTGACCTCATGCGTTTTATCTTCAAATAATGTCTTCCCAGGTTTTGCTCAATGAACAGGTACATTACCATTTCAAGAAATGATTCCATCATCCCTAAGCATCATTTCAGCTGATCGGAACAGAAAATTGTAAAAATGTCAACATAAACTTTAATAGTCATTGAAAAGGAACTGTCAACCACCTCCCATCACCTGAGGCAAATGGGCTTTGCATAGAGAAACATTCACTGAGTGCTGTCTGGTGCATGTCTGAACGACAGGTGATTCCATACTTTTTGCCAGGGGCTGTAATACGGCCCTCGGAGGACTTTTACGGCCCTTGCAAGAATTTGAAGTGAAAAAAAGGTTCCCCACCCCTGCCCTAGACACACACCTATGATGCCAACTTGAACACCCACATCACCATCATGCATTAAAGTGGTAACTAACAGTATGGTTGAGCTAAGGCTAGCAGAAACCGCTGACCTTTGTGCAAGAACACAAAGTCTTTGCCACCAAGTGCTTTGTCTTCTTTTACCAGAGGGGTCAAACTTCTTTCCATAAATCAAGTAGATTTGGACTTAGTCTATGCATGCTGTGGTTGCTCACATTGTTTTGGTGGTAGATGTTATAGATATATGTTGTTGGAAACTGAGTAGACATGAAAATGCATTTGCCTAAATACAGCATCAAGTCTGTGCATTTTCATGTACCTCATTGACGTTGTTGTTGTGATGCACATATTAAAATATCCTTCTGCTTTACAGTTTGTTGGACCAACCATCCTCTCCTGCTACACCAATGTATCAGCGGACGCTACACAGACGCTACACAGACAGGCCTTCATGCACTCTCGACTGCTAAGGGCAAGGGCACCGGACCACTTGCGCTGTGCTCCTATGAAAGCCAACATATCACCCCACCACCTTACCGCTATTAGTTCATCATGTTTTCCCCTCAATGTTTTTGACTTCATCTGATTTGGTATTGCATGTATGTTGAATGTATGCTTAAGCGGTGGCCTAGTGGTTAGAGAGTTGGTCTTTCAATCTAGGAGTTGCAGGTTCGAATCCCCCCTGACCTCTCCCTACATCTCCATCCATGGCTGAAGTGCCCTTGAGCAAGGCACCTAACCCCACATTGCTCCAGGAACTGTAACCAATACCCTGAAAAATAATAACTGTAAGTCGCTTTGAATAAATGAAGGCGTCAACTAAGTGCAATATAATGTAATGTAAAAGTAGCTAGTTCTGGCCATGTAATATTTAACACCTGAGAATAAAGAGAAGAACAAATTATGAGTAACACATTTACAGCCTACACAGTACAGCAACAGTGAGTTCAATAGGAGATAAAATGGGAGGAAGGAACTATGCATCATCTACTGGAAATCAACACAAGAGTTTTACACAGTTGTGAATAATGCAACATCTGCAAAGTTCAAGATATATGCCTTGCATGCCTTTATTTTAGTAGCATGACTTTTCAAATCATAATTCACCTATATAGCCTAACATTATAGATTTTTGAAATAAATAAATGAATTACATCAAGTTGTTTCTCCTTGCATTTTGTTTTTTAAAAAACAATTGTTACAATTCATGTGGAAAGGACGTTTCCCACTTTGAATTTGATACAATGATTAAACCCTGAGTCATTGCTCCTTGCATTTTGTTAAAAATAATCCCAACATAATCAAGAGACTGTGTTAAGGTCTTAATGCAAGGTGATTCCCCTCTGCATATAATAGTAGCTTGGATTGTAGCCTCACTGGTAGCACATAACACACCTTGTATTACCGGTATGCATGTCTTGATGGATACATGCCCGAGATCAAGGCGGACTGGCGCTAAGGTGGGTCACATATTTTTAAAAACAAAGTTTATTGTGTTAAAGATATAATCAATGCATTATTTAAGTGTTTTCGCTTATGTTAACAAACGGGTTGCTAACGCGAAATTACGTCTACTGGTTGGGTTCAAAACGTAGGCTAGTAGGCTACAAAAGTACACATATTTTTCCCCCAAAGTAGGCTACTTAAGAACTACAAAGTACTACTCAATTAAAATACCTGATTATATGTTATGTGTTACTTTCCACCCCTAAAAAGATGACTGTTTTGTTTTTAATGACGGGTTTGTTTTAGTTGAAGTCCCTGAGTCTGCGCACTGTGGCACTAAAGAACTTCCGGTATGCTTGACCCCAGAGCAATCTTAAAAAGTGCCCACCATCACAACAGGTGCAGCCAATGAAGTGTTCCATTTCAACTGTCACTGTCTCAAGATTCTATTCTTAACGAGCAGGTGCGAGGAACCATTCTAGAAGTCTATTGTTCAGCTCTGCATTGCAATGTAATATAGTCTTGCTGGACTGTGCATGACAGCTAGCTGCTTGGCTTAGTGGTAATGCATGCTGCTGGGTTAGAGATATGGAGGTTGAGGGTTTGAAGCCCACCCGAAGCCGTGTTGATTTTCAAAATTATATCATATGCAGTGTTCCTTGGCCAACTTAAAATGCCATGTATGTCATTTATTATCAATGGCAAATGTGCTGGATTAGAGATATGGAGGTTGAGAGTTCGAATCCCACTTGAAGCGATGCTGATTTTCAAAATTATATCATATGCAGTGTTCCTTAGCCAAGTTAAAATACCATGTATGTCATTAAGTATCGATGGCAAATGTGCTGAATTACAGATATGGAGGTTGGGGGTTCGAACCCCAGTCGAAGCCATGTTGATTTTCAAAATTATATCATATGCAGCGTTCCTTGGCCGACTTAAAATGCCATGTATGTCATTTAGTATGAATGGCAAATGTGCTGAATTACAGATATGGAGTTTGGGGGTTCGAACCCCAGTCGAAGCCATGTTGATTTTCAAAATTATATCATATGCAGTGTTCCTTGGCCAACTTAAAATGCCATGTATGTCATTTAGCATGCATGGCAAATGTGCTGAATTACAGATATGGAGGTTGGGGGTTCGAACCCCAGTCAAAGCCATGTTGATTTTCAAAATGATATCATATGCAGTGTTCCTTAGCCAACTTCAAATATCATGTATTGTATGTCATTTAATATCAATCGCAAAGGGGCTGTATTACAGATATGGAGGTTGTGAGTTCGAATCCCGCTCGAAGCCATGTTGATTTTCAAAATTATATCATACGCAGTGTTCCTTAGCCAACTTAAAATACCATGTATGTCATTTAGTATATCCCCAAAATGCAGAGCTACAACACTTTCAAGATGGCTGAATCCAAGATGGCTGAATTGTTTGGCCCATAACTTCTGACTGGGTGGATGGAGTTTTTCCAAGATTTCTTTTAGCTCTGTTTTCTCAATAGTACTTTGTTTCATCTCTGCCCCAAAAGGCAAGCCCGCTTCCAGCATTTTCTGTGAGAATGCATTTCTAGTTTATGTTAATCTATGTCTATGAGTAGAAGGGTATTGTAGTCAAAGCCGGTTCTGACCTCCATGGGGCCCTAGGCAAAAATATGCCAAGGGGCACCCATAAAGCGTGCAACCCCCCACCCCCCAAAACGAGAACCACAGACACAAAATTGGCTGACCCCTAGTAGGCTAGGCTCCACTTTCTTTGCTATAGAAAATTCAACCATTTTATTGCAGTTTCTTCAGTAGGTCAATGGGCTACCACTCACCATTTGTGTTGTAGCCAACATTTTTGCAACTCAGCACATTAGGTACATGTAGCTAGTTATTTAAAGCTAAGATACTGTTGATGTAAATGATACAATTTCACAATACATTGAACAAACATTTTAGACAATATTAGAAAAAAAAGAACATAAAAAAAGTTCCTCATCTAGGTTTTTGGTTCACCCAGAAGAGATTATTCAAACTGATCAGAAACCTGCAGGATAGAAGGAGGGCAAGTGAGCACTACAAAGCAAGTTTCATCTAGTATGTTTCTGATTGGAGAAATCTGCTCTGCTGCAAATGCTACACTTTGCAACCGTCCCCACCCCACACATAGGCTAACCACAACAAACATCATAATTCACAAAGCATCAATTTGTGGGCCTATAGCTGCGAGAGGAAATAAATCGCTTACTTTTTGTCGTTTAGTCACTTCTGCGGCGTAATTGCCCGTATATCCGTGGAGCCTAATCTGCTGACATTCAATGTTGACTACTTATAGCCTAGCATATATGCCTTGGGTAGAAACTAATTCGTTAATCCTGCTAGCCTCTTTGAAATTCGTTATGATATTACAAATTCGTAGTTTACTTTTCCGTACACAGCTGTATAGTGCCTCTGCAAAATTTGACTGCTCAAGATAAAGTCTTGACAACATGCACTTTGTCCAGGCCATAAAAGGTGGAGGTGGACACATGGCGTTTCTTCACACGCTGCTCTGGTTAGGCATACGCCAGCTGAGGAAGGATAGATTAGGGGAATTTTCCCAGACCCAAAGCAATGCATTTCACTCTAGTGGTGACATAGCAGTTGCCCACATGCTTTAGGCCTACTTTTTTCCCATCAATTGATGACGGCTTCGAAACGACGTGTAAAACGATTATTGGTAAAATATTTGCCAAAATGTAAATTGCTGTTGCAAGTTAGGCTACTGTTCAATTTCTGTTAGGCTACATCATTTGAGGGTGAAAATGCTGGGTAGGCCTAATTTGAAAATGCTGGGTAGGCCTAAATTGAATTAAAAGAATAGTAGAAGCATAGACATAGATTAACCTATGTTAATCTATGTCTATGAGTAGAAGGGTATTGTAGTCAGAGCCGGTTCTGACCTCCATGGGGCCCTAGGCAAAAACATGCCAAGGGGCCCCGATAAAGCGCTCAACCCCCCACCCCCCCAAAACGAGAACCACAGACACAAAATTTGACTCAAATCAAGCTTAATTAAAAAGTCTCCCTTTCTGCGCTCTTCAGACAAAAACATCAATTATGTCATCATAACAGATTGTGAACATGTAGACAACGTGGCTGTACTGAACATGCGACTACCTCATCAGCTGTAGGTGTACCTGGCTCATCTGTGTACTACCTGAACATTGTGCTGGCCCTCCACTGGCTGACTGACTGGAGTCTGAGCTGGTCAGAAACTTAAGCATAGCGCCTGTAAAATATAAATAAGGCTTCAATTAATTTAGCTCCATCAAATTGTTTGCATTTAAAATTAACATATTTTATAGCCTGCCCCCTAGTAAAAAAGCCACTCCTTCTCTCTCTCACTCCCTCCTCCTCCGTTGCTTCGACTGCACGGACGTCTTATCAAAAATCTTAAGCGCCTGTCAAAACCAAAACCAATGTCTGTGTATGTTGATATTTGCCATAGCGCGCCGGCTAATAAATAGTCCGTCAACAATGTCTTGTCAGAAAAACATCATTCATGTCATGTCAGGTCAAGTCAAACATTTATTTCTACGTCATTGACACCATAACATCTGTATAATGTGGAATCCTATTCCTATAAAAATTATGCTTGTTTAGTGGTAAAAACTACCTTCATTTGTCACCTCTCAATCACACATTTTCTATGTTCCACATTCTGCATCACGGATCATGATCCCAATCAACACCAATTTTTTTTTCCTTTTGTCATTTCCAACAGCTCCACAAAAGTGTAGCCAAATGTGTTCATTACTGCCCTTTGAGTTATCCAGCTGACAGACAGACAGACAAAAAAAAAAAAAAAAAACAATGTGACCGAATACATACAACAACAAAAGTCAACGTGGTGGAAACATCAGCAGGCCTATGTAGCATTAGACACTATATGACATTTACCATACAATCTATTTAGACTACCAGAATGTCTGGCTGCACTTCTGCACCAGATGATGATAAACTCATCACTCCTGTCATTTCCAGTATGGGGATATAAAAGATATAAAGGGGACATTATGTGCATGTCCATGTCCATGATGTTCAGCAGATAAACAGGTTAGAGCAGGTCTCATGTCAGCTGTGTTGAGCTTCGTCCTCCCTCTGTTGGAAGCAGCTTCTGGGGGAATATCTTCACACCTGTCCTTGTGTCTGTCTGACATCTCAGTGTGCGAGTGCAACCTCCCAAAGTGTATGCGGGACAATGAATAATGAAAGCTATGCAATATCTGTGTTTCTCTCTATCTCTCTTTGTGGGTTTTTTCAAGGCGTTATGATGTTTTTATTATATCCCCGAAATGCGGAGCGTTGGGGATGTAATGGTTTTGCTTGCGCCGCCGCCGCGTCCGCCGCCGCCGCGTAAGGTCTTTCGTGTTAACGCGATAACTTTTGAATGGATGTTTGGATTTGTCCCAGATTTTTTGGGTGAATGCTCTAGGGCAGGTTCATGAACTGATTCGAGTTTGGAGGTCAACACTTTCAAGATGGCTGAATTCAAGATGGCCGAATTTTTGTTTGGTCCATAACTTCTGACCGGGTGGATGGATTTGTCCCAGATTTGGTGTGTGAATGCTCTAGGGTAGTTTCATGAACTGCTTCGAGTTGGGAGGTCAACACTTTCAAGATGGCTGAATTCAAGATGGCCGAACTTTTGTTTGGTCCATAACTTCTGACCGGGTGGATGGATTTGTCCCAGATTTGGTGTGTGAATGCTCTAGGGTAGGTTCATGAACTGATTCGAGTTTGGAGGTCAACACTTTCAAGATGGCTGAATTCAAGATGGCCGCATTATTGTTTGGCCCATAACTACTGACCGGGTGGATGGATTTGTCCCAGATTTTGTGTGTGAATGCTCTAGGGTAGGTTCATGAACTGATTCGAGTTTGGAAGACAACACTTTCAAAATGGCGGAATTTTCATTTGGCCCATAACTTCTGACTGGGTGGATTGATTTGCCCGGTACCCTACTAACAATTTTTAGTTCTACGAAGGTTCCTGGAACACAAGCCCTTGGTTCCAGTTTAGTTCTGGGTACGTCCCCAGAGAGTCATGTTTGGTTATTTTTCCGTTCTCACTTGGTTGGCAGGAAAGTTTAATTTTCGTTCCTAGAATGTTATATGTGTAGTTCCCATTCCGTTCCCTTATTGTTCTCTCACCCTCACTTTATTCCTGTTCATGTCATGTTTGTTCCCTTGCCGTTCCCATATGGTTCCCTTAACCTTGTTGGTTGCATATTTGGTTCCTTAGACATGCTCCTGATGTTCCCCCAACCTTATTTATTATTGTGAATGTGTTTTGGTCCTGCCCCACTATCTCTCACCATAGTTGAGGTACCCTGATCATGGTACTTTAGCACCTCCCATCCTCCACCATGACTGAAACACCCTGCGCCTGACATCAGTTTGTCAAACTGCTCTCTTAAAATAGTGTTTACAGTAACTGAAAACATATATGATGTCTATATTGTATATATAAGTCTATGCCTCACTGTACCACACTGTGAGAGAAATATCAGCCGAGCATGTATGAACACAATCTAGTGGAGATTAATACCAAATATTTTCTTTAATGAAGTTAAAAGATAACCATACCATCTACATCGAGTGCACAATGGAGCAAGCAATGTAACATATGTTGTTGCTGAGCTCACAAAGCAAGGCACAAGATGTAGCTAACAAATGCCAAAAGCGCTAATAGCTTGTTTGCAAAGCAGGTAAACAAGCGCTATGCTGTGCCATGCTGACCAGCCAACAGGCAGGCAGGCAGGCAGGCAAATAACTAAAGCACTCTGACAGTCCAGGTTTATATACAGGCTCAAGAGTACCATGTGACCAGATTGATTAGGAGTCTTCCAGGTGCAAGCAATTGAGTCATGATATACCAGCCCTAAGTAATTAGGTTTGGCCAGGCGCTGATGGACAGATTGGTTGTGAGGGGCCTGCTTGTTACCGGCAAAGGTGTAACAAGTTCTCAAGCTATTTCTTTCACTCACCACATCTTTTTTGTGATGTTGTGTGCACAGCCAAACCTTAGATCAACCCAACCAAGTTGATTAAATCTGGAGGAAATACTGTTACTAATATGTAGACGTATATGATTTAATCATCATTGCTTATGCTCTGAACAACACAGTATAAACAAAGTTGGGGGAACATCAGGAGCACGTCTAGGGAACCAGACGTGACCAGACCTATAATGTAACCATCAAGGTTATGGGAACCATATGGGAACGATGAGGGAACAAACATGAAAAGCAATTAAGGTACGGTGAAAGAACGGCGAGGGAATGGAATGGGAACCATACATATATCGTTCTGGGAACTTAAATTAAACTTTCCTGGCAACCCAGTGAGAACCAAAACAGAACCAAAAATGACGTATCCGAAACGTATCCAGAACCGAACCAGAACCAATGGCTGCTTGGTTTTTACTGTAACCAAAGGGAACGTTTCTAAGTGGTAGATTTTGGTTTGGTAATAACCCCAACCTTTAGAGAACCAAAAGTCAAACGTTCTCTTTACGTTCTCTGTTACTAGGGTAGATGTTGAGGCAACCTGAACCTATATTTGTCTTGAACTGATACAAAGATTATTATCCAGAGTCTCCTCGCAGCGCAGTAATGAACTCTGCCAATCCCGCTTACATTGAGCTTTTCGGTCACTTACGCGTCCACTGATTTCAAGAATGCGACGCATGTATTTGTGCATGGCAACCTCACGTCTTATCTGGCCCATCAGTGAGACATTCTTCAGAATCATTCCGAAGGAAAAGCATTGCAAGAGGTATGGGTTTTAAAACGAAATTTGTGCGTGCTTGGCTACACTGTAAAAACTGCCCGTTGAAATTACGGCAAAAAACTGTCAAATTGCAACAGTCAGTGACCGTAAAATGTAAAACAGTTTATCTCTGTACTAAATACGGCAAGCTACTATTAAGTCAAAAAGCGCTACATAACTTTATTTTTGACAGGTGTCATATGTAGAAAATACTGGACTGTTCTCTGTAAACGAAAATATTGGAAAATACCGTTAAGTGAGATGAAGTAGTCAAGAAACGGTACATAACTTTATTTTTCACTGGTGTCATATGTAGAAAATACTGAACTGTTCACTGAAAAGAAAATATTGGAAAATACCGTTAAGTGAAGATGAAGTAGTCAAGAAACGGTACATGACTTTATTTTTCACTGGTGTCATATGTACACAGCAAATTTGTCAGAGTTAGATTGATCAGAGTTAGATTGGTGTTAAGCCAAAATCTAAACATCAAGAGTTGCAGCAACACTACACAGTGTTATTTGACTCCTCTGGATCGGAGTTGTTGAGCTAAGAGAGCTAGAGAGTTAATGTGTAACTCCCTAGAGAGTTGAAAACCATGCCTCCCCAAATTTCAAATGTTTTTGCAACATGAGCAGCCATTTTTGTTGAGTCCCCTATAAGTGAACCAAACTCAATCCTCTGTTAGTGAACCAAATTGTGAACCAACAGACAAAGAACTCTGTTCTGCTTTTCTTCACATTGTGTATACTACAAAAAGTAGGTGCTCTTTCTGGCCGTGTTAGGATTGTTGTCCTCTTTTTGTCCAATAGATCTCTTGTGATTGCACTTGTTCCAGGTTTAACTTATACTAATAGGCTGGTTGTAACAGGCAGAGTTTGATGTCAACATGCTATTTGATTAGTAGCCATCAATGAATATTAACTTAGAGTACAACCCTCTGCATGTGTTCTAGTTCATCCTGCGCAAAATTCTCCACCGCAATCATTTTTTCCCTTATTGGACTTTGAGGCTTTGCCATCAGATTTTTGATTGAGAGGCAAATTGACACAGAATATCCTTTTTTACATTCCTCCTACCCAACAGAAAGCAATGGAGGTTATAATGAATTAAATATTAATTACTCCACAGAAAACAGATTGCCTGTCTGCTTGGCCCCAGGTGCCTCCCCGCTGTAGATTCCCAATTGTAATCAACAGTGAAACTGACTAAACTGTACAACAGTTAAGGGCTACAAATGGCAACACTTTGCACAGTTTGCAGTAATTCACTGTGACTTATATATTTATCTAACAGCCTACAGTTTAGCCTCATTTAATGTGTAAAATATACCTATAGGCTAGTATAATTTGAAAAAGTCTACCTGGGACAGTAATCCCTTGATTCAGTCTCTTAGAAGTAGCCCAGTCTATTTGAAACTGTCATTCTACCCCATCCAAATCAATCTGTCAATCAATTCCTGACCTCACCTGAGTGCTAAGGGCTGTCATGCTCTTTACCCCATAGCGGCCGCGAACGGCCGTGCTGTAACTCCCCATAGCGGCCGTGGACGGCCGCTCTTACATCATTGATAAATACAAGCCGACCGTCAACTTCTAAAGCTAAAATACAATAAATACAACAAATGTAGACCCTTTTCTGTCTTTTTTCATGAACAAAAGCATATGTTTGTATTTGATTATTTTTATATATTTTTGAATTATTATGAGATGTGCCAGTTGACGCTGCATTTCTGCGAACAGCTGTTCAGTTTAAAATAGATGTGGACCGACGGCGTTTTCCTTCAATGAACACAATCAGACAATCTCTACAGCTTAAATACAACTAATAACATCTCAGATCCCATTTGGTGTTTTTCCCATTATCAATTTGTCTGTATTTGATTACTTTTAGAAATCATTTTATCACGAGATGTAAGCTACCAGTCTGCGCTCGGCAGCTGGTTCAGCTGATATGAATACAGCCGCATTTCAATAGCCTACAGTTTATCACTCGATCTGGCCATGGCAGTTGTATAATAGTTGGACTTGTGATACTTAAATCCTTCATACAACTATAGCCCAGCATACGAATAAATTGACTGTTCAAGCTTTGAAACGCACAACGCAAATATTTGTGTTCATGATGTGTGACCGTGGTAGCCAAGCTACAAGTAGCCTACTACCTAGAGGTAGCCTACCGCAATTTCGGCAGAAGTTTCTGCTCATCTGCTGAACAACACTCATGTTAGTCTATTCACTACAACATCAAACCACTTTATAGATAATTGCTGCCTTTTCCACGCTGCACATAAGATTCAAAATATTATTACAGGCTCCGAAATTACCCCAGGGAAACCGTGACGCAAACTACAGTGAAAGGTGTCAACAGCGCAGAGTAGGGATTTCCATTTGACATGCACTAAGTCATCGCAAGTGCTGGAAGATGATCTTCCCATGTTGGGCTGTGATTACAGCGATTTGAGTGATACATGCCACGTTCAGAATAAAATAATACCACTGTGAATCCTTTCCACAGATGTCAAGTTGATAACTTAGTTCGGCGCTAACTTCCACTTACACCTCAGACACTGACGTTCCCAGCTTCAACAAATTGCTATACAGAGATAGTTTGGAGAAGTTTACATCAGTCAGTCTTTCTTGTCCTGTCTTATATTCATACAATACTTTGGTGTAGAGTCAGTGTTTAGTCCAAGCAAGGGTTATTAGCTAGCTCAGTGCAGTTATCATTCCTGGCTAATCCATAGCTCACCAACTACAAATGTAAACAAAACGTGAATGAATGCACGTCATCTGTTTCATCAGGGGGTGTTCCCATTTGTTTGACCTCTGACCTTTTGTGATTAGATAGATAGATAGATAGATAGATAGATAGATAGATAGATAGATAGATAGATAGATAGATAGATAGATAGATAGATAGATACTGTAGACTTATTTTTTGTGTTGGCTAATGTAGCCTATTCACTAACTCTGTTTACCAGGCCTATTTGGACATAGTAGGCCTAAGTACATCATAGGGCCTATATTATTGTTAGGCATATTATTATTATTATAATTATTATTATTATTATTATTATTATTATGGTTTTCTAAGTGTTACAAGTCATAGGCCTAAATAAAATTGAGAAAATTCCATATCTGCTACCTTTTGGGAACTATTTTCAAATGAATATAGACTCACTTCTCAAATGTGTGACAGTTTTTTTTTCTTAAATGTAATAGTTTAAGTCTAATTCACAACCTGGCCAAATTAAAACACATTTGACAGTCATATGCAGTATAATTACAACCTTTTTAATGGGGCTAAATTTCTATTTAAGTCAAAAGGAGTGGAGTATATCAAATCACTACCCACATTTTTTACCATTTCATCTGCATGAATGGCAGTCTATGGAAATTCTGAAAGCTTTGTTGTCAATGAATTATATATCATCATAAAGAGTGTTTTCCCACCTTTAATATGAATATAACTTGCAATTGACGATTCTCAGTACTTTTGAAGTTATTATTCACTATTTAAAGTGTCACTTAAATCACCCTTTTTTCTTGGAACTCCCAGGAATCAGGGGCATTATTGTAACATTCTATTGGGGTATAGAGGGTTAACATACTGCCTGCACCTGCCAAATGCTTCATCACTCGGGTCACATGGTTCACTTGAACATGTATTTAAATCGGGACTGTTGCATTGTACTGCTCACTGGTTGCTAGCTAGCTAGCTGGCTGGCTGGCTGTAAGGTAGGCCAGCCGCCTGGCCTGCCCTCACCTGGCCTGGCCTGGCCTACATTGTAAGCGTGGCTGTATGGCTTGCTAACTAGCTTGTTTGTTAACTTGCTTGCCCTGCTAGCGGTGGCTTTCATTTTCCTTAAGGTTATTTTCAGGCCTTTTTAAAATAAAGAATGCATTTGCTTACCCTTCATTGATGATACTAGACTGGTCCACCTGCCAGCACTAGACAATCTGGCAATTTGGCATTTATTTAGGTATCTAATTAGGTTGAGGTTAATTGGACTCCAGTGAGTATAATGCGTCCAATCAGTTGTCTGATTGTAACTCTATAATTGGACTCAGCTTAGTATAATCAGTCCAATCAGTTATCTGATTGCAACTCTATAATTGGACTCACCTGAGTATTATCAGTCCAATCCACCCCCCCCCCCCCACACACACACACACAGACACCTTCATTCACCTTATTAGCCCCCCTCACACAGAAACACACACACTCACACACACATTCACTTAGCCTAATACCCCCACCCCCCCTTAACAGTACAATACTTTTTTTAATGGTAAAATACTGCAAAAATCTCAGCGTTTTAAAATGTAAACACATTTTTTTGATGTACATGAGGGGAAACTTTTACCGTAATTTAACGGTATAGTTTTGATATCTACTAATACCATTACTTCACCGTTAAAATATCATATCATTTTTTACCGTAATTTATTTAACGGCACGTTTTGGCAACCACTGCTGCCATAATTTTACCGTAAAATTTTAAAAATAATAATACTGTTATTTATTTAATGGTAGGCTTCGGCAACCACTGCTGCCATAATTTTACCGTAAAATGTAAAAAAGAAATATACCGTTATTTATTTAATGGTAGGCTTTGGCAACCACTGCTGCCGGCAATTTACCGTAAAAACAACAGGTTTTTTTAACAGTGTATGTGTTAGGTTCAAACCCTTAATATTTGTAATATGAAACACCTAGTAGTAGGGAATGGATCGCACTCAATTTTTCTTCTTTCTTGTGGTTTTATTTTATTTTAACTTTGCAGGGACTGACATGACAGACGTCTGCACAGAGCCTTCTTCAGTGTAGGCTCTGTGCAGCCGAAACGTCTGTCATGTCAGTCCCTGCAAAGTTAAAATAAAATAAAACCACAAGAAAGAAGAAAAATTGAGTGCGATCCATTCCCTACTACTAGATTACTTCAGAGACGCACCAACAAGACGGAAGAGCGCGGTGTGTGAAAGATAATATGAAACACCTGAAATGAATAGACACAGAGAATCGTTAATTAAGTTTCAAGCGCGCTTGGAAAGCGAGTAGGGAGAACTGTCAGATACAATCTTCCCCAGTCACTCTGACAGGTCTCCGCATTCCAAGCAGTTTTTATTAAAGGATTGTCCCTGATTACATTGGTCTCTACCCGCTAAGGAGGGGGGGCAATCACCCGGATAGAGATTTGTTCACACACACACACACACACAATCACACAAACACACAAACACACAGGCCTTGGCCTGCTATGTGTAGATGTAACTTTGTTGTGTTTGGGCATTCCATCGTTCTGGTACAGATAAAGTCTTCGCACAGTCCAGTAATCTTCCGCTTAGCCTTGAACAGCAATTCTTGAATGCGAAAAGGCACATTTGTACCAAGGCAACATGTTTGCTCTACTAAAGGATAAAATACAGTTCCAACATTTCCCTCCTGTTTATTCTATTTAGAGACAAACATGAACATCATTCAGCGATCACTTCAAACGATTTTTTCTTTAAATAGGTACACTTAAAGGCCCCCATCATAATCCCCTGGGTCAGGGAACAGATCAGGGACGTGGAGGGATTCGTCATCGTCAGATTGGTGTGGAGGCTCATGGTCTCCACCAACAACATCATCATAGTCAACATTAGTGTCATCGACATCACTATCCTGTCTAGTTAGAAGAGCATATAGGTTTGACATTTTTTCTTCCATTGGTGCAATGGCAGTGGTAATAAATCTGGTGCACAACACTCTAATACAAGGAATACAACAACATCCACATAACGTGAGGATCGCCGCAAATATTGCAATAGACATGATTATGGACGGAGTGGTCTTTCATTTTCTTTTTGGTTGAGGGATCTCAGTCCCTCTATCGCCCTGGTGAGACTTCCGTCAGCTGCCGTATTGTTCGGTATGAAGGAACAACATTGATAACCAAAAATAGAGCACACACTCCTATCGGCCAAAAGCATATCAACCGCAATACGAGATTGGAATGCCATGAGGGAGGTTGCCTTCAGTTGTTCATGGATGGCCCTGAACCCGAATTCAGTTTTGTTGCCCAGCGCCTGCACGTTATAGTGGATGTAGTTCATTCTGTCCACATTTTTCTTTATAGTACACCACCAACATACAGTGAGGAGAATAAGTATTTGATCCCTTGCTGATTTTGTTGGTTTGCCCACTAATAAAGACATGACCAGTCTTTCATGTTAATGATAATATGTATTATAATATGATGAGACAGAATATCAAAAAGAAAATCCAGAAATTAACTCTAAAGAATATATATATTAATTGATTTATATTTCGTTGAGGGAAATAAGTATTTGATCCCCTGCCAACCATTTAGAATTCTGATCCCGCAGATCAAATGGCACTTCCAATCAACTTGTTATCTGAATTGAACACACCTGTTAATAGTAACTTGCACAAAAGACACATTGAATCTGCAGAATCAGTCCATAGAATCAGTCAATCAATCAAACTAAACTCACCAACATGGGATAGACCAAATAGCTGTCAAAGGATGTCAGGGACAAGATGAAATGGGCTCCTAGATATTAAGGAGCAAGCTGTTGCTGCATTTCTTCCCAATTTTAGGACATACAAAATGGTCATCAATCATCAATCTTAGGCCTGTCTGTGGTTCCATACAAGATTTGACCTTGTGGGAATTTAATAACCAGAAAAAAAGAGATAAAGCACCTTAAAACTGTATGGGAGGAGCTAGAAAATGATCTCAAGGCAGCTGGGACCTCAATCACTAAGAAAACTATTGGAAACACTTAATACCACAACGGATTAAAATCCTGCAGTGCATGTATGGTACCCCTGCTTCAGAAGGAACCTGTTCAGGCTCACCTGAAGTTTGCCAATGAACATCAAACTGGATTAGGATATGATTTGGGAGGTGCTGGAATCAAATAACACCAAAATTAAACTGGTTGGCATTAACCCTCTGAGGTCTAAGGCCTTTCAGAGGCTTTTAGGCTGCTTGCACCACCCTGACATTTTCAAGTATTTTCAACTAACAGTAAGCATCTATGCAAAAATGAAATATATGGTCGCATTCTGAAAAGCCTGTCAATAAATAATCTGAAAGAAAATTGGGTGTCATACAAACATGTTTTATTTAAATTGAGTATAAACACAACTGTACAAAAAAACAGGTTTCAGAGGTCTTCAAAAAGTGCATGAAAACACACAATAAATATATCTAGCCAAGACTTTTGAAGTTTGAATCTTGTAAACAAATGTGTTGGCTGCATAAAAGTAAAAAGGGCATTTAGAAATGTTTTGTTGTTTTCATACAAAATGCAAAAAAGAAACACTATGTCAGGCCACTGCCTGTCACATTTGAATACTAATGAGATAGGTGTGAAAAACCTCTAATGGCCCACACCCCCCTGTCAATCTCCATGTGCTCTGATAACACACCCCCCTGTCACTCTCTTTGTCCTGTGGCCAAGTGAGGAGCATGGCTGTGTTTACCCTAGATGAAAGGGGCGTGTTGTCACCTCTGAATAGCCACTCAAGCACCGGTACTTTACATGTGAATAGCTATACGTGTGGCTGCTACAGGCAGAGAGTACAGAATATGCGAAGATTTCTTTTCACTTTATTTAAATTGAGCCAGCTATATAATGTATTATATATATATACTGTATATATATGTATATTTGAAATCTGGAAGGTCTAATGGTGTAACTTATATGTTTCAATGACAAAAACTCACAGAGTTACAGATTTGTTTTTGGAGACATGTCAAATTGCCCTCTCAAGGGCAATTAGACCTCAGAGGGTTAACACAACTCGATCTGTTTGGAGGAAGAGAAATGCTGCCTATGATCCCAAGAACAACACCTTCTCCAACATCATACATGAAAGTGGTAACATTATGTTTTGAGGTTGTTTGTCTGGCCAAGACACAGGACAACTTCACATCGTCAAGGAATGGATGAAGGGAGACATGTAAACGTACAATGCTGCATGCCAACCTCTTTCCCACCACCACTAGATTGAAGGTGGGTCATGGATTGGCCTCCCAATATGATAATAATCCATAACATACAGCCCAAGCAACGAAAGAGTAGCTCAAGCAGAAGCACATTAAGGTCATTAACCCTTTAAACATTAACCCTATAATAATCCTGTGAAGGGGACAAAAGATCCTATTTGCCAAGCCACAGTCATACAACTTAAATGATTTAGAGATGATCTGCAAAGAAAAGTGGACAAAAATCATTTGTAATATATCCACAAACATTGTCATTAACTGAAAGAAACATCTAACCTCTGAATGAGAAAACAAGGACTTTGCCACCAAGTATTTTGTCTTCTTTGACTAGAGGGGTCAAATACTTATTTTCCTCAATGGAATACAAATCAATTAAAATATATTCTTCAAAGTTATTTTCTGGATTTTCTTTTTGATAATCTGTCTCTCCATTTTAGAATACATTTTATCATTAATATTATAGAATGATCATGTCTTTATTAGTGGGCAAACCAACAAAATCAGCAATGGATCAAATACTTATTCTCCTCACTGCACAAATGATTCAAACCCTGATGCAATTTGATTCCACATTGTAGCTCTCTTATGTTTGTTTTAGGTTAGGTTAAGGGGTGAAGTTTCAGAACAAGGTTTCATTTAACATGTGCCCTATACACATATTTGTTTGATGCACTGATTAATCCTAAAATATCTCTCCTGTTTGAGACATGTGCCATCCACATGACTCAATAAGACTGAAGTAATTTCCGAAACAGACTTTGAGCACAGTAAATGATGAGAAGTAATTGTCCACACAAAAACACATCAAACATCAAACTGTGAAAAAAATGGAGAGAAAAGAAAACAAAAACAACTGCTAAAACCAAAAATGAATAAACCAAAAATGAATATCCTGCCAAACATCTCCCAACACCCTCTAGTTCATAGGTGCAAGGCAGGCTTTTTCAAACATTTGCTTAAAGAAAGAAGCTCTCAGTAGTCAACTCATCCACACAAAGACAGTAGTGTGGAGGAGGTGTGCAGCTGTAACAGATTAGAGAGCATTATAATAGAGAAGAAACAAAAAATGTTTTGTTAGTGTAGACAAAACAAAACCCAAAGCCGCCCAACCATTCTCTCATAATCTATAATCAAAATAAAATAGATAGCTCTACATTCCCGGGGAACAACAATTATCAAGAGCACAGCAAAATTATGACTATTGTGGCTCACGTTTACAGTACAGTTCCTTACAGAATAGGCGATAAACGCAAACTGACAAAATGTGGTGTTGACCACATAGTTACTTCATCCAATGTAGCCCTGAAAATACTATATGCACAGATGGACATAATAGGCACAGAAGAAACATTAAGCATGCCGTACAAAATGACTATACTCATAGTATTGGCTGTCTTTACATGATAGTTAGGCCTGCATAAATCACTTTGTAACAGAACTAAAACATATTGGCATGCAGTCCTCACTGTCCTTTTGTCATGAGGTCATGGTGATATAGGGGCCTAGCCCAACTCCTGCCAATAATGTCAGTACATTCAAAAATGTATTTTGTAAAAAAAAAAAAAAAAAAATTGAGTATGAGTAATATTTGAGAATCCAATAATATCCCTCCTGTTGATACATGGCTTAGCCCATGGCTCCATCAATTTAAAATGAATGACATTTATTACTACTCTCCACTTTCTCACACCATTCCAAAGTTGCATTGTCATCACCCAGACATACAGATCACTAGATAAACCAATCAAAATGTAAGAGATAAAAAGAAAGAAAACACAACTGCCATTGTAAAATACGCAACTTTAAAAGAAAAATGAAACAAACAACCAGACAGACCCTTTACCTAAGGTATAAAGGTCAGACCTTGTCTAACTTTAGGTCAAACTTTCCATGGTTTGAAAGAAAGAAAAAAATAACAGTTGTCATTGTATCAAGTGTAATAACTAAAATTATTACCCAATTGAAACAAAACAAACCCTGGGAAAATCTTGTGAAACTTATCAAATTTAACTTAGCGAGCATTGGTGTTGTCTAGGTTGCTTCCATTCACATCAGCTGTGTTTCAGCTCGTTTCCATAACAGTAGGCCTGTTCCTCAAAGAACAAAAAAAAGTTATGGGGAAAACAACTTTCTTGCATGAACACTCAAGGCAGTAATTTGAAATCATATCAGAGCAAAAATGGTTGACTTCATGTATCGGTTACATAAAACATTTTGTAACAGAACTAAAACCTTATTGGCAATCAGTTTTCACTTTGATTGCAACCTGACGACTGAAATGAAAATACAGAGAGACAACTGTCTCTTTCTTTATAAATCAAACAAATGAAAATATAAGGATCCCAACGTCAACAAATTCAAACTTTTAAAAGCAAATAGAGAACATTGACATGTCTCATCACACACCATGTGAAGCAATGTTCACACTTACAGTATTAAACTAATGACAATGATAGATATTTAACATAACTTTAAGCTGTGGTATTGTTTTATCTACAGTCGGTCCCCCTACAATGCACACCCTTTACCGAGGTAATGCCACGTCATCCACCTCGGTACGTACCGGGCCTAGCTGCAGTGTACCCAAACAACCGCCGGGTGGCACTTGGGAGCGCTCGCTCAATACCCATTCACTCACACGCACACACGGGCGCGCACACATACACATACACATACACATACACACACACACTCTCTCTCTTTCTCTCTCTCACTCTCTCTCTCTTGTTCATATCAGATAACCATAGCACAGAGTGGTGAAGAAGCGCAAATGTGTTGGCAACATTTATTACCATATGGAATATTTTAGACAATGTTGACGGCATATTAATATGCTCATATTCACCAGCACGCACCGATTCAGCGGATAACGACATGCCTAATTAAATTGTGTGAGAACACCTCTAGGAAGTAAGAAGAGTCATAAAAAGAATAAATAGCCTAATGAATTTTCTTTTCTTTTTTTTATGATGATCGGATGAATTGCTATTAATGTGCAAGCTCTAGCCTATGTGTAGACGTAAATTGAAGCCACAAGCCCCGATACCGATTCTCGCATCGCAAGATTTGAAACGTCTAATATTGCAACTTCAAACTTGTTATCTGGATGTGGATACTTTTTTCATTTGGTAAAAATTATGGAGAGTGCAATAGGGGGCCTAAACCTCACTGCAGTAACCTACAGCGCCGCGTTTGAGTGTTTAAGCGTTACATCGCCAACAGCTGGGGCGATAACCTAACCTACACTTCCGTAATCAATGCTTAATTTGTAAATCACAAGGTACCGGAACGCAAAAAACATATGACATCACAGCGACGGTGAGTTGGACAGAGGTCCCGGAACGCACAGAAAAACTATAATTACGCAAACGAATACAAAAGGGAAAAAAACAGATGCAATTCCCTGCATTTGAACGACATTGAGTCCCATGTCAGCTCATATCCATACGTTTGTTTCTTAATACAAGGGACGGTTGGCAATCCAATGCCTATTTTAAACAACAGCCATAGCATAGGCTATTAAATGCTGTAATGACAACAACCAATATTTTTTGTTTGATCGCTAACTTTATGCTTAGTAGTTTCGTGCAGTGCATGGAAATTATGCTTTCCCCATGAGGTGAAAAGAAACCGAAGCGGTCTTATACCTATTATTCTACTATACCTATTGAAAGGACAGTGCATGGCTGTCCAATTCCCGTATTCACACAACGTTGGCATAGGCCTATTAAACGTTAAATCCTCGCTTTGTTGGCGACTTTGTTGCATATGATTTGGCTGATCCGCATGTGCTGTTGCGATATGCCACTTCACTGTTTCGAGAGCTCGCGCACTGATGGTAAGCGAGCTGCGATTTTCAGGGCTCGCGCACTGATGGTAAGCGAGCGGCGATTTTCCCGGTAGAGTTGGCTTTTCACACTGACTGTCTGCTCGCGCTGCGGTCCGGTTGAAAATCCCTCCGACCAATGTTTTATTTGGAGTGTGTAGGCCCTATTTGAATGAAATATCACATTGTCTTTGCTGTTTTCGTGCTCAAATTGACTTGTAAGCAACTGGCGGGTCTTGGGAGAGAAGATAACGCGTGGGCACACATGCTGAGCGCTCGCCAGCCGAGGAAGATCTCATCCTCTCACCCAGGCTGTCTTTTTCGCTAGGCAACATGACTGATCAATGCACCAAACGCAGCCCAGGTGCCACTAGAAATTAGTATGTCCAAAACCTTGTGTGCCGACCAAAATTTGATAAAAACTTTTAAACAATGTTTGGCACAGCCAGTGTCGTGCCGAAAAGCGAGTCCCTGCCAGAACAAGAGTGCCCTCATTGAAACCAATGTCATTTTTTGAGAGAAAAATATACTCATTTTTGCAGAATGAATTACATAATATATGAACTAAAATATGCTTATGAAATATTACTCATCCTCCACTTAATATGAGCTATTTGACTGAAACTGCAACTTTTGTTATGACAATTAGGCTATTCGATTCCTTTATGGAAATAATAGCCTACTGAAATTGTAACCAGCTCTTTGTAGCCTAATTCTTCCAGAAGGAATGCAGATGCTTTATGGATATGCTTTCCATCCATGCACTCTCCGTGCAGGGGTGGTGGAAAGACACCAAACGTGCCATCACCACCCCCCCGGACCCACGAAACCCACTGCGCTCCGAAGTTGAATTCCTTTTACTTTATTGCTATGTGTGCATAAAGCGCATGTTCGATTTGCTGTAATAGGCTACGACCAGTAGCCTCGACGTGTCTGTCTTTTCTTTTCCTTCTTTCAATATTTAGTAGGCTAACATATGTTTAAGCCTAAAAATATAATAAATAAATAGAAATAATTTGGTATCCATGTCTGGTTAGCGTCTGGGCATTTGTGGTCTTTACCTGGTTCTCCGCACCATCTTATGACAATGTTGAACAATGTTGAACAAAAAAAACGGATGCACACACGTCATACTCTTTTATTACCTCATATTGTTTTTATTGTAGGCCTATTGATTTTTAATTCTGTGTATAGACAAATAAACGTAGGCTAAACTTGACATTTCAGTAAGAGTGTACATTTATTTTACAAGTATACAGAGTTTTAGTAGACAATGCCTACACAGCAGCCTTTACAAGTTGCCTAATGTAGGCTACACTGCAGATAAAGACAGCAGAAAACATCCTTTCTGCCCGGCTTAACCAGAATTGCGTTCCGTCCCTTTCGCTGTGTCTCCTGCGACTCGGCCTGTTGTTTGTGCAGTAGTGCGCTCTTTCCCTTCACCTACCAGTGGGCTCACCACCTAGATCGATGATTTGGTCGATGACTGTAGGCCTATCCAGGTGACTGGACACTTAAAAGACTTTGTAAGGATTTATTTTTAGGCATAGCCTACTTAGATTTTTTTTGAATGCCGCCTTTGTCCTGAGTGAATTCTGAATCAAGACCAGACTGCGTTGCTGCCACCCTTGTTGAGTCACTAGCCAACTGCACTTTTTGCACCATGGGATTTACAGTATGGACACGGGAGTAAGGACATTGAAGTAGGCTAGGCTAGGCCTACACCTGGACACTTAAAAGACTTTGTAAGGATTTATTTTTAGGCATAGTTTGATTTTTTGAACGCCTTTTTATTGATCTATGTTTTTATTGCTATTTGTAACATCACAACAAATAAACATTCAAACTTTTGAAACAATATCCATACTCTGCCTTGCATCTCTCGTGTGTGTGTGTGTGTGTGTGTGTGTGTGTGTGCGTGCGTGCGTGCGTGCGTGCGTGCGTGCGTGCGTGCGCGCGCGCGCGCTCGTGAAAAAAAAACTCTTGGCCGCAAACTGTTAAACTCACACGGCTTGGAGGGGTGCTTACATAAATTTCAACTGACTACAGTCTTCAACTGTGTGACGCTATGAATGTTTGTCTGTGGGGGAGGGGGTGATTAAACCCCTACACGCACACAAAAGAGCTCGTGGTGTGACAGGTTATCCAGCCTCCGAAGAAGGAGTCATAGTTCACAAGTGTCCACAAGCACTAATAATAATAATAATATATTTTTTTTTTTTAAACGTCTTTTTTTATTTAATTTAATTGTAGGTAGGCCTATGCAAACTGGATTGGGAGATGGTGAATGAAAGACAGAAAAAAGTCGAGTTTAAATTCACATGGTGGTCTTGTTTAGGGCTCACGCTTGTGTTATTATCAAATGCCCTATCAAATGCCCAATGCTAAATAAAACGTGCAATTTGCTGACTGTATTTCTACTACTACTAAAACTGGGGGATGGACAAGCACGGAAGCACAAACACAGGCAGACGCCTGGAGGGGCGCTTACATAGATGTCAACTAACTACAGTCTTCAACTGTGTGACGGAGTGAATGTTTGTCTGTGGGGGAGGGGGTGATTAAACCCCCACACGCACACAAAAGAGCTCTCTCTCTCTCCAACAACACAAGAGGGAGTATTCGCATTGGACGCACTTGTTTAGTCCCTCACAATGTGTAGGGCCTATGCTTGGTTGCCATATTAAAATCAGGTTTTAAGAAGAGCACACACAATCGAATCGAAAGTAGCCTATAGCCAAATATTTTAATTAAATTCGGGCGGTTGGTTGAATCATTCAACTAGCCTAATTAAAAATAGCCTATATAGTAGCCTATATAGGCTTACCACCAACAACAATTATGAAATAATGAAAACAAATTATACTATGTAGCCGCCTTTAAAGGTGGGATAGGAGATGTTTTTCTGGCACATATTTTACCATATCATCTGAAAAACTCCTCATGACGTCATAGCACCCATTGAAATAGAGTGTTTGGAAAAAAAACGAAATCTTTTGGTCCAGTGTAGAGGGCGTAGTCAGAAGAAAACGGCAACCAATAGAAGTAATACTCATCATCACTTCTATTGGTTTCTGACACGTCCATCAACCGCCAGCACTCACCCCTCCTCCCTGCGCGTTCACCGACTCGTGAACTTGACCGACCCCGCCCCCATCATTCATGCACACGCGACAAGGCTCATCATCACTCGGCTAGTAGCAAGGTAACGAGAGTTAGCAGCAGGCTGAGCTACTTGGAAACTTTGGTGGCTTTTGCAGAGCTACAGGAAGAACTTTGGCTTTTGGAACACTAGACTAACCATGTCAGGTTAACATACTCCCTTGGATTATCATCGGACTCGCAAGACCAGACTCCAACACGGGCTGAAAATTTGAAATGGGACCTGACACTCTTGGACACAGATGTCGGCTACGGCAGCGGCTTCAAATACGCTTTGGTGACCATATTTCTAATCGAGAGGTGAGATAATATATTTGTCTGTATAATATTTTGTGAATTGGTTTAGGACACAGTGGTGTCTTTTTTTAAGCAAGTATCCATTGAGAGGGGTCAGAGGATTAGCTCAAGCTCCAACATATCTAGCTGCTGCTACCTTGCTTAACATAGCTGCTACCTCAATCGCTTTATTTTTTTGTGTTTTTCCCCCCTGTGGCATTTATTCTGTGCACATGAACACGTTTTCAGAATTGCTATGTGTAACTCAGACGGTTACTCTTGTGTGTTTTGCTGCTAGTTGTGCGAACGAGCCAGACAAACCAGCTGGGAGGAGGACGGAAGCACCCCTTCTCCATCCGCGTTCAGTTGCTAAATACGGATCCACCCCGTAGTAAGTAACCTACCATGTTTACGCACACATTACTTTGACCAGCAAAGCCCATGTCTTTCTAGTGGTTTACAAAAATATATCGTTTGCATGTTTTGCTTTGGTACGTCTCTGTTGTATGACTCTGGTAATAGTTGCAAGCACAAGCACAACCTGTTCGCCGCTCCAGCATTGCAAAATAGACTGCCTTGGGTTTTCAAATGTTTACATGATTGTGGGTGTAATGTTGTTAACTCGCTGATGTCGTTTTTGAGAAGACGGTAGTTTTGCATTTGATAAATACCACCTAATGACAATGACGGCTACACGGCAGATCTTTATTGTGATGGCTACACTGAATGATCACATGGAGATGCCGGTACATTATTTGTTTTACCCTGGTTATATTGAAATGTTCTGCTTTGTCCATTCCAAGGTGTGGTGTTTTCCATAGCTGTTCCTTGCTCCTGTTTCACAACATATCAAGGCTGCCAAGTAAATGAAGAATGAATCACCGCACACTGGTAGTTTATTTTATTCATGTTTGTGGGTGTAATTTCGTCCAGTTGCAGATACTACTATCCTTTTTGGAATGATCTGCCTTTGAAAAACAAAGGTTCTATCTGACAAAAGCGAACAGATCCTGTAGTTGTAATTGATACACTAAATCAGTGTTTCTCAACCTTTTTTTTAGGCGAGGCACCCTTTCAATTCATGGAAAATTTCAAGGCACCCCAAACCAAGTAGCCATATAGTATCACATCCGATACCACACAAGCTTAGAATGTAACACATTTGGAGACACACAACCTAGTAGCACGACCTACGTTCAAAGTTGCAGCTGGGGTGACCAATATTTACTTTATTGTGCGTAAATGGCAGATCAAAGATTCCACTGACTAACATTAACTTATCAATTTTGACAAATATGTTTTATGTTATATAATTTATTTATCAGCCACGTTTCCGCGGCACCCCTGAGGGGGCCCTGCGGCACCCCAGGGTGCCCCGGCACCCCTGTTGAGAAACACTGCACTAAATTATGATATTCCTATGTGTGCGCGCGCACGCGCCAAGTTTTCAATTCAACACACTGGGACACTTTTCAGTCTTTGAGGTTGCTGGAATCAACACAGACTACCTCCATGCACCTTATCAGAACACTTTGCATGTTTTTGTATACTTGTCCCCTTTGTGTATTGCTGCTAATCTTTCTCTTTCTAGGTTCTGTTGGTTGCATGCAGATTGTGCCAGATGATTTATCTGTCTATGGTCTAAGCATGGGCTCTGCGCTAATATGCAATTTGTGCTCTTTTTTCCCTCAGGTCAACAGCCGGCAGGGTCCTTCCACAACCACATACTTATGCCAGTAAAAGCCACAGCTTTTCTCCTCCAATCCAAGAAGCCTGGACTGCAGTCACCATCTCAACACACCAACCAAGAGAAAGGTGGATGGCTCAATTCAGTATGTAGTTCTGCAAATATTCTCAAAGGTCTTCACAGCCCACCATGGTGCAGAATGCATTTACATTTATTTGTGTAAGGTCAAAACAATGCTGATTACAGAACATAACTAGGGCCATGAATGAAATTTGAGGTAGCAGCCAGCCATCACCTGATGGTGAGAGGTGGTCCTAAGATCAGAGAGAAGCAGGTTGAAATCCCATCCTTACCTCTCCCTACCTACACCTCCATCCACAGCTGAAGTGCACTTGAGCAAGGCACACAAGTCCACTTAGGTCCTGGGACTGTAGCCAACACCCTGTAAAACCCTGCTGTGTAATTTGATGTAATGAAGCCCTAATATAGTCTAACACATTGCTTGTTACAGATATGGAAAATTGCACAATAAAAGTTCCAGGACATGAAGGCTGCATACTGTGAACGTCAACCTTCAGGGCACCGTCCTGCGCAGAAGACTTTCTACCCTAAGAGGGATGGCTGACCGCAGACACTCACAACCAGGTGAGCCCAGATAAAGGAGTTATTTTTGGTGTCCCTGCCCCAACAACCCAGGTTACTTACATTTAAAATGTCACTGGAGCTACTGTCAGATATGTGATTTCTAATTCTGTTTATCTTTTTACAGCACAGACGCCTCCAACCTCAAACTAGGCCCTTCACAGTTGCTGAACTTACCCACCTTCCCAGAGTTTTTGTGTGGTAATGACAACTGTAAATATAGTATAAAGTAATGTATCTAGTGTCATGTGTAATACATTGTTTAAATTGTCCATACATTTCAATGACAGTAAATATTGGTGGACACAATTTGACTGTGTGGCTTTTTTTTATTCATTCTCTGACTGAAACTGCATGGTTACATAATTTATATATTCCACAAGACCACAATCAGAAGAACATTTGACAGGTTGCATTTATTTTCTATGTATGAAAAAAACAATGGTAACAAGACAAACGTGGTTCCAAACCAAAAAGGTGAGATGTACAGATGAATGCTCCTACAGATAATGAAAAATAATAAAAGTCTGCACACTGCCGGTTTGTGTGTTTTATACCGTACTCTGTATAAACCTTTTATATTGCTCTAGTGGAGCAGGGTAACCCTGGCTAATCCTGGGTATTGTACTGTGTATTACAACGTCAGCCCTGTTCAAGTGCCCCATACTGTCTGTAGGCTGCATGCCTGAAGAGACCGTTTCTCTCACCTGGTCCTACATCAGCCCAAAGTCTTATCAAAACTGAGAACACCACAGCATTTCCTTTCAATGTTCATGGGCATCTCCTTACAGATTGCGCAGAGGCGCCAGGTTGGTTGTGCTACTGGGCTGTGACTGAGGACCAGATGTCATGTGCCAGGTCGAACATCAAACTGGGGTCACGGGTCAGGGCACGCTGCAGTAACCGATGGGATTGCTTCAAATTCAATGATTGAATCAAGGCCTGCAAAGCAATAAATACATTTTATGTAGTGCATTTTCTATTTGATGATGGGGACTAAATAACTCTATTGACAATAAGACCAATATGGACATAAGCAATCATTATTGTGTATATAAATAAAGATGTGCCAATTATATGCATACAACATTTTCAGTCAATTTCTTACAAACTGGTGTTGTGCCAGGGGTTACACAGATGTATGAAGTAGATGGGCTTTTATGGATGTACTTGAACTACCACTGGTGTTGTGTACCTACAACCATGTAATATCACACTACTACTCATAGGAGTAGAAATATTGTAATGGTTATCACAACAGGTGTACTCGTGTAGCCTACTCGTGTTGCGATATAGAGTACATCCGTTGTGATAACATCCATTACAATACTTACACATCTGGAGGAATACAGCAGGACAATGTTATTGAGGGATGAATGTACATCCTTACAGTTAGCAGGGCGTCAATTCTGTTGGAGTCTCCCTAATCAATACCCCCGACCTCTGCTGCGTCTATCTTCCTCCTCCTCCATCTCTGGCCATCGGTCCTACTGGGCTGTTAGGTCGTTATGATTGTGATGGGCCAGGAAAGTCAGAGCTGGAGCTCTCGTGGTCGTGGAAGGTCTAAAGCATATGAAAATATCAGCCAAAACAATTTCATTAGCGTTGATCAGTTCGGTTGTTTTTCTTTACTCCCTCTGTCCCTGTGTCTGCGCGTGCGACAACCCAAGTGAAATCTGAAGTCATAGCCTAAAACACTACGGATTGTGGTGTCGGGTATATATAAATACAATACAATAGTAAAATGTATACTGCGGTACACATCTGTCAAAATAAATCCATGTGTCAGTACTGTAGCTACTGGCTAGAACTACTGTCTAGGGATGACAGTATAGCATCTGTCATCAGTGTTAGGAAGTTAGAATGAGATATCTAAGTAACACGTATCAAGTCAAGTTCAATAACTAATCTAGTATACATCTACTGTCATCAATATTTCTTGAAATGGCAACCATGACGGCCTGTGCGTTTATTGTGATGTTGAACATTCTTACCGTAGCCGGAGACAGTGCCATGGCTGGGAAGTTAGCTTGGCTAGTCGCTTTGTCGTGCCTTCTAGCCCGCCCCCCCGCCTCGTGAGCTCTCGTGGGTTCCCGGTATAATCCGAACACTTGACAGACTGCATGCGCGTTCATGTGTTTTGAAGGCGTGGCTTTGAGGGGAGGGCTGAAGGGAGAGGCGGGCTGTGTATTTTCAAAAATATAGCTCACAGGAACCGTTTTTCAAAGATCTCCAACCCTACCTTTAACAATAGAAGTAATTAGGCCTATTAATGAATTCGTTTGCCAAAAAAATAGGCCTAAGCAAAAAAAAAAAAAAAAAGAATTTCACACTTATCTTAACACTTATCATACTGTCACAGGTGGGGGGTGCGCGTTTGACAGCGGCACCCGCACTTAATACCAACTACCCCGAGGAGCATTGTACACATCAGGAAACACCAAGACAACAAAGTCATTTAAATCAAGTATTTATTTTCTATTTGGAGACATAGTTCTGTATGCATGTGTGTGTGTGTGTGTGTGTGTGTGTGTGTGTGCGCGCGTGTGTGTGGATGTGTAACCAGTTCTCTGTCCGCGGGGTCCAATGGTCCAATGTCTCTGATCAGCACCTCAAACCTCTCACTCGGTCCGTGCGCATCGTAGCCTCCGACAGGTTGGGCGGGGCCACCTGGCTCGTCTGGGCACGCGGAGGCGGATCAGCTGGTGGAGATAGGAGAAGGGTAAACAGGCTTCCAGTCTCTGAATTCGTATGAATAACGCACAGGGGGATGCTAACTCCCATCACCAATTGTGAATAAAATATGCCTACACAGCACGAGTAACTAAGCTACTTATTTAAAGGAGCACACGTGAGCAGCACAGCAACCAACACAGCACACATAAAACGATGGTGTAGGGGTGGCCATCCTCGCTGCGCAAAAAGTCTTTTCCGATCGTGCATTCGCTGGGTCCGGGAGTGAGAGAGTGAGTGAGTAACAGACAGAGCGGGCCAGGGGCAGCGCACACAGCGGGGAGGAGGCTTCAAGTTGAAGGCTATGGTGACCAGGCGCGGCACTTAACTTCGGTGGTGAGCGTCCTCCACCACCAGCTTTCCAACGCAACCTCTTCGTGACTCTGGCCGCAAACCTCGTTCAGGCAATATGCCGTCCGCGCCATTCGTAGTCGTCTGTTGCTTGTGTCGTCCAAAGGACCGAACGCGTGCCCCATCTTCTCCTGGCCCCATCCGGATACCGGCGTGCAGCTCACCCCCCTCCCAAGGCTGCCCCCCGGCCGCGGTAGTCTCTCCGACCCTTCTCTTGTGCGGTAGCTGTGCGTCTCGTCCTCCTCCGGATCCTCCTCGCCATCTTGCCACCTGCATTCAAAAAGCCCATACCCACCCCGTACACCCAATCACCTTTCTCCCTCTTCCCATTGGCACCTGCAAACATTTGCAATCAGTGAGAATAACAGTTAGTCCAAGTTTGTCACCCCCGTGACAATACGACTGCTGTGTTTTTTTTTTTTTTAAAGGCAGTGCACAGCCTTTTGTGACACGTCGTGGTGTGACAGGTTATCCAGCCTCCAAAGAAGCGGTCATAAGTGTTCACAATCCGTTCCTGGCATGAATGCAGAATAATAAAAACAAAACACCGTCGACTGGCGGTCTTGTTTAGGGCTCGCGCGTGTGTTATTATCAAATGCCCAATGTTACGTGCAACACAATGTCGTCGCCAAATTTAAAATTCGATCTCTCTCATGCTGGCGTTACGGGACACACTTAATTACAATGGTGTTCCTGTCTGATTGAGTCGGTTTTAATTGTCTTTACCGGTTCAAATTGTAGTAGGTATGCAAACTCTGTATCCTGAGGATACCCGTTCCTGGCTTGAATAGTGCTGAAATAAGTTAGAGACGGATTGGGAGACGGTGAATGCAAGACAGAAAAAAAGTCGAGTTTAAATTCACATTGTGGTCTTGTTTAGGGCTCACACTTGTGTTATTATCAAATGCCCTATCAAATGCCCAATGCTAAATAAAACATGCAATTTGCTGACTGTATTTCTACTACTACTAAAACTGGGGGACGGGCAAGGACGGAAGCACAAACAGACCACAGACACAGGCAGACGCTGCTCTGCAAAAGCGGTGCTATACTGCCCCCCGTATTCCGAATGGCCACAGGGTGTAATGATCACGGTACGCTGCCGCGGCCCGGCACGGTAATGAGCAGATTGAAGTTACACCATCTGTAGGTCGGTCTTCAGTTTTAGGTCTTATTGCCTTTGCAGTGACAAACAGGTGGTTTAGCATACACTGTTGGAGGTTTCAATATTGAGTGTCTTTCTGTCTCTGCCACAGAAATGTGCATGTTGATAGTTGGGCCTGCTGTGTCTGATAAGGGGTGCCTGCAGAAGACCTTGGGCTACTTACAGAGAGCCTCTGAGACAAACAGGAGCCATCCGTATGTTTTAATATCTATAGCATACGTGTCAGAACACTCAATTTTAGTATACGTGTCTGATTTAGAGGTGGACTATATGAACTTGTTCCACCATTTTGTCCTTTGTCATTTTTCGCGATATAGGATGCTGTTCATTGAGAACCTTACTTCGACATGAGACTTTGTCATTTTCTTTTCCCCTCTGTCCACCAATTTTCCTGCTTCATTCTACTCCAGATTTTTTTTTTTCTTTGCATAATGGGATATGCGTATGCGGTGTGCCGTACAATTTGTACAACCCTTTCACAGGGTCTGGCAGTATCACTGCCGCTGCCGAGCTAGTGTAAACATCTACACATAGGACACTGTTATCTTTGCTGGGGTGACCTTGTCAAGCGCCTCTGTGTATTCAGAGTCTAGTTTTTGCTAGTTTATCAGAGTCTACATTGTGCTCCAGTCATTAAAATAAAGTTCCAGATCATAATTGCATTGGAAATGACTAGTTGAGTACTACCACCCAACTTCTAGGTTTTTTGAAACCAAACCCATGATCCATTGATCAATAACGCATCAAAATAGAACATAATAAGGCAAGAAATTCGATGAAATAAAACAAATAAATAAGTCATAGTTAAAAGTCAATCAAAACAAAATGACAACCTAAATTTCTAGAAATGTTCAGCACATGTGATCTAACTCTCAGACCAGGTCCAAATTAGGTTTACTCACAGCACCTTTGGGCCATCAAATAACGCCTGCGTTATTTCAAGATCTCAAACAGTTCGTCGGACTAGGTGACCTCACATCAGAGACTGTAGTCAGCAGCACTGGAGCTCCACAAGGAACGGTGCTTTCCCCCGTGCTGTTCACCCTGTACACCACTGACTTCAACTACAACACGAAGACCTGCCACATGCAAAAGTTCTCGGATGACACGGCCATTGTTGGATGCATCAAAGATGGGCAGGAGGGGGAGTACAGGGGACTGGTGGAGAACTTTGTCAAATGGTGCAGATCCAACCAGCTGCGGCTGAACACCACCAAAACCAAAGAAATGGTGATTGACTTCAGGCGAACCACCCCACCCCTGGTGCCTGTCTCTATCGAGGGGGAGACTGTGGAGACAGTCTCCACATACAAGTACCTGGGTGTTCACCTGGACTCTAAACTGGACTGGTCTGCCAACTCACATGCACTGTACAAGAAAGGCCAGAGCAGACTCTACTTTCTGAGAAAGCTGAGATCTTTCAATGTCTGCAACAGACTCCTGCAGATGTTCTACCAGTCTGCCATGGCCAGTGTGCTCTCCTATGCTGTGGCATGCTGGGGTGGCAGCATTAGGAAAAGAGATGCTGGACGGCTCGACAGGCTGGTGAGGAAAGCAGGGTCTGTTGTAGGCACAGAACTGGACGCCCTCACAACCACAGCCGACAAGAGGACACTTGGCAGATTGGACTCTATTTTGGACAACGACAAGCACCCACTGTACCCAGTCCTCAACAACCAGAGAAGCCTGTTCAGCTACAGACTGCGCGCCATCTCCTGCAAGACAGACAGGCTGCGGAAGTCCTTTGTACCCAGGGCCATTCAGCTTTTCAACATTGCACAGAAGGACACACAAAGAGAGATCATCATAGGGGACTGGACTGCATAAACAGATCCCACTCCTGCATACTCTTTTTACCTGGACTCTCTACCCTTCGACTCCTTGTCAGTGGAATGCACAGCTGAGTGTGTGTGTGTGTGTGTGTGTGTGTGTGTGTGTGTGTGTGTGGGTAGATACTCAGTTTGCGATGTGTGTAACCCCCCTGACTACTGATACTCCTGGACTATGTACACTTTATTTTTGGTGTGTGTGTGTGTGTGTGTGTGTGTGGGTGTGTGGGTGTGTGTGTGTGGAGTGACACAGGGGGTGACGTGTGTTTAACCCCCCATCTCTTTTTCTAAGGAATACAATGGACATTGTTCTAGGAAAGAGACTATGGACACTCCTGGACACTTTATGGCCACCTTGTCTTGGCTACTATGTGCCACTTAGCTAAGGCACATGTGAACACTGTGGACACTTTACACTTTATATTGTTGGTGTGTGTGTGTGTGTGTGTGTGTGTGTGTGTGTGTGTGTGAGATAGAGAGAGAGAGATGCCTTGGCAATAAGTATGCAACAGCGACCTATATATGATTATTTTATTTTATGTGTAAATATGTGTGTTATGTCTTGTGGACAATGTCTTTATGTCTTTATTTATGTGTGTATGCTACTTGACACCTTAATTTCCCCCTGGGATCAATAAACGATACTCTACTCTCTCTCTACTCTAACCCACTGTTCTTTTAAAAAAAAAAAAGAAGAACAAGGAGAAAGCTTCATCTATTCTTTAGAAGAAACAAAGACATTTCGGTACAGTAAATCATGAAAGCAAACTCTTTTGCAAAGTTAACATGTTCAGGATAATCCATTTAAGACAATGCAGTAGCCCCTTAATGCACGCCGTACCTCCTGTGGCACGCTGTAATAGACATTGAAAGTCAACTACTATAGTACTACACTACCTTGACAGTGTACGGGGCCTTTAGTAATACATTATGACTTGGTCATTGCCATTCTGGTAACATCTAATTTATAATGCCGTGTCTTAAAGGCTTAAACATTAACATGTTAACTTTCAATTGAAAACAGTAAAGAAACAAACATAACTCCACAACCCTGTTTTCTCTCCAACAGAGATCCATATTACTATATGGTATCGGCTATCTGAGACATTAACTGCTCAGTGAGTAATCCAAATGCAAATAGCTTTTTCACACTAGTTTTGCTATAATTTCCGAGTTTTCAGATCTACATTTTTTTATTTATTTTTTTCTTGTGGGCAATGCCTTGCCCAGTGACCCTTTTCTCCACATACAAAGCATTTATCAAGTCTTTTCTACACTCGCCTCCAAAAGAGTTGTCGCCTACCCATCTGTTTGGAATAACAGCTAATAACCTGACTTTCAATTAATCACTTGGCTTCAGAAGTCACTCATATGAAAGCTACAACCCTCTCGAATGAAAATGTATGTACAAAAATAAATTTCATGCACCAAAGAAAGTTTAACCCTTTATTGAACACAGACAGGGCAGATTTTGACAAGACAAAAGTTTTGTCGCCTATCGAACATAATGTGAAAATGAGCAGATAAGTCACTTCAAAACACGTCAAATGCGCAGATCGGGTGTCATACTTAATCACTGATTCACTCACACCTCTCCAGAAAATCAACTTTGGCCTTAGGTGTATGTTTAGGGTCATTGTAATCATGGAAAGCAACACAATGAAAATCAATGGAGTTCAATGAGAGGTGGTGACATATTTGCTATTCGTAGAGCAATACATTTTTAACTTCATGATGTAATCAATGATAAAAGCCCTCACACACTAGCAGCATGCATGCAGCTCCACATAAGAGCTGTATCCCTCCCATGTTTGACTTTAGGCACCATGTATTTTTTCCAAATTCTTCACCTTTAACACCAAAGAAGTCTCTCCCACTGTCCTGTCTCAAAAAAGCCAGCCAAGAGTATGTCAGGCCTAATTCTGACAAAAATGAAGGCGAATGGGACTCATACTCTGAAGTCATGATCCCAATATCAGCCATTTTAGAACTGATAGCATCAAAACTGTATGGTGTTGGAGATGAAGAATATGAAAAAAGAAAAATGGTACATAAAGTGAAACATGGTACAGATACAGCTCTTATGAGGAGCTGCATGCATGCTGCTGGTGTGTGAGGGCTTTTATCATTGATTATTATATGGTTGTGACGTCATCGGTCGAATGCTCCATTCATTTCAACGGGGCTCCCCAACGTTCACACGTCTGTTATTTTTCGATAACGGACGGGTTGGTCTATAACAGACCGCTGTCAATGGCAACAAGACTTTTCACTGCTAAAGCGACTTTTCAACAAGACTCTAATCAGCTGCTGTGATAGACAACACCTGTTGTCCTGGCTACCTAGCTGTTAGCGGTGTTCCACAACGGCACTGTTTTGTTTTGCGCAGCAACAATCTTTTGACATTAAAAACTATAATAGCCTAGACCTCACATTAAATAGGCCTAAAGAAATGTCCCCGCCATGTGTGAATCATTTAGCCATATAATAAGCGGGTTAACTTTCGGCGAGTCGGTCGCTTTGTGGAATAGCAGCACTTCAGAGAGAACAAGACCCCTCCGCTCCGCGTCGGGGTCTAAAGATTCTCTCTGTCGTGCTGCTATTCCACGGTAGCGACCTTCTCGCCGAACGTTAACTCTTACTTAAATCATGAATTTAAACATGTATTGCTCTACGAATAGCGAATATGTCACGATCTCTCATTGAACTCCATTGATTTTCATTGTGTTGCTTTCCATGATTACAATGACCCTAAACATACACCTAAGGCCAAAGTCGATTTTCTGGAGAGGTGAGAGTGATTCAGTGATTAAGTATGACACCCAATCTGCGTATTTGTAGTGTGTGACTTATCTGCTCATTTTCACATTATGTTCGATAGGCGACAAAACTTTTGTCTTGTGAAAATCTGCCCCGTCTGTGTTCAATAAAGGGTCAATCTTTCTTTGGTGCATGACATTTATTTTTGTACATACATTTTCATTCGGGAGGGTTGTAGCTTTCATATGAGTGACTTCTGAAGCCAAGTGATTAATTGAAATTCAGGTTATTAGCTGTTATTCCAAACAGATGGGTAGGCGACAACTCTTTTGGAGGCGAGTGTATTCGTATCGCTTTATCCAATAACACAAAAGTACTATTGCCGTAGGGTCTTCTTTTTTTACTACTTCCCAGTCCTTGCATTGCATTTCAGCAAGGAACTTTTCACTTCTTTTGCTGTTACTGCCCCCCATTTTGTCTCTATGAATTTAGTCCAACGTCACAACACCTACAGTGCCTCTATTGTTGGATACACTTTTCAACAAGATAGCGATCATCGATCGTTTGTGGTAAGATTCACTTCAACCTCCGAGGATACGTGCCCCTCACAGGTGGAATCTTCTTGCATACAGGCTTCCACAAAGACTCGCTATTTGAACCTTGTTGTATTGGTATGAAACGTATTACCGAGTGGTAATACGAATCCTTGTTCGTCCCAACTGTCCGAATGACAAACGGCGTCGTCCAAATAAACCGCGCACCCCTGCAGCCCCCCAACGACCCTATTCATGAGCCGTTGGAAGGTTGCAGGGGCATTCCGCAAACCGAAGCTCATTCGAGTATATGAATACAATCCGGAAGAGGTAATGAATGCAGATATCTCCTGCGCTCTCTGCGTCAACGGCACCTGATAGTACCCCTTAAGTAAATCAAATTTGCTGACGTAACGAGCACTCCCAACCTGGTCCACACAGTCCTCGATACGTGGCAATGGAAAAGAATCTGGTCTAGTCACAGCATTTACTTTCCTATAATCCGTGCAGAATCTATAGGTGTTGTCTGACTTTTTAACCAGTAGACATGGCGATGCCCAACTGGAGTAAGATGGCTTGGCGAGACCATGATCAAGCAGATACTGTACACTGTCCTCCATACTCTTCTGCTTATCGGGAGCCACTCGATAGAATCTTTGTCGTATTGGGCGGGCACCCTGTGTGTCAATGTCATGCTCAATTAGTGTGGTACAGGTTGGAGTGTCGGAAAACAAAGGCAAAAACTCAAAAATTAAATCCGACAACTGTTTACGCTGTACCCCACTTAAATGACCCAGGAGACTATCTAGCTCCTTTAACTGCTGAGTATTATCCAAGCGCCCATGTAATACTGAATCGTCAGGTGCGCGCACTTCATCCGAAGCTGCCACCTCCGGCCAATTGAGCGGCTCGCCAACCCCAACGACTAGACCCACCGGACTCGCAGCAATCCCACCCGCCTTTTCGGAACCTGCAGAATGGTAAGGCTTGAGTAAATTCACATGACACAGTTGCTGTGATCGTTTACGATCAGGAGTTGACAGTAGATAATTGAGATCTGACACTTGGCTCATAACAGTAAATGGACCAGAGTATTTTGCTGTAAATGGTGACCCCGGAATGGGCAGCAAAGCTAAAACTTGATCACCCGGATTGAAAACTCTGATCTTCGCTTTACGGTCATAACGCAGCTTCATTTTCACCTGAGCTTTAGTCAAATGCTCTGTCGCCTCTTTCCATGCAAGCAACAGCCTACGACGAAAACCATCTACATACTCAGTGAAACTGGCGGGAGTGTTCTGCAGATCCAGATTGGCGTTTAAAACAGACAGTGAGGTTCGGACTTTGTGGCCAAAGACTAGGTCATTAGGACTAAAACCAGTGCTTTCCTGCACTACACCACGCGCAGACAACAAGAGCCATGGCAACGCCTCCTCCCAATCTCTCCGCATCTCCACACAGTAAGCGCGCAAGAGAGACTTCAACGTGGCATGCCAGCGCTCCAATGCCCCCTGACTCTGTGCGTGATAAGCGCTGCTCAAATTGTGCTTCACCTGCATCGACTTCAACGCTGCAGCAAATGTTCTGGAGGTAAAGTTAGACCCTCTGTCGCTCTGAATTACCTTTGGAATGCCAAAGACAGAAATGAATTGAGACAAACACTTCAATATTGATCTTGTGGTAATTGTTCTCAAGGCATACGCTGCTGGATAACGAGTGGCCTGGCACATAATGGTAAAGAGGTACACACAACCAGATTTCGAAGGGGGTAGTGGCCCTACACAATCAATAATGAGATGCTCAAATGGTGTGCCAACAGACGGAATAGGTTGAAGTGGTGCAGGTTTAATGGGAGTACTCTGTTTCGCAACCTGGCAAACATGACATGCTTTGACAAATCTAGATACATGGCGTTTCATCCGTGGCCAGTAAAAATGTTCCAAAAGACGTCGGTACGTTTTCTTAACTCCAAAATGCCCAGATTCTGCTCCATGGGCTGTTCTCAAAATCAAATCACGGTATTTGTCAGGTACCATCACTTGAATCACCTGACCTGCCACTTCAGGATCAACACCTGGCAACCACGTATGCAGCAAAACGCCATTTCGAATGAAGTAACCCATCGTTGGATCAGTAGAAGCTAAAGCAAAATATTTCTCAAAGCTCTGATCATTCTTTTGTGCCTCAATTAAATCTTGACATGATAGAGGTTCAGGCAGCTCAGGAACAAAAATAGGCACAGACTTGGATACATCCGACGATTGCGTCTGTGCGCGAGACATGGCCCTAGTCACAGCGCAAGCAGTAAACACTTCTGGGAATTCTTGACAACACGCGTCTGGCTCCTCTACAGATAGCGGTACAGGTGTAACAACTGGAGGTGGAGAAACTAAACACCCACCCAAATTGTTCCCCAGAATTACATGGATATCCTGCATAGGCAGAGACGGTCTCACAGCAATAGTTACCTCCCCATTCACAAATCCTGAACACAAGTGAATTTTGTGCAACGGTACAGAAAATGACTGCATGCCTATTCCTCTAATTAAAACGCACTTCCCAGTGTCAGATGCTGTGGAAAATGGCAAAACTCCTCCAGAAATGAAACTCTCAGATGCCCCAGTGTCTCTTAAGATTTTAACTGGAACTTTTTGTGTCTCTCCAACCAATGACACCCAACCATCACTAACGAATGGAGCGAAATCAGACGCAGCTGACTCTGATTGAGTCTGCTCGTCTGCCACAGATGCGCCATCTTCAATCACTTGCTCACAATTCACTTCCAAACGAGGTAACGGGGTTAGATCAGAGACACCAAAATCAACTGGATGCACAACAGAAACACACCCAGCAGCCTTGGCATTAGATTTACGGCCTTTCAACAGCGGGCAGTCCTTTTTCCAATGTCCCTCCTGCAAACAGTAATGACATTTATCCGTCGGACTTGGGCGAGATTTGCTACTTCCATTGTCAAATTTGGGAACATTACTGGAATTGCCATAATTGGACCGATTTGAACTACGACCATAACGAGGAGGAGAACGCTGTGGAGGAGAACGAGCAGGATCATAACGCTGGTGGCTATTAGGCCTATACCGTGGAGGACTGCTGTAAGGCATACGTTTATGCGTTAACACAAAAGTATCAGCAAGCGAGGCCGCTTCCTCCACTGACTTTGCCTTTTGCTCATTAATGTAGGTAGCAATTCGATCTGGTACAATGTTCTTAAACTGCTCCAAAATCAACAAATCACGCAAGTCTTCGTAAGTTGAGACAGACTCAGAAGTAAGCCACCGGTTAAAATAAGTACTCAATTCTCTTGCCACTTCAGCATGAGTCTGATTATCACGTTTACGCCAGTTTCTGAAACGTTGTCTGTAAGCTTCTGGATTCAGTTCATAACATTTCAAGACCGCTTTTTTCACCTCAGCATACTTGTGCCTATCAACAGGTGTCAATGCCAAATATGCCTCCCGTGCGCGTCCTACTAGTACAGTTTGCAAAAGCACCGTTCTATCCTCTTCACTCCACTTTTTATCAGAGGCCATTTGTTCAAACAGTGAGAAAAACACGTCTGGGTCACGTTCATCAAACTTTGGCACGTACTTTACCATGCTATCCATACTTGACCCGGACAGATTTCCACTAATTTTACCTTCTGATATTAGTTTCAAACGGTCCTGTTCAACTTTAATTTTCTCAAGCTGTACTGTAAGGTCCATTTCACCTTTTTTCAAATCCATTTCTTTTTCAAATTTAAGTTTCTCCATATCTGCTTGCTGTTGCAACTCCCGTTCCAATTTGATTCTTTCCACATCCGCTCGCTGCTGCAATTCTCGTTCCAATTTAATTTTATCCAAATCTGCTTGCTGTTGCAATTTACGCTTTTCCAGTTCAAACAGACGTTCTTTCTCCTTAGCCTGTTGCGCCCACTCAAATTCAAGTGCCTTCATCTCTCTTTGTTGCTCAAACGTCAATGTGCCTACCCTCTCTGACTGCATAGGCTCTGACATACCCTTCACATGAGAGTCACCACCTTTTCCTGAAGGCAAAATGTCCTGCTCACACAAAAACTCGTGAATGGAGTCACGCAAGGCCCCCTTCTTACCAGTTTTAATGGCTGACGACAATTCCATGCCATACTTTTCTGCCAATTGCAACAATTGTTCCTTATTAAGGGCATACAACAATTTTTCAGATGGTGCTTCCACAAAAGCCTCCATCCTGCTCAACCCAGGCCGTCAGTACCAACCTGGCTACTGTACCAAACCAAACTTAAACTACTGAAATAACAGTCAACTCAAAACTAGCTCTACTTAAGCTAGGCTCTCTCTCCCCAACCAATCCAACCAGGTCTCTAAAACATTACAGTTATGTTAACACAGCAAACTAACCTCGGAGCATCCCCCTAAACATTTTCCCCCCACTAGACTAATCTATTTTCACACAGAGCCCGAGGACGAGGATCATTTACTCACCAATACCTGTGGAGACGTACCATCCCGACAAAGCCGATTCAGCCGTTTCTCCAAGGCGGTGCCCTCGCCCAGGCTCTGTGACAGCAGGAACCTAGAACCCGTACTAGATGGGGATAAAGGCAGCAGCTCCTCAGAGGTTGAATGCAATGCTACAAACTGCAATGAAACTAAACCAAGATGGCTGGAACAAACAAATCAATTGTTCACCTACACTTGCACGGTCCAACAAAAATCCAAAAGCACAAACCAGTATAGGTCCCCCAATTTAACTGATAACAGGCCCTAACTGACTATCAGCAGTTCACAATTAGTAACTCAGCTCTACTCACCTTCCTACGCTCCAAAAGCCAGTAGAAGGAATACTTGTAGCCAAATACACAATACAAAGAGCTCTACGCACCTTCCTACGCTGCCATAGCCAGTAGAAGGAATTACCATAGCCTAAAGTTACTACCAAAGATCGGATGAGCCCCCATATGTCACAACCACTGGCTCGTTAGTGGCTGTAACATTAAGGGAGACCACACCGATTTGTACATTTTAACCAAAAGATTCTTTATTTACAAAGTGTATCAGTCATCAGTAATGTGAATTAACCAAAGAGTGTATCAGTAAATGAGTGTTGTCCAAAAGGGTGCAAGTGTGGTGCAAGTCCCGGCTGTCGTAGGCCTGACCATACGGTCGCCTCACGAATGTGCCTGTGGGATGAGAGAGAGAGAGAGAGAGAGAATGCTGATGGGAGGCCTTTTATAGGCCACCCAATCAGCAGCCCTCTGAGATGAACATCCTGTCAGGCCAGCTCCACCTGCTGGTCGGAGGACTAAAGTGCCCCAAACACTAACCGGCAGAGCCGGGCATGACAGTTTGTGTGAGACTGCGTTGGTGCTGCCATCCTGCTCCTCCCCTTACTATTTAAGGACAACGCAGGCAAAGTCTATGCCCTGAGCAAGGTAACAAGAGAGTGTGTGTGTGTGTGTGTGTGTGTGTGTGTGTGTGTGTGTCCATTTACTCTTAACAATCAAGTCCCAACCTGACACTTTACTCTGGCTTCTTTCAGGACTTTTTTTTCCTTCTCGCAATTTGACTGTGATCTTTGCTTTTTGATAATGTGTTGACTGTGTACTGAATTTAATTATTTAGGTCCACGGTTAATTGTATGGCCTTTCCTGTTTCTCAGGAGTCCAGAGCTGCAACCCCAGTCCTCTAGCCTGGCAACGCCATCCATGTATTCCACGCAAAGATTTTGGCTCCGCACATCGTCTGGCAAAAGCCTTGAGCTCGGTTCTCTCAGTGTTTCGTCAATCAGCAAACAGTTCAGAGTGGTGACGTAGAACTCACCTGCAAGCTCTGTTACTGATTGGTTAAGGTAACTATATTCACGGTTTCATTTTGTTATTTGTACGCTTTTGCGACGCTATAACGTAACAGGCATACTAATAAAGCACAATATGGGTTTTGAGTTTGGAACTCCAATTAATTTAAATGATAGAGTAAGATCAGACCATCTCCCACCATCCACGGAGACGGATTCCTAATGGCTTTTGCCAGACTGATTGACGGAGTCAACAGTCGGCTATTCGCCCAGGCTACCAATCCTCCTCCTTCAGGGTAAGATATTTGGGGACTGCGAGTGGTGCTTGAGGGTGGATGGTATCACCGTACTCAAAACTACAGAATTGACTTTGGGGATTGCGGCTTTGTTGGGGGTGTATTTCATTTTTGATTTAAAGTAAGCAGAGGGTGCAAAAAAGACTGACATTTTTACAGTGTATGGCAGGAATTAAGATTAGCAACCAAAAAATGGCACCTGCGGTAATAAAAATGGTCAACTTCTGTCTCACTACAGATATATGAACTGTTTTTTGCTGTTTTACTAAAAATACTGAAGTTAAAGGGACACTGTGCAGGAAATGGTCAAAAAAGGTACTGCAACTATGCTGCTCATTGAATCTGTGTCGCCTATTGCCAAATGTGACATTTTCATGAAAGTTTACTAGGTAATAAACCAATATTTTCTAGTATGGCCCAAGTACATTGCCCAAGTGACAAAAGTCATTTTTGCAGCTAAAAATGGCTATATCTGGAAATCCAAAATTGCAGACCATGGAGAAGGTCCCCCTTTTCATGTATGAAAAGTGCAATTTTTCCAGTCATTCCAGTCGGTCCCCCTACAATGCACACCCTTTACCGAGGTAATGCCACGTCATCCACCTCGGTACGTACCGGGCCTAGCTGCAGTGTACCCAAACAACCGCCAGGTGGCACTTGGGAGCGCTTGCTATACTTGGGAGCGCTTGCTATACTTGGGAGCGCTCGCTATACGCTTTACCACGTGCTAGCGCATGTTCAGGTTTCTCTCTCTCTCTCTCTCTCTCTCTCTCTCTCTCTCTCTCTCTCTCTCTCTCACACACACACACACACACACACACACTTTCTCTTGCATACACACAATACACATTCAAGCGCAAATGGGTAGGCAACATTTATTACCATATGGAATATTTTAGACGATGTTGACGGCATATTAATATACCGTAAAGTTCCATATAATAGCCGAGTTCCAATTAGCGGCCGGGTTCCTTTTAAGGGCCGGGTGCATGAGGATATTTGACAGATAATAGCCGGTTCCAAATAAAAGCCCGGTCTAAATAATCATTAAATGAACCAAGGAAGAAGGCTTGACCACGGCGCTGCATGTTTCCCCCCTTATATTTTTGTTTAGTTTTTAGGATGCGCTGTGTCTTTGGCCATCAAACGCTGCATCAGTGAAGGAAATGTCGGAAATTTTGCAATGTAAAACTCGGGGAAGCAGCGGTGTTTCAGGGTAGCATGTGGTTTAACGCTGTAATACGGGTTAATGTGGGTAAAATCCACATTTAAAACGAGTAGCCAAGGCATGTGATGAGAGAAAATGACATTTGAGACAAGCATCCAACGAAATGAAATGTAATGTCAACATGCAGCCTCTCTGCACTCGGATTCTCCTCCCTTCGCACTAAACTGGCAAACATGCACAGTAAAAAATATTCCTGTGATGTCACAGGCACTTACTGGCTACTAATTGCATTCATTTCACAGTAGTTTACTGTGGCCATCCTCACAGTTTACTGTGATCTTCTCACAGTAGTTTACTGTGGCCACACCACAGTAAGTTACTGTCACCCTACCCACACTACCATGATCCCGCCCCTCCATTCATCACCACAAAAGAGGTAGCTACCATGTTATTGTGCCACCTCCCATTCCCCACCATGACTGAGACAACTGTGGCATGGAACCAGTCCATCACACTGCTCTATTGAATTGATAGAACAAACTACCCATAATTGCAGATAAACTCAAGTATTTGCAATATGTGTAATATCATTACCATTTGTTAAAGGGGATAGAGAATGACCCACCATTGGACATGCCTGACAGCAAATTGGCCAATGTACTTTTGACACCAAAGTGATGTCACAAGTTTTCAATCACACACCCCCTTTCAAGATGTTCACACCCTCTGATTTTTTTTCTTTTTAATTGTTCTGGTTGTCACATGACGTGGCATCATGACACATCCTCAATCTGAACAATAAATAAAAGATAGATGTTTCAAGCATGAAACAATCAAACACAGCCAAAACAGCAGGAATAGCACATTGCACATGACATTGACTGTCATAGGCCCTCAGCGCGTACAAAGTGCAAAAACCAATGTAGACATGTAGACAAATGAAGCATATTATTGGGTAAATAAAATGTCAATCAACTGCATGGAGGGGGAGGGATGGGAAATCATATGCATGGTCTTTTATTGGTCAATGACCTGTCAAAAGCTGCCAGGCCATGTGGCATTGTTGTGGCAGGGTGAATCTTGGGTAATGTACAAAATAAGACTTAAATTATTGTTTTATACTACTATTTTGCTAAATTGGGAGTGTTGGACATTGAATCCTGTTTTATTCATGGCATAGCTTTCCCTTGATCACTTCATTTGAGTGATTTATTTTTCCACCCACCCATGAAAAAAAGAGAAAAGTTTAAAAAAAGAGACATGTCATGTGACTAATTGGTGTGGCTATTTTTAGAAACATGTGGATGCAAATGTAAACACAACTTCTAAATCTTTTTTTTGTCTTTCCATAGGTGTAACCGCTAGTTTGAGGCCTACATGGTGATAGAGACATTGACTATGGGTGAAATGGCACATTCTTACCTCTGTAACATTGTTTATTAAGTCAATAAACGTTATTTCTTCACGGTTGCATGCTGTTCATGTGTTCATTGTTATTATAAATGATGGTATATCATGAATGACTATAATAACTGGTAGATTACATCATAATTAATAGATTGAAGAAGAACATTGAGTGTTGACTTGGAATAAGAAGTGACACAACACACAGTTACTGCGATTCAAGGCACTTTAATGGTTGAAGTTAATTAAGTCCAGGCTCATTTGGTAAACAAGTTAAGACGTATATAGTGCACATTTGTCATGACAAGACATCTGAAATGAGGTGTGTGTGTGTGTGAGTGAGAGAGAGAGAGAGAGAGAGAGAGAGAGAGAGAGAGAGAGAGAGAGAGAGTGTGTGTGTGTGTGTGGGTGTGTCTGTGTGTGTGTGACAGACAGACTGACCAGGAGCAGTGGGCAAGACGGAAGAGCCGCGTGAAGCAAACAGCCAATATGGGAACAAACTAAAAAAAAATCAAGTGTAAGTCAACAAGTGAAAAATGAGAACTATTTACATGCAATTAGTAAACTATATACGGTACACAAACACCATGAAAGAACATAAGTTAACATCAGTTAAGTAAAGTTCACATCTGAGAAATAAAAATCATTTAAAAAGAGTTCACTTCAGTCAAGCCAAGATCAGTCTCTGAGCCTCAATATCAGTCTCTTCACTCTGAGGCCTGTGACTGTGTCAGCCCCCCAATGGAGTTCGTTCACTGTCTTTGTGAAGTCATCAAATGACTTGAAAACCCTCCCAGACACCCCGATTAAAGTGGACTTGTTAGTTGTTTCACAGAAGGTTTTTTTTCTTGTATTTCTCTGTGGCCTTGTGTGGGTTGATCCCAGGCCGCTCTAGTCTCTTCCTTTTGTAGATTGTGGACCTGGCAGGAGACCGGAAAGGAAAGGAGCAGGTGGGAAAGGAGCAGGGCTTGGCAGGTGGCGCTGATGCTGTGGTGCTGACGAAGGACACCAAGAGCTGGATCAGTGACGTTAACGGCAGACAGGGCCTCTTTCCTCCTCCGGAAGCCGCAGATTAGAGGAGAGGTAGAGGATGGGAATCCCCAACTTGCTGAGGAGCGGGTCGTCCACCGTCACCCTCTGCTGCATCCGCTGGTAGGCCTTGGTGATGTGGGCCTTCAGCGGTGACTCCTGCGCCTTGGCTCGTGTGAACTCAGGATGGAGCCACAGCTGCTTGATGATGCAGTAAATGTCGTCCCTGTTGTAGGCGAAGACTGCGGCTGACTTGTAGACTTTGTACTTCCGGTGGTGGTCGTCCGTCTTGTTGGCCTGGTTGAGGAGGAGAGACAAGAGTGAAATTAGTGAGCAAGCAAGACAAAATGGTCTAGTGATCAATTAAAGACACTGCTGGCACAATACTCAAAAGGATTTAAAAAAATGAATAATGAATGTGTTTAGCATATTTTTTCTGCCTCCATTACAGATATGTGGTTGACACAAGACTGAGGTGATGGTATAATATATAGTATAATCTATCTTGTGCATTGCATTAAAAAAAAAACATTTAGATGAAGATGAGACCTGACTCACTTGTGACCATTCCAGGCTGGTTGCACTGGCTGAGGAGGGTGGTGTACAAGTCCTTCATCTCACAGTGGCTCCCCTGGACTTGCCTCCACACCTTGGCCATGGTGTTGCTCTCTGTGTGGTCCCTCATGAGACGGATGATGGACTTGTCTACTCCACACCTGCATCACACACACACACACACACACACACACACACACACACACAGAAAACAAAGAAAAAGACATCAGATATGACATTTTAGATATGTACTCACTGTTGTTTTGCTGTTTACAAAGGATAGCTTATGAATGCAGTGTGTATCATGCAGACACTCACCGTAGAGTCACCACTGCAGGAAAGACTGCTCTGCGAGCTGGGGTCAGCTGGTTGAGGATCTTGCCCTCCCACGACAGGTAGCGGCTGATGGTGTGGTCTCCCGGCCCCTTGGCGGCTTTCCGGCAGGCGTCGCAGGCCAGGACTACCGTCAGCATGAAGTACTAGAAGAGTTGTCTATCACGGGCACCGTGCTGCCATCCACCACATCAGGCATCTCGGGAGGTTGGAACCACATCGTATCGTTCTTCAAGACCCTCCTCCATCTCTTCCTCCTGTACATGTCTGTGAAGGGCTGCAGCATCAGAAAGAGGCCCCTCTTCTCATCCTCCTCTTGATGTCTTGCTTGAGCAGCTCAGAGTCCTCAGCCTCCCAGGAATTGTACCATGCGTCAAACAAGATGGCGTCTCTTAACCCACTGCCAACTGCCTCCAGTAACTGTCTCCCTGTAAATAGTACAGAATAAAAACATTGATTATATACACACTGGTGAATGACACTTTTCATTTCAGCAGCCCACTGGATGTGACCGGTATGATCAGTAAACTACTTGCCAGTAAACTAATACAAGCTGTGTTAAATTAATATGTACCTTGTGTTTCATAGGTGGACAGAGCGTCTTCTTCCCAGCCGGGGTCTGTACCACTGCCACATCTCTAGGTAGGTGAGTGACTTGAACCTCCCCTGTCTGTTCATAGATGGCACTGTCCACATTCATCTGCAGGTAGCACGGTACGGGGTGAAGTGGTGTGCATACTTGACAAACTGCTCCTTCGGCCACTCGTTGATGGTCTTCCTCTTCTCAGGGTGCCACATCTCTCATCTCACCCCAGTACTTGTGCCTTGGTCAGCGTAGGTGTAATCAGCTGGCATTTCTTCATAGCTGTAGACAGATGAGTAAGGGGAACAAAAGCTAAGTCATTGTGTCTAGACAGTAGTGCAGCTGTAAGTAAGCACAGGCTTTGTGTACTCTTCTCACCTTCTTTGTAAGCTGTGTCTGAGTCTCAACCTGCTGTGGGGGTGCTGGTGTCCAGGATGGACAGCGTGGGCATCAGAGGATATATTCTCTTCTGTAAACACACACACACACACACAGTAGTAGGCCTATTACCACTTCTCTTAGTTATTGAGGAGGGGGGGACGACACAGATTGTATACTACAGTTATACATTCAGTAGGCTACTGCAGCTTCAATTGTTGGGAAAATGTAATAACTAGACTCTGGTCCTGTACTGTACTGGCTGGCTAGCTGACAACTGACTCTTTTGGTTGGCTGGTGGACTGGTTTGTTGGCTGGCTTGCTATTTAGTTGGTAGTGAGTATTGTGGTAGCAGGTACCCTTTTTGGTGTGTTGCTTACTTGATTAAGAAATTTCAGGATTGTCTAATTATGCTCAACAAGAGTATTCTATGCACACCGGTTAATGTACTCTCATCCAGGAGATAGCAATTATTAAGTGGTAATAATATTGCACATACTGCAGAAACTTGAATTTCTCTGTGGTTATGGATAGTTTGGATGTTGGATAGTGGATAGTGGAACATGGATAGTGTTTGTCTATCAATACAAGAGAACAGTGTGATGGACTGGTTCCCTGCCACAGTTGTCTCAGTCATGGTGGGGAATGGGAGGTGCCACAATAACATGGTAGCTACCTCTTTTGTGGTGATGAATGGAGGGGCGGGATCATGGTAGTGTGGGTAGGGTGACAGTAACTTACTGTGGTGTGGCCACAGTAAACTACTGTGAGAAGATCACAGTAAACTGTGAGGATGGCCACAGGGAATTACTGGCTACTAATTGCATTCATTTCACAGTAGTTTACTGTGACATCACGGGAATATTTTTTACTGTGCATGTCAGTTGGGTTGAAGGCTGACGCCTTTACAGTAGTTAACTGTGATACGACGAATTCACACTATGTTACTGTGAAATGAATGCAATTAGTAGCCAGTAACTCCCTGTGAGTTCACAGTAAGATATTGTTACACACTTGAAGTGGGCGAAAGTTCAATGGGAAGGCATGTCAGTTGGATTGAGGGCTGACGCCTTTACTCAAAAGTGATACACAAATATACAATATTGGTTGCTGTCCCTGGGGCAATGTAGGGTTTGGAGGGATTTGAACCTGCAACTCACTGAACTCAAGTCCACCTCCCTAACCGTTAGGTCAAGGCTGCCACATAGCACAACATGGGCCTTCAGACAGTTAATCGACATTTACAGCAAATTATTTAGTCATCAACTTCTTGTTTGCTACATGTCTTCCCATGCTTGGTCATCTCCCTTTTTCTCACTTCCTCATGTCAATATGTACAACCTGAGGGGGAGGGGCTTAGGACATACGGGCTTCAGATCGTGTCCCATCATGCAATGCACTTATGGAGAGCCATTTATCTAGAAGGAATATCTTAAGTGTGCTTCAAAATATTACGTAAGGGTTAACGTTCGGCGAGAAGGTCGCTACCGTGGAATAGCAGCACGACAGAGAGAATCTTTAGACCCCGACGCGGAGCGGAAGTTCTCTCTGAAGTGCTGCTATTCCACAAAGCGACCGACTCGCCGAAAGTTAACCCGCTTATTATATGGATATACTTAAATGATTCACACATGGCGGGGACATTTCTTTAGGCCTATTTAATGTTAAGATTGTTGTGGAACACCGCTAGGCAACAGCTAGGTAGCCAGGACAACAGGTGTTGTCTATCACAGCAGCTGATTAGAGTCTTGTTGAAAAGTCGCTTTAGCAGTGAAAAGTCTTGTTGCCATTGACAGCGGTCTGTTATAGACCAACCCGTCCGTTATCGAAAAATAACAGACGTGCGAACGTTGGGGAGCCCCGTTGAAATAAACGGAGCATTCGACCGATACAATACAATACAATACAATATCTTTTATTTGTCCTTGTGACAAGCACAACGAAATTGTGCATTACTTGTTGAAGCAAAAATAAATAAAATAAAAAATGGAATAAAAATAAAATAAAAAATGGAATAAAAAGAATGGTATGTATATAAAACTATGATTTTGATGCAAAATTTAGTTCTGTGATGGCCGCTGCATAGAAACTGTTTTTCAGTCTGTTTGTCCTTGTCTTAATGGACCTGAATCTCCTGCCCGATGGCAGCAATTCAAAAAGACTGTGACCTGGGTGGGATGTGTCTCTCAGAATGCACTTGGCCTTTTTTAGGCAGCGGGTGCTGTGTAGGCCCTCCAAAGATGGAAGAGGGCAGCCAATAATGTTCTCTGCAGCCTTTATGACCCCCTGGAGCTCTTTCCTCTGTGCCACAGTGCAGCCTGGGAACCACACACAAAGACAATATGTCAATATGCTCTCCACTGAGCAGCGGTAGAAGGACACAAGCAGCTTCTGACAGATGTTGTTTTTCCTAAGTATTCTTAGGAAATAAAGTCTTTGCTGTGCCTTCTTCACAAGCCCAGTGGTGTTGACACCCCAGATGACGTCACACCATATAATAATCCTTGTTAAATTCTGTGTTTATTGTAGGGGTTGTACTATTTAAAGTGGTACACAAGAAAGATGACCATATTCCCACCGTCATGAAGATGGTCATGTATATCTCCCAATATATATAAGCTCATTCTCCTGTTATTTGACAGAGTGTGGGGTAAACGTAGTCAACTGATGATGGGTGTATACATGTATATCAAATGACATTAAGAATGAAATAATTTGCTGAAAATGTCAATGAAAGGTGTGATTGTAACGAAGAGCCCAACCTGTCTATGACTGAAGTTGTGCCCCAATGCACTAATAATTCAATAGATACTCCGCCCACACAGTAGTTTACTGTGATGTTTCCTAGTTTATCACTTTGGCATGCTGGTTATCCTTGAAGAGCACAGTAAAATACTGTGATGTGCAAGTTAGGTGAGAAATGGCAAGTGATACAGCAAATTACTCTGAAATCATTGTGTGACCATCACAGTAGCATAGTGTACCAGAACATCACAGAAAATTACTCTGAAATCCTTGTAAGTTTTTACTGTGTGTTCTCTCACAATGCTTTTAATGTTTTGTGCACTACATATGGACACATGGGACATTGTTGACATGTTGAAGTGAACTTTCTTCAATGTGCATGGCGGAGCACACACTCGCACACACCCTGCACGCACTGCACTGATCAACACACTTTAATCAGTCAATCTGCGAGGCGGAAGCGCACACCGTTTCAACTTTGACTTTGGGGAAGAGATTGTTTAGTGGGATGTTAATTTAAATGCTTTCATTTTCATTTGCTAGCTTTACATTTTTTGTGTATGGTAGCCTATTAATATGTGGCATCTGTGTGCAGATGGAAACCGTTTTGTGTTAGGCTGTAGCCTACCTTAATTCGGCCGAGGCTACTTTTAGTTAACCGCAGCGTAAAGGTCTTTGCATGGACAAATGAAATGATGATTGAATAATAGCTGGCCAGTATTGCAGGGAGTATTAAACCCAGTGTACGTTGGGGTTTGGGAGAGCAAGGAAGAGAGCGGCATCTGTGATAAACCGCTTCGAAATGTGTGCGTAAAACCTGCTGTTAACCAGTGTTGCCGCATTAAAAAAAAGCTTTGTTTGATTTCGTGTTTGTATTTTACTTTGACGTTGCCTATAGTCCTCAGTTTATGGTTATTTTCTGTTGACCTCCTACACATTTTCGTTCTGTCATGTAGGGTATTGTAAATAAATCGACCGTATTTTGATCATTTTGATTTCGGACTTAATTTACCCCTTCAATCACCCCTCTCCAATTGCAAACTTTACCCTGGTAGAAGGAGCATTCGCTAGCCTGCACGTACTCGTTAAGGACTTATTGTCTGACTGATTTTGGCTGCTGCGAATAAGGTATATTTTTATATATATAAAAAGGGCCTATCACCGTTTTGGCTGAATGCTGACACCACGGACCATGATGACCATTGCAGTCTTGCCGCGGGTCTTGAACAGTGCGCACTCTTTCCGATTAAGATTGCTTCTTCTGAGAAGGCAACTGGCTACCGCAGGAGAGGGGAAAGGTGGCAATATTATCCTCAAGCGTGTTAGATAAATCGTGTTTAGCCTATCGCAGATGAGGTTTTTGAATATTTTGTAATGCATGGGACATTGACAAGGAAAGGTAGCTATGATATCCTCGTGAATAAGTCTTCGACTTTTCAAAATGCCTCCTCTCAACATTCAACATAAAATTGGTTATTCTGGTTAGTCCAACGCTATCAGGAGAATCATACGTACACTGTAACAAATAGCTGTTTATTTACGGAAATTCTGCAACAGCATTCTACTGCTTTTCGAAAAAACAGACAACTACTGTGAAAATATTACTTTGAGTCACATATTGAGCATAAACAGTAAGTACTGCACAATAGCAGTATTCGCCGTTGTGGAAAAAACTAGAGATGCACCGGATCCTGATTTTTAGGATCCTGCCGGATACCAGATCCACTGAATAAGATCCTGCCGGATCCGGAACCGGATACCGGATCCTACAAAAGGTTTGAAACATATAGTCTACTCGCACACGTGGGCCCTTTTTATTACGTTGGCGCAAACTATTGTTTAGACTCATTGGCTTATTGCCACACTGCCTTCAATAGCCGCTTCCAAAGGGATTTCACTCCATGCAGTGATTGAGGTTGTGAAAGACTGAAAAGCCTAGGCTAGACATGCACCAGACCCTGATTTTTAGGTAACATGCCGGATACCGGATCCACTGCTTAAGATCCTGCCGGACCCGGACCCTGTGAAAAACTCTATTATCCTGACGGATCCGGATCCGGAACCGGAACCGGATCCGGTGCATCTCTAGAAAATAACAAGTTATTTTAGGCAGGACCATTGAAACCCATTCATCCTCCACTTGTCCGTGATCACCATCAAACTTCAATACCACCTGAAGAACTGAAGTCATTCTGACTGGTTAAAGATTATCTGATACTATCAAGCATGATGAAACAATATCTAAGGAAACTGCAATACTTAAAAAGTGCTTGATGCAGCAAAGTGTGAGTAGCACATGCATTTTGATAGTGATGAAAGTGTGAATGGCTGAAACATTTTAAGAACTTGTAACACTCTTGCAACAAGCAGCCCCATCTAAACCAATCTGCTAATCAGTGCCTGGCCTCACCTGAGTAGGGCTGTTATGCCATTATTCAATTACGGGCGTCACCTGCCAAGGGCCTGATGACTCTGGTCACATGGTACTCTTGCACCTGTATATAAATCTGGACTATCAACACTTCAGTTGCTTGCCTGCCTGCTGGCTGGCCTGCATGGCACAGCATAGCACTTGTTTGCATACAAGCTTGCCTACAAGCTTGCTTACTAGGCTAGTGACAATGGCCCCAAAACGTTGAGATACCCCAACCGGAGGTAGAACCACACCTAACAATGTTTTTCCTCATCTTAAAGGTCTCCAAAACATGAAATGGATTCTTAGCCAAAATTATTTTACTGCTAAGGCTAAAATATTCACATATTTCCATATGTACCCTCAAACAAAAAAAACACCAGAAATGTGACCTCTCCGTATGGGAGTATTGACATAAAAACCCATGTAGAAAATGAACAGAAAGTCTGAGAACTTTGAAATTAGGTATGCTTGTCCCCAAGGGCCAGATGTATCTGGTAGAAGAGGATGGATGTGGATATCTGGAAAAATGAAGTAGATATAGGCCTCTAATCACACACCTGAAATAGGCGGACATTAGAAAAAAATGATATCTATACAGAATGTAATCATTTACTTTGTAATTGCTTTGTCAGACAATGTCATATGCACACATATTATAGCTTGTTGGAAAGGGAGATTGTACTGAATCTAGCAATACCAAATATGTATATATATATTGTGAATATTGAAGATGGTATATCGCTCAATGTATGAGGTGTCCAGAATGAAAGACGTCTAAATGGAGATAGAGACCCTATTTCAATGCATTTTAGTGATGAGAGGAATGCTCACAACCTCTACAACATATCATTCAATGTATGAGGGGTCCAAAAAAAAGAAATAAAATGAACCAGTCCATGTAGATATACTAGTTTAAAGGTAAGTAATTAATACACCTTCGTGGTGCTGTAGTGTAGCATAGTGTATTTCAGTAGGCCTATAATATTACCAAATAGAGAGTGTCATACAACACAGCGAGGGAACTTCTATGGTATAAGGATGTTTGTTCTTCAATTTTCCTTACAATAATATAGTGTACCACCATAGATACACTGTACCGTAACATTGCACTACTGTGTGGAATTGATAAGCCCAAAGCACCTATTCTAAAGGGCCATTTTCTGGTCAGCCTTTGACATTGGCTACATTTCACTTTCAATCATTCACATAATTATTAGTGACAACATGGCTTACATTTGGACAGTCAGGAAAGGAGCCAGAGATTGAACTATATACTATATTTTTTGAACACAGGCATTTCTGTCCTTCACAAAAATGAAAACAGAGAAAACAAACGCATACAAATTATAAGGATACAAGGAGAGGATATGCTACAGTCCTTAAAACAAAACATTGAGAACAGCTTTGTCTGAATTTAAAACTACAATCATGGAAAACTTTTGGAGGGTTTGCCCCTGACATGGATTTGTTTACCTCGGCCTATTATCTGGAAGGTGCGCCAAAAGCTTAACAGCACAATTTGATACTTGGTACCAACAACAAGCCTTTCTCCTGAGATCTTAGAAGTAGCTGTTACTGCATTACATAGCTGAGACCCATCCAATTGAATGTTTTAAACATTGCATTACATTTTCCTGACAGTTTTATCTAAAGTTACTCACAAAACATATAATAAACGGCAACAAAGAAACAGGGTGTCGGGAAAATACAGAGCACAGGCATACTGTAAGTTCAGAGGGATGACCAAACGCTTGTGTCAGCTGGTAACTTTTCCGACTATTGGGGATTAAGTTACCTTCTATTAGAAGGCAAGGCCAGACCGTTTGTGTTTCAGTATCATGAAGCAACATTAGCCTACATTTTAACAGTTCCTTCCAGGGGATAATTGCGCTAGTCCAGGGCTTCCCAACCTTTTTCAACTTGGGGCCCACTCGAAATTGTCAAAAATGTTCGGGGCCCACCTCTGTCCCAAATAAGAATAAAACTCAAATAAATCAACAACAACACACCAAAATATGATTATAATTTGTAGAAAATGATTTCAAGGCCCACTTGGAATACCTTCAGGGCCCATGCGATAGTCATTGAGCAAAATTGTGGCATGTCATAGAACCTGAGTTGCATATTGGGTCAGGTACTGTCTGATTTTCTGTAAAACACCACTAAGTAAATGAGGTGATGTATTCAGAAAATTATACGCAGTCATCAATAATACCACCAAGGTTTATTGCAACCGTTTCTGTGGTAACAGTGGTCAACCTTGTGTACAGATTGATATAATGGCAGATGATGATGGTGGTCCTCCATCCATGTGAACAGGTCAAGACAACTGTTTATTTTCTGCATAGCACAGATACGAGAAGCAAGGGGAGTATAACATCACCCAGTGAGATAATATACAGTATAAATGGCAAAGAGAGGAGGGACCTGCACAGAATATCTTGACAACCCTGAGGGGATTTGAGTTGAGGACAGTTATCATGTCTACCATGACATACTAAAGGAATGCCCAGTGTTGAAGGATTTTAACTTACAGCGGTCTGCACCTGATGCCCATGTTTAAGAGTATAGTATGGAGTGTGCTTTGACTAACTGTATTGAAGTAGAGTAGAGTAAATGCAGAGTTAGGTGGTCTGTCCCTTTTGCTCTCATAAGCCTTATTCACAATAAATTGTCATTTTTAAATAGACATTTAGCAAATGGTTTTATTGAAAGCAATGCACTAGAGAGAACATAATCTGTCATGTACGTATGTGTAACAGAGGCTAACTAGCAGAGTTGGCGTGGAACGTTAGTAAACCTCCCTCCCAATAGCCTCATCACAGTGTTGATGCCATTGGGCTGGGGGACCGGTCCTTTAGACTAAATTAGTCCAGCGTTACCCTACTGTGCCTACCATTTCCAGTCGTTGTAGTTGACGAGGTGATAGGTTCGCGTCCCCAAGGGGGACGGACTGTGCAAGACGACCTCCGCACATATGTAATTGCTAAACCAGAGACCAAGATAAAAAGAAGAGTGATGGAAATCTGACATTTTCTATCTTCATGTGGTTCACCTGTTTCTCCCTGGTCCAGCCAAACTCTTTGTTTAGCTGCAGTACATGATGTAGCAGCTGGATTGAATTGGAGTTAAATTGAGTGGAGGCAGAGGCAGGCTTAGTGACTGTTGAAATGTAGTTCACCATCAATTCATAAGGACAATAATGTATTTGACAGTGTCATTTGTTTTAAGTCCCTTATTTTCATGAACAGGCCATATCCATACCTCTCATCCAATTTGCCAATAATGACTTGCCAAAATTGTATTCTTAAAAAAAAAAAAAAAAGTGTTATCTGAGACCAGATGAAGGAAACCGTGAGACATCCTAGTTCTTGGTCAATACAGCCATAGGCATTAGTCATTAGGTGGAATCTCACCAGTAGGCTATAGATATGGCGATGTATAACTTTACTAACACTTAATGGCAGAAAGTGGGTTAGTAAAACTATGAAGCCATTCATTGGATATATTTGCTATTCCTCATCCCTTTTTATTACAGTTGGCTCATGACATAAAATCCTGAAGCTACACTATATTTGAAAAGCTTTTGCTTGCTACAGTCAGACACAATCACATAGCCTATCAAATATACAAACACATATCGTCCCCTCTATAATTACAGCAGACCAGGTTAGAGCAGGACTAAAACCCATTAAGCGGATGACATCACCAAAGACATGTACTGAATTGGATGAGCTACTGGAAAATGTATTGAACCTGAGTGTACATCTTATAAGGCACCAACTATGGAAAACATCATGCATGTTCCCAAAATGCCACATCAAAAAAAGCCCTCACTTCACACATAATGAAGAGAATGTTGCTTCCATACAAACACTCAGACCCCAGGTAAGCCATGCACTGGACCTAGTACAGTTTGCATACCAAGAGAAGATTGGAGTAGATGATGCCATCACAGACGTGCTGCACAGGACATGTAGAGTCATGGTCCTTGACTTTTCCAGCCCTTTCAACTTTTCCCTTCTTGTCAATGTCTGTTATGAGACTGTTAGCATAAAATCTAATTCTCTGTGAATGCTTTGGAGAGATATGACTCACTGAAGTTTTACTGATCGAAAATCACACACATATATGTTTTCATTTGTTCTGACTTCAAGGCGGGCCAAATGTTTGCCATGCCCAGGCCGGATTTGTCTCGCGGGCCTTTGTTTGGAGACCAAGGCTGTAGGCTGTATTAAGGAGGGGCAGGAGGGGAAGTATAGGAGTCTTGTGGCTTTGTGCATTGGTGTAAACTCAACCACATACAACTCAACACTTCTAAGGCCAAGGAGATGGTGGTGGAATTGTTGAGGTTCTAGGTAGCTCTACAAACAGTCTCCATTGAAGGTGATGAAGTGGAGATTGTAAGAACATGTACTGTAAGTATTTTGGAGTATACTAAGACAATAAATTGGACTGGTCAGCCAACACAGATGCAGTGTACAAAAGAAGTTAGAAGGCTGTGGTCCTTCAATGTCTGCAACAAACTATCAGACTGTGGAAGCCAGTGTATGTCCTTTTCTGTGCAGGGGAGGGGACACAATGAAGACGGGTGCTAGGGGACTTTGGCTGGAAAAGCAGATAAAATATCTCTTAATAAACTGAAGGCACCCACTCGATAACACCATTATAGGATATTGGAAATGAAAATCACTTCACCCAAGAGCTATCCGAAGTGACCCCTCTGCATAGTGTTTATTCTATTAAGTTTACTTAAATCTATATTCTCTACCTAAAATGCAGAGTTTTCGAGTGATGTAAGTCTGATGAGCTAGCTGCATGGCATTAGAACTAGGTGGCATCACTGCATTTTCCAGCTTTACTAGCCTATAGATGTGCAAGAAATACAAGAGATTTTGATAAATATGTTTATATTTTCACCCTAATCTGATTCTTCATCAAGCATAATCTAGAGCACCACATACCAATTATAAGTTTATTTGAAGTAATATACTGTTGAAGATGTTGTGAGCATTCCTCTCATCACTAAAATGCATTGAAATAGGGTCTCTATCTCCATTTAGATGTCTTTCATTGTGGACACCTCATACATTGAGCAATATACCATCTTCAATATTCACAATATATATACATATGTGGTATTGCTAGATTCAGCACAATCGCTCCTTTCCAACAAGCTATCATATGTGTGCATATGACATTGCCTGACAAAGCAATTACAAAGTAAATTACATTCTGTATAGATATCTTTTTTTTCTTCTAATTTCCGCCTATTTCAGGTGTGTGATTAGAGGCCTATATCTACTTCATTTTTCAAGATATCCACATCCACTTCTACCAGATACATCTGGCCCTTGGGAACAAGCATACATAATTTCAAAGCTCTCACAGTTTCTGTTCATTTTCTACATGGGTTTTTTATGTAATTACTCCCATACGGAGAGGTCACATTTTTGGTGCTTTTTTGGTTTGGAGGTGCTTATGAAAATGTGTAATTTTTTAGGCTTAGCAGTAAAATCATTTTGGCTAAGAATCAATTTCATGTATGGGAGACCTTAGAGATGAGGAAAAACATTGTTAGGTTTGGTTCTACCTCCGGTTGGGGTATCTCGAAAACTAAGGCACTTTTGGGCTTATTGTCACTAGCCTATACATGCTTGCACACTTTCCTCTTTGTGAAAGCTTGCTGTATGTGGCATCATTTGTGGCATTGTGGCATATAATGTGCCTGCTGCAAATTAGGCATTGCTTTGAGAGCTAGCTTGTAGTGCTGCTTGTTTGCTGTGCTACTTGGTGCAAAATAATTTTTTAAAGACTGACCAATGCTATATTCATCATTGGCTCATCAAGAGATACAGTAAAAAGCCCACCTTGCACACTATAATTGTAACATAGCACTGTGTACTCTGAAATTTTATTCATGCCCACACTTTCAAAGGACCACCGCAAACCATTTTCTCAATACAGCATAGCGCCATAGTATCATGCTCAAGGCACTCCAGTCATGGTGAATGATGGGAGGGTGGGGTGGTAACATGGCCAGGGTACCACAGTTATGGAGAATGATGGGTGGGGTGGGAAGTTGCCATGGCCATATTCATGAATACAACTATGACCCAGTATTTGCCTGTCATCACACAGTACAATTCAACTTTTTAACTGAAATGTACTGTTATTGTTCTGTAGAGTACTGTTATTTAACAGTTCAATTGCTGCTGAAAAAATGTTATATACTGTGATACATTAAACAGCAATGAGCTGTATTTGATTTTTGGTGTGAAATAACAGTAGAATTACAGGTAAATATAATTGCCAGTAACTGCCGTTATTTTGCAGGGAAATTTTCTTAGAGTGTAGGCACTACTCAGCAATTGTGTCTGTTGGTTTTTGTCTGCTGCAAAGTAGGATAGATCAGACCTCCAGGTCTTCATAAAAACCATCTACCACCGCTGTGATAATTTGACTACGGACACCGCTGAACATTGAACAGTTGTTTAGACTACAGTAGGCCTGTTGACGATTGCAGTCATGCCACTTGCCTTGAACTGCGCACTCTCCTGATGCGTGACAGCCAGGTGAGAAGCGCAAAGGTGGGGGCTATCCGCAGTCGCAGAGGACAGGTGTCAATATCACACACATACACACACACACACACACACACGCACACACACACACACACACACACACACACACACACACACACACACACACACACACACACACACACACTGTTTGGAGAGGACGCATTTAAACTGTTACAGTTTAGGCAGTAGGCCACCCATCCCCCCGGACCCACGAAACCCACTGAAGATCCAAGCAATTGTAGTCTGTCAGTATTTTAGTGTGTGCCCAGGTAGTTGAATTCCTGGCATGGCCTGGTTATCTCAATCGTGCCGATGTTTGCCCTCAGGCTAGTGTGTTCATAAAGCGCACGTTCGATTTGCTGTAATAGGCTACGATCAGTAAGCCTCAACTTGTCTGTCGTTTCTTTTCCTTCTTTCGATATTTTGTAAAATAGGCCCACGTTAAAGCCTAAATACGATAATAGGCCTAAATAAGGCTAATAAAGTAAGCTAAATAAGTCAGGCCTAAATAAAGTTGTTTTAGCCTATGAACTCAGGCAATGCAGAAATTTGCGGAGGGATTTTGGATATCTTAGCCTATAGGCTACCGATGGCTTTATGAACTTCATGACTGGGCTACAAGATAGTCGGGTAAACAAGGATTGACTTGTAGACCACCAACATCTGATGCTGAAGTGGGGGAGGGTTGTTTCACTTCAAATGTTCCCCGAGACACACACACACACACTACACACACACACACACACACACACACACACACAGATACGCGCTAATCGCTCTCTCTCTCTCCGTCTCTCCCTCTCTTTCTCATTGTTGCTATACGTGCATCTGGATAGGCCTAGGCAGTGTGGTCACCCAGCACATTTTCATACAAATGCTGTGGTTTTTTTTAATGAAATCTTTATTCAGTTATTTGTGAACAGTCTCTGCTTTTCTCTTTCGATGTTGCGTCACCGTGGACAAGTGTCTGCTCGAAAACTTAATGCAAAGCGGCTAAAATTTTCAGAACGTGTTGAACTTTTTGTCTGTGGGGGAGGGGGTGGGTTACAGCAGTGCAGTGCAGTGCACGGGACTGCACAGCCTTTTGTGACATGTCGTGGCGCGACAGGTTATCCAGCCTCCGAAGGAGTCATAGGCTGAATCTCAAATGGCGCACTTGTGCACTTTAGTGTTCAGGTTTCAGTGCGTATGCCGTATTAGTTACGCACTGAAACATAGTGCCCGAAGTGCACAAGTGCACCATTTGAGATCCAGCCATAGTTCCCCAGTCATATTGTTGGTTTAGCCTGAGTATCATCCTCCGTAGTGACCGCGCTGGCTCAATACTTTCGCTTGCTGACCACGGAGTCTGACCCTGCAGCCACCCCCGGCAGTTGGAAATTATCTCACTTAATGAGGGAATTAGCCTTTCGCAAAACCCCTCCCACAAACGGCCGCCAACCAATCCGAGCTCAGCAACGGTAACTAAGGAGTGTAGAACTTGTAAAGGTCCGTCAAAAACCTACGATTTCAGGGAGACATACAACGTGTGCCTATGGCACCGTCAGGGTCCGACACCATCTGAAGATTAATTAGGACCTCATTTTTTCACTTTCCCGAAGCAAAAACCTCAAGCGGACTGATAACAGGGATGGATTAAGCCATGTGAAGGCTATTAGCTCCAGGTGATCATATTTAAAATTAGCAGGCTAACTGTGCAATCGTCTTGTTTGCTAATATAGCCCCCTTCCCCCTTGCATTTAGCTGGCAGAAAACGTACCCTAAACAAATAATCAATGCATCGCTCAGACTTAAGGACAATATTATATGATATTATAGTATTGGATCCACGGCATTATGATTCAAATTTTATTGGGAAACTACTAGTTGCGTTGTTTAATATGCGCCAAATGCACAGCCCACGGAGCAGCCCCCACCCTCTCTCCTTCCCAGTTTGTGTCTGTGTATATGCGTCGAGTGTGACAGCAAAAAAAGTAACACTGAAATGGGGCTGCGCTTGTTCCAACCTTGTTATGAAGATATTAACTGTCAACTAAAACCATTAAAGTGAACAGAAGAGAAACGCCCAGTGTGACTGCCCAAGAGCTGCGCAGTGTCAGTGCCGAAAGCCCGTCAAAGGTCTTGGCGGACGGCAATGTCCCAGTTTACACCAAGCACTATGTCCTGGTTACAGACATCACATCGCCATCATCAAGTTGTTGTATTTCAGTTGAATATGTAAGAGGGCTTGGGGAGGGTCTTAGACTATCAGCGAGGCTATTGGCTATTCAGATACTGAACGAATATCTGAATTCCAACTGCCGGGGGTGGCTGCAGGGTCAGACTCCGTGGTCAGCAAGCGAAAGTATTGAGCCAGCGCGGTCACTACGGAGGATGATACTCAGGCTATTGTTGGTTCGCATCTCCACCGAAGCAACTGAATTTGCAGTCCTAATCACATGATTAGCCACACCTGGTGTAACAGATGTCTTGTCACGCAGTCCATCACATCCCCAGTTAACCGGAATCCCGTCGATCGCGCACAACAGCGCATTGAAAGGATGAAATGTTCACAAGCACCAATACAAAAAAACGTCTTCAACCTATTAGTCCGTAGGCTATCCTGAGGATATCCGTTCCTGACTTGAATAGGCTAGTGCAGAAATAATTAACAGTCATCACTTATAAGTTAGGAGCGGAATTGAGACGGTGAATGCAGGACAGAATAATAAAAACAAAACACCGTCGACTGGCGGTCTTGTTTAGGGATCACGCTTGTGTTATTATCAAATGCCCAATGTTACGTGCAACGCGCAATTGGCTGACTCTTTCCACTTGTAGCCTAAAACTGAGGGAGGGATCAACGTACAATGAGCTACACTGAAGCAGATTACTCTGCTTCGCAAAAAAACAGTGCACCAATAATACCCCCGTCTTCAACCTACTATTTACCAGATATATAGACTAGTAATAGTATTAAGTTGTGCTACCTTGTTTTTTGTGGTAACGACAGTGTAGATCATAATAGCCTGCAATAGGGGAAGCGGCATGCGCCAGTTTTAAAGACAGAATGTCGTCGCCAAATGTAAAATCACCTCTCTCATGCTGACATGACGGGGCACTACTTCATTAGGCTACAATGTTGTTCATGTCTGTTTGACTCACACTATACGAGTGGTTCAATTTGTGTTTTTGTGCTCATCGCACAAATGAGACAGACAGGCTTGCTTGATAGGGCTACACAAAGCAAGCGACATCGGTCCACTCAAAATGGTCCGAACTCCGCCGCTTGATTTCATGTCTCCTCAGTCTCTCCATAACGGTTTATTAGCCTACTCTGTTTTGCTATTTTCGTTATTCTTAGCCCTGGCATTAGAGATGAAGCAACTGTGATCAGTGAGGTTGTGGAAACGGTTGAATAGGCCTATGGTCCTAAATTGGAAGCGGCCGATGCCAGTTTTGAAGACAGAATGTCGCCGCCAAATTTAAAATTCGATCTCTCTCATGCTGGCGTTACGGGACACACTTAATTACAATGGTGTTCCTGTCTGATTGACTCGGTTTTAATTGTCTTTACCGTTTCAAATTGTAGTAGGTATGCAAACTCTGTATCCTGAGGATACCCGTTCCTGGCTTGAATGGTGCCGAAATAAGTTAGGGACGGATTGGGAGACGGTGAATGCAAGACAGAAAAAAGTCGAGTTTAAATTCACATGGTGGTCTTGTTTAGGGCTCACACTTGTGTTATTATCAAATGCCCTATCAAATGCCCAAATAAAACATGCAATTTGCTGACTGTATTTCTACTACTACTAAAACTGGGGGACGGACAAGCATGGAAGCACAAACAGACGCACAATCACAGGCAGACGCTGCTCTGCAAAAGCGGTGCTATACTGCCCCCCGCATTCCGAATGGCCACAGGGTGTAATGATCACGGTACGCTGCCACGGCACGGCACGGTAATGAGCAGATTGAAGTTACACCATCTGTAATGAATACTTAGAATGTCATGGTGGTGGTAAATATTCATGAAAAAGGTAACATTAGTGAATGGGTAGCATGAATTCTGGAAATAAACAACTAAAAATCTCACACAGTGTCCCTTTAATACTAGAAAGATTCTATGCAGTATTATTTGTGTCCTTTCATGAGTTTTAACAATGTGTTATTTAAGATTTCTGAAAGAAATTTTTAAGGGACGAAAAATAGATCTTTGTTTTGTCTGTAATTATGTCTGCATTCTCACAGTTTTGTGTAATCCATTTTCCATTTCATTAAATAAAATGTTTGAAATGTGTACTTATAAGCCTTTATGAGTTCATTATTATGATGATGATGAATATGATAATTGTCTATAAAATTATATAACAACAACAATAATGGTAACACTTTATTTTAGGGATACATCTATTAGCACTAATACATACAATATTAATGCCTGTGTAAGTAACGTGTAAGACATGTACTAAGCAAAATAAGACAGTTGTTAAGCATGTATTCACAAATGTCTTGTCCATGCCCAATTAGGGATTTATTACTAATATGACCTTAGTAAGGGCCAGTAAGCCTATATTTCTAATTATTAGTAAGTAGTAAGTTGCAGAATAAAATGTGTATAAGCTCCCGGCATACTGTGTGAACAAACCCTGAACAGTGTGAAAACAGAGGTGGAATAAGGGTCCCTATTCTAAAGTGATGCATCGCTCAGCCCAGATGGCTTAGGGCCCCCACACTACCAAGGTCCCCCTCATTACCTAGGGCCCCAACACCACCCAGGCCTGCACTACCTAGCCACCCCCCTGATCAGCAAAGTGTAAAGATATATTAAATACTTAATTTATGAACAGCAGAGACATCTAGTATTCTCTTGTGCATCTCACTGCATGAGAGGTAACAGGAGTCATTATATAGCAAGGATTGAACATACATTTGTCAATGACGGTGGGTTGGTGAGATGTAATTTTTGTCATGCACCACTTAGTTTTAATTGTAAAAACCCCAAAATACATGCAGAACATTAGAATAATAGTTTTGAAGCGAAACTAAACTATTATTTTGTGATAATTAAGTTAATGTTTGAGAACATTAGCTCCAAGAAGTGCAATGCATGATGGGTACGCAATCTAGGCCTACAGACAACCTACCCGGCTCTGCGTCTACCTACGTCCTTAGCTCCTCCCCTCACTCGTGCAATTTAGTTGTTATCCAAACAATTTGCCATGTACATAACAACAGAAATATTATCATTGCTGCATTGGCCATTCATTGCATTTCTGACAAAGGGCGTACCCATCATGCACTGCACTTCTTGGAGCTAAGTTTCTCAAACATTAACTTATTTATTATCACAAAGGAATAGCTTCGTTTCGCTTCCAAACTATTACTCATCATTATATTCAGCATTTATTGTAGGGATTTTACAATTAAAACTAATTGGTGTATGAAAAAATGACATCTCACCACCCACCGTCATTGAGAAATTTAGGTTCAATCCTTGCTATAGTTAGGATTTGGCATCTATAAAGGTTATATAAAAATGAGCCGGGGTGCCCCTCACAAAAATGTGGGGAAATTTTTGTAGAACCCTATATCCAAAATGGGTGCTGCCAGCAAAGCTGGAAATTTACTTTTTAATGGTTTTGCGCACAATGCTGCATAATACATGGTTTCTGAGACTATTTGGGTCAAGAAATTCACAAATGATGTAGATTTATTGATTTGACCTATTTTTGATCTTCAAATTCAAGATTGCTGCCACTTTTGGCTGTTTAAATGTCAATTTTTCAAAATCGTCAGAGAGCTTTGATATTAGGCTCAAATTAAAGGTCTGCTCATACTGAGTTCAGTTATGGACAGTAAAGTAGGCTATGAGTCATCTGAAAGGTAAAAATATCAAGGTTTGTGGTTGATGAGAATTAAACTGCTTATAAGTCGGGTCATGATGTGAGGTTCCGTGACCATCCTCTGGCAAGGATGTTTTGATGATTGATTTGACCCTTTAGAAATGATTTAGCCCCCATGTCCCTCCCAGAAATCCCGGCATTTTTTGCTAGAGACGCAAATTCAAAATGGCGTCCGGCGCCATCTCTAAGAAATAACTTTTAATCTGAATGTCCTAAAATCATGTATGAAGACACTTTTTCATACAAGTCAACCATGAGGATTCCAAATCTGACGTCATTTTGATAATACAGCTTTGTTTTGACCATGAAATTCAAGATGGCTGCCATCTAGAACAGTCGTTTTCAACCTTTTTTTGGCCGTGACCCTCCAAAAATGGACTGGGGACCCCCCAATTTGTGTAGCTCCATTCCTCATACATAGATATTGAGAAAATAGCTGATATACAAGCATACAATACCTCACATTATAAGGCGTAGTGTGCTTGTAGGTAGGCAATTTTCACAATGTTTGGCTTTTTAAATATGATTTGACAATTTGGCCAATGTTTTAGCATTGTTTATTGATAGCTTCAGATGCAGTGATGGTAGTTTACTTTGAGAGTCCTTACGTTATCACCCCCCCCCCCCCATCCCAAAAAAAAGGGTCTCGACTGTGTTGTTGAGGAATGTGTGGCTTTATTCAACCCCAATGCCATATAGAGGAAGACGCAGAAGAACAAGCTCATCCAGAAGATCTCCCTCCAACATATTGTGATTGAAGAACCCTTTGTTTCTCTAATTGACATGGGCATGATCGGGAGGATGGCAACTCCATCAGTAGAAGATTGGCAGACACAGGACGCCACACCATACAATTGGTTGGACTATGTCCAAAAGGTGTCTCCAGCATCCTTGCCTGCCAGTGTGGAGTGGCGCACTAGGTACGCCAAGTAGTTGTCAAGAAGGCCGTGTTGGCGTAAGATGTTTGCATCTGCTTGTAGGTAGGCAATTTTCACAATGTTTGGCTTTTTAAATATGATTTGACAATTTGGCCAATGTTTTAGCATTGTTTATTGATAGCTTCAGATGCAGTGATGGTAGTTTACTTTGAGAGTCCTTACGTTATCACCCCCCCCCCCCCCATCCCAAAAAAAAGGGTCTCGACTGTGTTGTTGAGGAATGTGTGGCTTTATTCAACCCCAATGCCATATAGAGGAAGACGCAGAAGAACAAGCTCATCCAGAAGATCTCCCTCCAACATATTGTGATTGAAGAACCCTTTGTTTCTCTAATTGACATGGGCATGATCGGGAGGATGGCAACTCCATCAGTAGAAGATTGGCAGACACAGGACGCCACACCATACAATTGGTTGGACTATGTCCAAAAGGTGTCTCCAGCATCCTTGCCTGCCAGTGTGGAGTGGCGCACTAGGTACGCCAAGTAGTTGTCAAGAAGGCCGTGTTGGCGTAAGATGTTTGCATCTGAAGGGAGACGGATAAAAGACTCTCTTCATGGTCTTCCACTTGGAAGCAGAGGCTTCAGCCATGGTGCTACTCTTCTTGTGTGCATAGATCACCTGTCTCGTGAACGCAAACTGCTCTTCTCAGATGACACTGCCATTGTGAGATGTATTAAAGATGGGCAGGAGGGGGAGTACAGGGGCCTGGTGCAGAACTTTGTTAGATAGTGCGGGACCAACCAGTTGCAGTTGAACACCACCAAAACCAAGGAAATGGTTGATTTCTGTTGGTCCACCCCACCCCTTGTGCCTGTATCTTTTGAGGGGGAGACAGTGAAAACAGTCTGCACCTACAAATACCTGGGGGTACATCAGAAAAGTAAATTAGACTGGTCAGTAAATTCACACGCAGTCTAAAAGAAAGTGCAGAGTAGGCTCTATTTCCTGAGGAAGTTGAGATAATTTATGTCTGCAACGCACTCCTGCAGATTTTCTACCAGTCTGTCATGGCTAGTGTGCTTTCCTATGCTGTGGCATGCTGGGCGGGAGCATTAGGAAGAGAGATGCTGGACCAGAGATGCAGGGATCACTGACATTGATTACACGGTGAGAATGAGAATGGCGGGCAAGGATGATGGATGACACCTTTTTGACACAGCCCAATCACTTGTATGACGTGCCGTCCTGTGTCCAATGGAGTTGCCATCCTCCAGATCATGCCCATGTCAATTAGAGCAACATGGGGTTCTTTAATCGCAATAGGTTGGACGGAGATCTTCTGGATGACCTTGCTCCCTTGCATCTTCCTGTATATGCCATTGGGGTTGAACAAGGTGAATAAGGCCACACGTTCCTCAACAACATGGTGTTCTTGCAGCTCAGGGAGCTAAGGTTGACTGTCTTGAATCAGGCTTTTCACTACTTTTGAGAGCACTTCTGTCCATTTCAGTAGCTCTAGCTTTGAGTCCCTCAACGAGCTTCTTTATGCAAGAATGCTTGGAAAATGTCCTGTGAAATGTTCTATGTACTAGATCAGTGGTTCTCAACCTGTGGGTTGAGGTCCCCTTTTTGGGGGGTGGGATGTCAATGTAAGGACTCTCAATTTAAAAGACCATCACCAATGGACTAGGGGTCCCCAGTCCAAATATGACTGTTTTGGGGGGTCACGGCCTAAAAAGGTTGAAAACGACTGTTCTAGATGGCAGCCATCTTGAATTTCACGGTCAAACCAAAGTTGATTATCAAAATGATGTCAGATTTGGAATCCTCATGGTTGACTTGTATGAAAAAGTGTCTTCATACATGATTCTATGTCATTCAGATCAAAAGTTATTTTTTAGAGATGGCGCTGGACGCCATTTTGAATTTGACTCTCTAGTAGAATGCCAGGATTTCTGGGAGGGACATGGGGGCTAAATCTTTTCTAAAGGGTCCATAGAGGTCAAATCAATCATCAAAACATCCTTGCCAGAGGATGGTCACGGAACCTCACATTATGACCCGACTAATCAGCAGTTTAATTCTCATCAACCACAACCCTGATATTTGTTACCTTTCAGATGACTTCTGCATAGCCTACTTGTAATTTTACTGTCCATAACTGAACTCAGTATCAGCAGACCTTTCATTTGAGCCTAATATTAAGGCTCTCTGACGATTTTGAAAAATTGACATTTAAAGAGCCAAAAGTGGCAGCCATCTTGAATTTGAAGGTCAAAAATAGGTCAAATCAATAAATCTACATAATTTGTGAATTGACCCAAATAGTCTCAAAAACCATGTATTATGCAGCACTGTGGGCAAAACCATTAAAAAGTAAATTTCCCGCTTGGCTGGCAGCAGCCATTTTGGATATAGGGCTCTACAAAAATTTCCCCACATTTTTGTGAGGGGCACCCCGGCTCATTTTGTTATTTAACCTTTATAGATGACAAATCCAGTGAGAAACGAACCTTTCCTCTCCACGGTCACGGAACTTCTATAAATGACCCAACTACTGCTTACTCATAAATATAAATCTAGGTCTACTAGGTCCTTACTAAGGTTATATTGGTAATAAATCCCTTATTGTGCATGAACAAGACATTTGCGAATAAATGTCTAACAACTGTCTGATTTTGCTTAGTACATGCCTTACAAGTTACTAACTAAGGCATTAATATTGTATGTATTAGTGCTAATAGATGTATCCCTAAAATAAAGTGTTACCACAATAATAATAGCCTAATAATAATAATAATAATAATAATAATAATAATATAAAAGGGTGCTTGAAATGAATACGTAAAGGGTTCTTCAAAGCTCTGAAGGGTTCTTCAAAGTCCCTTGAGGAGGGGTTCTCTGAAGAATCCTTTTTCATCAAAGCACCTTTAGCGCTTCCCCCACAGTGGCAAACTGAGGAACCCCTAAAGGTGCTTCGGGGAACTTTTTATTTTTACAGTGTGTGGGACAATTAATAATACAAGCTATAAGTAAGTAAGTAAGTAAGTAAGTTTTATTTCTAAAGCACATTTAAAACAGTACAAAACTGACCAAAGTGCTGCACAGAGGCTGGCTAGAATAAAAATGGCAAGATAAAAAAGAAAAGTAAAACATAGTAGCACATAGCATTTCAATATAGAGGAAATAAAACATCTGCATACAGTGTACAGTTGCAGCACTGACAGCATTGACTATATAAGACACATAAAAGGAGCTTAGAAAACTTAGAGTACATAAAGTGATGAAAATGAAGGGGAAGGGGAAGTTAAAACTATAGGGTTCAGGGCTAAAAGTATACATTTGGTGCAATAAAAACAACAAAAATTAAGGAAACTAAAATTTAAGAATGAAAAGCCAATGTATATAAATAGGTTTTAAGTCTAGATTTAAAAGCAGACGTCGTGGGAGCAGATCTAATATCGGGAGGTAAACTGTTCCAGAGGCGTGGAGCTGCAATTTCAAATGCACGATCCCCTTTTTGCTTCAGGCGGGACCGGCCAACCTGGAGGAGACCTTTGTCCTTAGATCTGAGGGGCCTGGATGCAGAGCAATGCCGTAGCATGTCCGAGATGTAAACAGGGGCCTGGCCATGGAGTGACTTAAAAACAAGAAGGAGCATTTTAAAATCGATTCTAAAACTAACAGGGAGCCAGTGCAGAGAGGAGAGGACAGGGGAGATGTGTTCCCGTCTCCTGGTGCCTGTTAAAAGCCGGGCAGCAGCGTTTTGCACCAGTTGTAGGCGAGCAAGCTGGTTTTGGGGGAGGCCAAAATAAAGTGCGTTGCAGTAATCCAGCCGAGATGTAATAAAAGCATGGATAACTGTTTCTAAATCTTTAAAGGACAGCGAGGGCTTGAGCCTGGTAATCACTCTCAGCTGGTAGAAACTGTTCTTTACGACAGCATTTATCTGCTTTTTAAAACACAGGTCAGATTCGAGGATGACACCCAGGCTTTTTGCAGAGGGTTTAACGAATGGGGAGAGGTGAGATAGACTATCAGCTATTTTAGGTATAGATTTAGGGGGGGCAAAAATGACTACCTCTGTCTTGCTGTCATTAAGCTGAAGGAAATTATTAGACATCCAATGCTTGATGGACTCTATACAGTCTAGGAGAGATTGGGTGGACTGCTGCGATGTCAATGGGATATATAACTGTGTGTCATCAGCGTAAAAATGAAAAGAAACACAGTGCTTGCGGATAATATCCCCAAGGGGGAGCATGTAGAGGCAAAAAAGAATCGGTCCTAAAATTGAGCCTTGCGGGACACCATAGGAGACCGGAGCTGAGGCAGATGAGGAGTGCCCAACGGAGACGGAGAAAGTTCTGTGCTGGAGATAGGACTTGAACCAGAGCAGTGCTGTCCCTTTAATGCCCACCCACTCTTCCAGGCGGTTGAGGAGGATGGTATGGTCCACAGTGTCGAAAGCTGCACTGAGGTCCAAAAGGACCAGGACAGCATTCTGACCTGCATCAAGTGTGAGGAGCAGATCATTTGTTATTTTTAGCAGTGCAGTTTCTGTGCTGTGGAACGCTCTGAACCCAGATTGAAAGGGCTCCAGGATGGTATGTTGGGATAGGAAGGGGGACAGCTGAGACAACACTACTTTCTCTAACACTTTAGAAATAAAGGGCAATTTAGAGATGGGCCTGTAATTATTCAGACATTTGGCATCCAGATTGGGTTTCTTCAGTAGAGGCTGGACAACAGCATGTTTAAGGCAAGCAGGGACAGAACCAGATGACAGGCAGGAATTTAAAATAATTTGGAGGGAGGGGCCTGTAGCATCAAAAGATTCTTTTAGAATGGAAGAGGGAATCGCATCACCAGGGGAGGAAGTCGATTTCATCTTGAGGACAATGTTCTTTAAATCGCTCAGAGAGACAGGGTTAAAGTGGGAAAAGGTTGCTATGGGGAAGGGGGGTATATGGGGAGATGGGGCAGGAGGAGGGAACAGAGCTCTTATGTTCTCAATTTTGTTGGTGAAAAAATGTAAGAAATCCTCACAGATGTCTGAGTTTATAATGGGGGCTGGAGAAAGAGGTGGGTTGATGATGGAATTGATTGTGTTAAACAGGATTTTAGGTCTATTGGAATATTGGTTGATGATATCTGAGAAATGTTTTGCTCTGGCAGTTTTTGCAGCAGTCTGAAAAGATAATAACGCAGCTTTAAAAATTTGGAGGGAGATGGTGAGGCCGTCTTTCTTCCACTTCCTTTCAGCTCTGCGACAGGCCTGCCTTAGTGAGCGAGTATGGTCATCGTACCTCACCTTGGGTTTAAAATTGGGCTGTTTGAATTTAAGAGGGGCAACTGAGTCCAAAATCTCGGAGCAGGATGAATTAAACAGGGCAATTAAGTCCTCAGGGCTACATGAGGCACCAGCGGCTGCACCCATAGCTGAGGCTACATCTTTACTTAAAAAAGAGTCAGTAAATTGGGCTGTAGCCTGAGGGTTTAAGCGACGAACAAATTTTCCTGGGGCTTTGACTATCTGAACATCTTCAATGTTAATGTTAAAAAAGATGGGCTTGTGGTCCGAAAAAATAGCACTGTCCACTGTGATGTTCTCAACAGAAAAACCATAGGATAGGACGAGGTCTAGAGTGTGACCCAGTATATGGGTAGGTTGATCAATGTGCTGGGTAAAACCAAACGAATCCAGCACGTCACAAAACTCCTTGACCATGGGTTTCTCGGGACAGCAGACGTGAATATTAAAATCACCAAGTAATAAAAGGCGATCATACACTGACACAAAGTCAGATAAAAAAGATGAAAATTCTGTGATAAAGTCTTTATCAGGTTTCGGAGGTCTGTAAATCAATATGCACAGCAGTGGATTCCGATTTGATTCCACAGTAACACATTGCAGTTCAAAAGTAAAAAAGGTTCTCGTGGAAAGCGGCTGAACTTTTAAACCGCTCTTATAGACGAGAGCTACTCCACCTCCGCGTCCAGAGCGCCTAGGAGTGCTGATGAAAGAGCAGTTTGTAGGACACAGTTCACCAAAGGCAGCAGCCTCACCGACTCCGGCAGAAATCCACGTCTCAGTCACAAATAGTAAATCCAATTCATTTTGGGAGAAAAAGTCATTCAGTATAAAAGTCTTATTCAACACTGATCTGCTGTTGACAAGCGCAACTTTTGCTTCCGTGTGTGTCGCGAGCTGCACACAACGAGAGAATTCCAACTGTCGGATGTTATCCGGGTTTACTCCACCACTGCATATGCGGGGTCTCGCTCGGATGGGGATGACAGGTTCCGAGGGAAGCCGTGGGATAATGGGTATATGGCAGGAGTAGTTCGGATCCAAGGATCGCCGTGACAGGGAAAGATCAGCCTGCCCTGTGTGTGGTAGACGGCGACCGCATGAACCTGGCCATGGCTGAGCCTGTGAGACAGCGAGACGGGCCCAGGCCTTGATCTTGACTCGGAGACCTCCGCGTTTACCCCGCCGTTTCCGACGTTTCTGGTGGCGCACAGAGCAGCAAGGGAGCCGGGAAACGCACTCCACTGGCAGGTGAGAGAACGTAGGATGGTGTCTAAAACCGGCAGCTGGATTTCCACTCGTGTATTGCTCGAAACAGTTCTTAATATGCAACAGTGACTGGCGATCATAAGTATGAAAAGCCACTGAAGGTTCACACAGCAGAAGAATTAGCAGAGAGAGACACAACAGACAAACAGGTAGGAGCTCTCGGAACAGACGGCAAGCCGACAAACACACTGGCGCCATCTTGGACCTTAGCCAAATCACAGAGACGGCACGCAAACAACACATTTAATATCTATGCTATTTCTCCCTCTTTCTGTTTTTTTCCCCCCAAGGTGATGTCCAGTCAAGTCAAGTGTACTTTATTGTCAAAAATCTGCACAAACGTTTGAAATTGCGTTTGACCAGTCTCCAATGTGCAGTGAAACTAAAAACATTTAAATAAGATATTGACAATAATCTCTCTCTTTCACACACACACAAGCACGCACGAACGCACACACACACATAGTGCGCGCACACACACACACAAGCCTACTAACCTACTCATACATGAATTTACAGTTCTTTCTCTGACACATTCCTTCACAGCATACACACAACACAATACACACTCACACATGTGCAGATTGTGATGTTTTTAATGATATGGAGGGATCCCCCTGGGTCTGGAATAAAGAAATGCATTGAATAAACATACAAGTAAAATTCATGGTGTACGTACAACACTAGGCTAGCAAATGAAATAACAGCTGTTACACCATTTACTCCATTGTACCTCATGTGGTAAATTAGATAGACTGTATTGTGACAATTTTCTTTTACTAAGAACCCACCACAAACTTGATCTAACCAGCGTACCAGAGTCAGCTGATCGTAAGGCGAGTAGGCCTCCACATGTCTACAGGTAACTGAGATAGCTGTGTTGGAAGGAAACTGTGTTTGTTGTTTTTACTTTTACTTTAACTTTTGCATGCTGTACCAAGTGCAATATAGGGATCACAACAACAAGTGTCATCAACATTGTGTTTCAGACATTCATTCACTTTTAATTTACATTCCTACATGATGTTGTAGACACATTATTTGTCCTAAAATTGATTTTATAGCCTATAAAGACAATTGTCTGGATCACGTTGTTTTAGAATAATTCAACACACAAGTTAGAATTAAGGGCAAATCATGACACTGTAGGCCTATATAGCCTACAATCAGAGGCGATTCTATGGTCAGGTGGGGCCCCAAGCGAAAGTGCAAAATAATTAACATTTCAACCAAAATCACTACCACTATATTACACCCCCACTCACCCACCATTCACCATACAGGACGTACAGCGGCAGCTGGGCGGGTGCAAAGCTGGCAAAGCACCAGGCCCAGACAACATCTCCGGCAAGGTGCTGAAGCTCTGCGCCATGGAACTGGCCCCCCCTCTGCATACCATCTTTTGGGACTCCATCAGGTCAGCAACCATACCCACCATCTGGAAAACCTCAGCCATCATCCCTGTACCCAAGAACACGCGTCCCACCGAACCCAACCACTACCGGCCAGTTGCACTTACTTCCATAATCATGAAATGCCTGGAAAAACTCATACTTCACACCATTCTGCCAGTTGTCCGCCCCCTGCTGGACCCGTTCCAGTTTGCCTACAGGGCCAGCAGGGGGACGGAGGATGCTGTAGCATCTCTCCTCCACCCCCTCCTACAACACCTGGAACACCCGGACAACATCGCAAGCATCCTCTTCGTCGACTTCAGTTCAGCCTTCAACACTATCCAACGCCACCAGATGATCCAGAAACTCTGCCACCTTAACGTTCCCCCACCTCTCACCCGCTGGATCCACAACTTTCTCACCAACCGTCCACAAGCCGTCAGGATAGGCACAGTCACCTCATCCACCATCATCACTAACACAGGAGCTCCACAGGGCTGCTGTCTCAGTCCCTTTCTTTACACCCTATACACCAATGACTGCACCAGCCCCTCCCCCACCACCACATATTTTAAGTACTCCGACGACACTGCCATCCTAGGCCTGCTCAACAACGACGACTCAATCTCAGCCTACCAACATTCCATAACCCACTTCACTCAGTGGTGCACAGAGAACTTTTTGGAACTCAATGTAACAAAAACAAAGGAAATGGTCTTTCACAACACACTATCACCCCGCCTGGCCCCCACCTCCATCAACAACCAGAGAGTGGAACAGGTCAGTCACTTCAAATACCTTGGACTCACTATAAACTCACTTTTGATGCACATGTCACCAACATCCACAAAAGATCTCAACAGAGACTTTATGTGATCCGTAAACTCTCCACCCTCTCTGTCGCCCCTCATCTCCTCTCCCACCTGTACTCCAGCATCATACAGCCCATCCTAGTGTACTGCTCACCCTGTTTTTACAACATGCTCTCCACCAGCTGCAGGAACAAACTCACTAAAATCACACACACTGCATCCAAAATCACTCGCCACCCCACACAGAATCTAACTGATCTCAACCTCAAAGCTGTCACACGTCTAGCACAGTCAATAATCAGAGACCACACACACCCTCTTCATCATCATTTCACACTGCTCCCATCAGGACGGAGGTATAGGTCACTCAGATGGCGACGAGCACGTTTTAGCAAAAGCTTTATCCCATCTGCCATCACAGCACTGAACAACCTACCGCAATAACCCTGTATGGTCCCCCCCCCCCTGGTTGTGCATTTAATGTATATAGTATGTTGTATGAGTATATGTGTTGGAGTGTGCATGAACAGGTGAATGTGTGTATGAAGGTGTGAGTATGTCTATGTGTATGAATGCACAGTATATTACATGTGATGTCCTTATTGTTTGTCCCTGTGTATTTCAATAGTGTACTGCTATCTGTTTCATGTCTTAATGTTGGCTTGTAACATGTCTTTGACGGTGGTGAAAACAAATTTCCCTCTGGGACAATAAAGGCAATCTAAAAAGTATGGGCTGTTATTCACTATCTAGGGGCTTGGGGGCACCAAGCGGCTGCCTGCATGCCTGGTGGCAAGATGCGCCTCTGCCTACAATGTACAAGATATCAGGAAAAAAAAACTATATCAAGACAGCAACAACAATTCTTAAGAATAAAGAAAATAAAAGTGCAATGCGGAGTAGCAAACCAACAGTAGGTTATTACAGACACTTATATAACATTTGCAGATTTTCACTGCAGTTATTTGGACCTTTCAGTGGTGGTGTGGTGGAGTGTTCTGTGATCTGCTGAAGGATGGAAGCTGGAGGAGTTATCTCACAGTACATTCTGCAGTGTTCATTTAACACTTAGAGAGTTGATTTGACATCATTTGGACTTAAATGAACTCTCCAAGTGTTGAATTAACACCGCAAAATTTACTGTGATACAGTCATGGGCAGGAGGTGTCAGGGACAGAGGAGTCCCTCTTGATTTGTCACAGTTTACCATCCAGTGCATTAGCCATGCAAACACGTGCATTATAGCCTTCTACGTCCTCTTCTCCATGGAAGCTCCACTGCCTCCCTTTGGTGATGGTATGTTATGTCACATACGTCACATATGTCACATACGTGCTGGAGGACAGAGGCTGCAGGAAGTGTCCAAGGTCAGAAGAGTCTTTCTTGAGTTTGCTCTCCAGTGAGGTCAATACGTCCCCTGCATGGATACTTCACTGACGCGCCACTGCCTCTCTCTGCCGGCCAAGGAGTAAAGTAGTCTACACATAGCTACATTGACTGCTGCCAAACATACACAATGCTATACAAACTATTTACTGGAATGTATGACTGCTGTTCTGCACCAGATGATCATGAACCGTATAGGAGAAGCAAACATGATAAACCCATTACTCCTGCCATTTCCAGCAAACCACATTAACAGAGATTCTTTAAGTATAGAGATATGCCAACATAATAGGTTTCTATGGGCACTTAACGCGACCAGGTTCCGGTCTGCCTAAAGGGCCGTGTCATAATGCTCCTACAATGAATAGAACAGTCCTTAGGTCTGCCTAAGGGGGGCCATAATAGAACCAGGAAACAATGGGCCAATGGAACCTCTCTCTCTCTACTCTCTCTGACATTAATGTCCATGTCCATGATGTTCAGCAGATAAACATGTTGGTGCAGGTCTCATGTCTGCTGTGTTGAGCTTCCTCCTCCCTCTGTTGGAAGCAGCTTCTGGGGGAATATCTTCACATCTGTCCTTGTGCCCGTCTGACATCTGAAGTCAAGAGCACATTAAACAGCTCAGAGTGTGTGTGTGTGTGTGTGTGTGTGTGTGTGTGTGTGTGTGTGTGTGTGTGTGTGTGTGTGTGTGTGTGTGTGTGTGTGTGTGTGTGTGTGTGTGCTATTAGCTACTTTTGCATTGTTGCACAGAAAAACAGAATTACCATGTGTCTTTCATATAATACCAGCCTTCATCTTACATTACTTGTGGTTTTGGATGATCTTAAATATCATATCCAGAATCACCCAGCTCTCTATTATTATCTTAAATAAACAAATGTCTGTATTCAGTTTAGAGCAAGCTGGTCCACTTCAAAGGAGACCGGGCCAATGAGGACTGGAGCACACAGGATACGCTTTTCTGTCGGCCCAGTCTCCTTTGAAGTGGATCAGCTTGCTCTAAACTGAATACAGTCCCAGACTGTGAGCACCAAGAAAGGTAGAGTGCAAGTGACCTCCTTTCCTAAATCTCTGTTTTTATTTTAAATGAACAAACTTTTTGAGGATGAGATGGCCAGTTCAGTTAATCACATTAGACCTACCTGATCCATTCTGTGTTCCAGTGAGTGGAAGGATGGTTTATCCTTCATGCTGTTGCTTCGTTTGAACTCCTGGTGTGTCATCTCCCAAATGAGCACTAGTGTCTTACCTATAGAAAATACAAGTAGGCCTAGGCCTAAAGACAAACCAATTTACTAAACCAATTAACCAAATAATTTCACAAAGAGATCAGTGGATAGGCATGATCAGTGTTTTTGATTTTTCTCACACTCTTTAAAACTTTTACATTTTTAAAAATGTTACAAAATTGTAGCCTACGGTTGATTTGTGCTCATTATGCAATTGTAAATTGCACATGTGAATAGTGATATTCTATTCAGTGTTGGGTATCATTACTTTTGAAAGTAGTTAGTTAAAACTAATCCGTTACGTTACTATGTTACCCATTAATAAAAGTCATGACTAGGGCCTACTCGTGCGTTACCAACTATTAAAACTAGTTCTCGATGCGTCTCCTGCAGCAGCCTCCTTTAGCCTAGATCTGACTGTTTATGAATCAACTGTAGGATAATGACAGGAAATACAGTCAGCAAATTGCACGTTTTATTTAACATTGGGCATTTGATAACATAAGCAAGAGCCCTTAACAAGACCGCCACATGACTACACTACAAACTCGACAGATTTTTAAAAAAAATTCTGTCCTGCGTTCATCAAAACGCAATGCTGAGCTCGTCAGTGACCAGCAGGGCTGCTGACAGCTTTTGCTGCGCCCGGGACAAAGTCCTCTGAAAGGACCCCCACACAATACATAAAATATAATGAGGATCCAATTCAGGGCCCCCTTTCTCCTTGGGCCCGGGACAAGTGACCCGTTTGTCCCCCCTTGTCGGCTTTCCTGGTGACCAGTGTTCCCTAGTCCTAGTGAGACAACCGTTTTGATGCAGCATCTCCCTCCACCCCAAATAACTCGGGAGCAATTGCTTTACCAGCATGTTTTATTTCAATGACGTGCATTTCCATGCTTTGTGTGGGCTTGATCTTAAGCGTTAGATATATTACTCACCCCCTTCCGTTGGATATGTGCGTACCCCCAACACAGATTCTATTAGCCTAATCATTGTAGGCTAGCCTACTCTATTTTCTTCTCTATTCAACCATTTTATTCCAGTTTCTTCAGAAGGCCACCATTTGTTGTTAATAACTTTTTACGGCCCGTTCCCACTTTGCCGGCGAGCGCGTTGCCGCCGACGCCTTCAATTAATTTTCAATGGAAAGCGGCGACGCCCTCGCAAAGGCTTCTGGGATACGCGGTGCGGCTACTTTGACAGTTGACGCGCGTCAAAAAAGTTCAGCTCCCTTCTACTTTATGCTAATTACTCGCGGCCAACGCGGAGCGTTATCCAATGATTGTCGAGTACATGAGGAATTCCCATGAAACCAACGGCTATGTTTTGCTGCTTAAAAATAGTTTTATGACGGTTTATCATACGTTTTAAGGTAAGATTCAAACACTACAAGAAACTATGAAGTGCAAGGTCTTTGTGCTTATGTTCTAAGGATTATGTACATTTTGACGACATTCAAAACTACGTGAGGGCTATGAAATGTGTGAAGTAAACACATGTCCACAGTCAGGTAAGGACAGACTTTGATGTTACTATCGCTGGTTAGCTTGCTTAATCGATATAGATGTGTAGAAAGACAGAAAGAGATATTACTGTTCAGTGTACTCTGTCACGCCCCTGCATGTGCTTCGACAAGAAGCATTCAGTCAACAAAGAGAGGTGCGTCGCGTTTATGAGCGTCAAATGGCCGTCAAAGTGGGAACAGGCCGTTATAAGGAGGCATTATAAGCCTTAACCACGCTAATCAAACAACTCACAAAGCATCGATGTGTAGCCTACAATTGCAAGTGGAAATTATTCTCTTACTTTTCTCGTTTTGTCACTATTCCAGCGTATTTGCCCGTGTATACCATGGCCGAATCCGCCTGGTCCTGGTCGTAGCTACCTGCCTATGATGGTTTGTTCATCCGGAATTTGATGCACGTAGCGCTACAATACAAAACAAATCTTCTCCAAATGTGCACGAATGCTCTAGTTTACACACAGTAAGTGAGGGAGGCGGGGAGGCCACTGTAAGGTCAATAAACGGGCCATTCCAGCTGGAATCAGCAAATTTCTGAAAAATCTCCCACTCGACCCCCTCGGATTTGCCTGAAAAAAATGTATGTGATGGCTTAAACATCCAATAGATCATATCCACAATATCAGAACTCAGATCTGGATACTTTTGGCACAAAAAATCTGTAAATAAGTACACTCCCTACGCTTGTTTTAGCGACATTGCATGAGTGACCATGTTCAGACTCAATTATCTCCAGAACTATTTGTGTCAGATTCATTATATTTTCAGGGCTAAGAGTCCCAGACCTGAATATCATATATTACAATTTGCAGCACTGTAAGTCAAATCACACCGTAATAATGTGCCTCTACATTTTGTAGATATCATATGTTCTAGGGGTTCCAAATGTCTGTGAAAACCTCAAAGTTCTACATGTAAGGTTCATCCTTGGTAAATGGTCTGATATGTACCATGACTTTCACATCATAGTATATCTAACAAAAGGCTCCAATGGTTGTTGAGATACAGAGGTCCAAAGATGGGAAAAAAATAATTTGCACCAATGTTTGGAGCAATATTTCCAATCTATGACACTAGTTAGGAACTTTCTGTTTGGTGTTTCTGAAAGAGGATGTTTTTTTTAACAACATATCAAAAAATTGGGATGGTGTTTTGCCTCATTCTTTTTATAACGGACTTCAAAATCTCAATTGGCTACAATTACTTGAAGCTATGAGGACCATGTCACCAACCCACTTGTCGGAACTCTCAAATCCATGGCTCTGATGTCACCTTAATAGTGAAAACAAGATGGCTACCCTGTGAATGACAAAGCAAATTCTAGGGAAACCATAACACTTGTAAATGAATTGATTGATGCCACACAGCAAGAATAGCACATTGCACATTACTTTGATAGACATTAATTATTTTAATTGTAAAATCATAATAATAATCATCATCATTTTAGTAGTAGTAGTAGTAGTAGTAGTGGTAGTGGTAGCGGTAGTAGTAGTATTCTTGGAATAACGTGATGAAATAGGAGAGGATTAAGGAATTGTAGCACTCTTGTTTGCAACAAGGACTCCCATCCTAACTAGTCTTTCAATCAGCACCTGTAACTTTATATTTGCTATGAAGCTTGTGTCTTACTCGTTAAGTTACCAGCTGTATTGCAAAATAACTTAATTCATACTGGCTAGAGATTCCCTCAGACAATTTTAACAGCATGGTCCTGGAGTTTGAGTTAGAAGAGTTTGCTTGCATGCAGTATTCAATATCAGGTGAATATTGAAGGCACAGAAGTTCATATTGGCACCAGACAACCATGTGGTTCTTGTCACATTGTTGCAATCTAATTCAGCTGCTTGCATCAATATAATATTATACTACTGCAATGCTAACAAGTGTATTGCGGGTTAGCAGCCTTGATTACAACAATCATGGTTTGGATACTTGTAGACAATTTTCAACACTTGTAAAGTTCATCATCACATTGATCCAAATGAGATGGAGGAAGCCGAAAGGAGGATTTGCAGCATGCAAAAGCGTTCAGATATGGTGGTGGATTGGGGGCGGGGCACAGTTCTACAGTCAGGGTACCTCTGTCGCGGTGACTGTTGGCGGGGGTGGGACTGTTTTATGGTCGCATAGGAAAGTAAAAGTTGATTAGAGATGACACATAGGAGGAGACAGTTTGTAAAGAGGTATCCTGATTGTAGAACTTCCCGCCCCCCATCATCCTCCCCTGACGGAAGTGCCCTGCACATGGTGTTGGTATCCTTACTGAAATCAATATCTATGTTGTCATTGTACTTCAAGGTATCAATTTAGTTGTACCTGTACAATGACAAAGTTTCATTCAAAGTTGCATTCGGGTGTTCCTCATTGAATTGCCAATGACGGATGGTTGCACACAACAATATGAGTGCAGATACCTAATGCATCATCAATGACAATGGCAAGCTACCTTATAAAATCAACTCATAAGATGCAGATGGTGATTGAAAGTTAAGTGTGTACAAAATAATTTGTCACAGGCCAGAGCGTTAAAAGTTCCTGATTTGTTTAATACATTTCATTTTTTTTTCAAATATTAAATCACCATCAAGGAAGTCAAGGTTGAATCAAGGAAATCATATCAACACCTTGTTTAATTTCCAGAGGTTGTTTTTTTATGACTTCTCTCAAAATGGTACTTCTCTCAACCATCTTGAATTTATGGCTAACGTAGCGCCAGTGAGACCATGATGCATAGTCACTTGATCATCTGGCCGATAGTACACTTAAAAAGATGAGGCCAGAAGCCCAGAAAAAAATCAGAAATACTGAGTTGAACAAACAGCTTTGCCTGGGCCCGGGATAAAGTCGTCTGAAGAGACCCCTTCCCAATACATTACATGCAATGTAATGAGTACCCAATCTTGATTCCCCCATGTCCTTGGCCCAGAACAATTCACCACTTCCGCTTCCCTCTGCACTATTTCATCGCAGGCTTATGTCACACTGCAATGCGCTTTACGATCATTAAAAGAAATGAGGCAAAACACCATTCTATTTTTTTGCTAAGTTGTTAATAAAAATATCCTCTTCCAGACACAACAAAAAAAAACAAGTTCACAGCTGGTGTCATACTTTGGAGGTATTGCTCTAAAAAATGGTGGGGTTTTTTTCATGACGCCACTTTGGATGGATTTGAAGGATGCATGCCACACTGCATTGAGTTTTGAAAAGGCATTATACAAATAAAGGGGCAAAACACCATCCCCATTTTTAGATATGTTGTGAATAAGACTTTCCTCTTCCAGAAACAACAAACAGCAAGTTCACAACCGCTGTCATATATTGGAAATATTGCTCCAAACAATGGTGTATTGTTTCCTTCCCATGATGCTGACTTCCTGGAACTATTTTGGAACTATGTCATTGGCTCCATGAGCCGCCATCTTTGTGTGAAAATGGAACACAAAAATCAAGGGGATTGGCCACCTTCTTAAGATGGATTTGAGGGTTAAGTCAGAAATACTGAAATACTGAGCTGAACAAATATAAAATCACCTATTTGGTATCAGAGATTTTAGGTTTTAGTGTACATTGACTTGGCTATTCATTTTAGGTGTGGTAAACCCAATTTTTCTAAGGTAACAGAGCTTCTAAGGTACACCTGCATGTCACACAGGAATGAGTTTTTAAAATTCATTATAAAAATAATGGGGCAAAACACCATCCCAATTTTTAGATATGTTATGAATAATAATATTATCTTTCAGAGACACCAAACAGCAAGTTCACAACTGGTGTCATAGATTGGGAATATTGCTCCAAATAATGGTATAAATTAGTTTTTGCCCATTTTTGGACCTTGGCATCTCAACAACCATTGGACCCTTATATTAAATATGATGTGATGTGAAAGTCATGGAACATATCTGACAATGTACCAAGGATGAACCTTGAATGTTGAAATTTGAGGTTTTTATGGACATCTGAAAACCCTTGCAATTTTAATTTCAAAGAAAAGTAGAGGGCCAGCATTGAGGTGTAATTTGACATACAGTGCTGCAAATTGTAATGTATGCTTGTCAGGTCTATGACTCTTAGCCCTGAAAAAATAATGGACCCACCACAAATAGTTTTGGAGATAATTAAGTCTGAATATGGTCACTCAGACAGTGACACCAAATCAGGGGGAGGGGGTGTCCTTATTTACAGATTTTTTGTGGAAGAAGTATGCACAGCTGAAATCTGCAATGGTGGATATGTTCTATTGGATGTTTAAGCCATCAGATAATTTTTTTCAAGTAAATCTGAGGGGGTCGAGTGGGGACCATTTGCTGATTCCAGCTGGAATGACCCAAACCAGAACTTTTATTTCAGCCATAAACAGTATCAAAGTCCATTGCCTGGGTGCCTGGCTGACTTCAGAGCTTCATACCCGTCGTAGCTGTGATCAAAGGCCAACCGCAATACATTTCGCTGTGGTGGTGACATGGCAGTTGTCCACACTTTTTAAGCCTACTTTTTTATCAACTGATGACAGTTTCGAATCCACCAAAACAGGATCATTGGTAAAATATAAAATATTATTCATAGTCCTAAATGTAAATTGCTGTTATGATGAGTTAGGCTTATAGTTTTAGGGTAGGCCTATAGAGCCTCACACACCGGGGTGCATGTTGGGACATCTTCCCTTTGAAAATGTTGGGTTAAATTGTCCTTCTGTCTGTCTGACACCTGAAGACAAGTACTCAGTGTGTGCAACATCCAAGTGCAGAGGTGTCAAAAGTTAACAAACATCCCTGTGTGTGGGACAATCAATAATGGCAGCTATGCAATATCTTTGTTTTTCTCTGTCTTTTTGTGGCATTTTTATTGTAACATGGATTCCCCTTGGTCTGGAATAAAAGTTGAATTGAATAAATATATCACCCCCTTCCCTTGGATATGTGGACCGCTTTTTAAAACATCAACAGCTCTTGATACCTGAGTTGCCGTCTCTCCCTCCCCCGGCTCGGTACTTACCCGGCAGCGCGTGCCTACCCCCATCCCCCGCCCCCGCCCCGCCCCGCCTCCCCTATTTCTCTCTCTGCCTCTAATCATCCTTCTCCTTCCCATAGCAAGTCCAGGCAACAGTCAGACAGGACAAAGTAAATGCTGCTTTGCCATAAGGCCTACTGACAAGTCAAGGGCAGCACGAGCAAAACAACTACATGTCGACATCGATACTTTCTCCTGTAAATTGCATGGAGTGATTTTACGCGCCTGTTACCTTTTTTCCTTTCTTTCTCAGTCGGGGTGCAAACACACACACACACACACACACACACACACACACAGACACACACACAGTTCAGCAGGGCACAGATGCATCAGCTACAACTCCGTGTCCCGACGCATCGCACGCAGCATTTGACTAAATGCAGAAAAATCGGGATTTCCTTATAGAGGCGAATTCTTAAAGTAAAGAGTTCTTATTTTGGAAAGTAACAGAGTTACTGATTCGTAAAACCAACGCGTAGGCTATAGGCCTACTCGTACTCGTTACTGAAATTAAAAATTTATTTGAGTACTGTAACGCGTTAAGGCGTACCCCCAACACAGATTCTATTAGCCTAATCATTGTAGGCTAGCCTACTCTATTTTCTTCTCTATTCAACCATTTTATTCAAGTTTCTTCAGTAGGCCACCATTTGTTTGCTTTTCATAAAGAGGCATTATAAGCCTTAACCACGCTAATCAAACAACTCACAAAGCATCGATGTGTAGCCTACAATTGCGAGTGGAAATTATTCTCTTACTTTTCTCGTTCTGTCACTATTCCAGCGTATTTGCCCGTGTATACCATGGCCGAATCCGTCTGGTCCTGGTCGTAGCTACCTGCCTATGATGGTTTGTTCATCCGGAATTAGATGCGCGTAGCGCTACAATACAAAACAAATCTTCTCCAAATGTGCACGAATGCTCTAGTTTACACACAGTAAGTGAGGGAGGCGGGGAGGCCACTGTAAGGTCCATAAACCAGAACTTTTATTTCAGCCATAAACAGTGTCAAAGTCCGTTGCCTGGGAGCCTGGCTGACTTCAGAGCTTCATACCCGTCGTAGCTGTGATCAAAGGCCAACCGCAATACATTTCGCTGTGGTGGTGACATGGCAGTTGTCCACACTTTTTAGGCCTACTTTTTTTATCAACTGATGACAGTTTCGAATCCACCTAAACAGGATCATTGGTAAAATATAAAATATTATTCATAGTCCTAAATGTAAATTGCTGTTATGATGAGTTAGGCTTATAGTTTTAGGGTAGGCCTATATAGCCTCACACACCGGGGTGCATGTTGGGACATCTTCCCTTTGAAAATGTTGGGTTAAATTGTCCTTCTGTCTGTCTGACACCTGAAGACAAGTACTCAGTGTGTGCAACATCCAAGTGCAGAGGTGTCAAAAGTTAACAAACATACCTGTGTGTGGGACAATCAATAATGGCAGCTACGCGATATCTGTGTTTTTCTCTGTCTTTTGTGGCGTTTTTATTGTAACATGGATTCCCCTGGGTCTGGAATAAAAGTTGAATTGAATAAATATATCACCCCCTTCCCTTGGATATGTGGACCGCTTTTTAAAACATCAACAGCTCTTGATATCTGAGTTGCCGTCTCTCCCTCCCCCGGCTCGGTACTTACCCGGCAGCGCGTGCCAACCCCCATCCCCCGCCCCGCCCCGCCCCGCCCCGCCTCCCCTACCTCTCTCTCTGCCTGTAATCATCCTCCTCCTTCCCATAGCAAGTCCAGGCGACAGTCAGAAAGGACAAAGTAAATGCTGCTTTGCCATAAGGCCTACTGACAAGTCAAGGGCAGCACGAGCAAAACAACTACATGTCGACATCGATACTTTCTCCTGTACAATGCATGGAGTGATTTTACGCGCCTGTTACCTTTTTTCCTTTCTTTCTCAGTCGGGGTGCAAACACACACACACACACACACACACACACACACACACACACACACACACACACACAGTTCAGCAGGGCACAGATGCATCAGCTACAACTCCGTGTCCCGACGCATCGCACGCAGCATCTGACTAAATGCAGAAAAATCGGGATTTCCTTATAGAGGCGAATTCTTAAAGTAAAGAGTTCTTATTTTGGAAAGTAACAGAGTTACTGATTCGCAAAACCAACGCGTAGGCTATAGGCTTACTCGTACTCGTTACTGAAATTAAAAATTTATTTGAGTACTGTAACGCGTTAAGGCGTACCCCCAACACAGATTCTATTAGCCTAATCATTGTAGGCTAGCCTACTCTATTTTCTTCTCTATTCAACCATTTTATTCAAGTTTCTTCAGTAGGCCACCATTTGTTTGCTTTTCATAAAGAGGCATTATAAGCCTTAACCACGCTAATCAAACAACTCACAAAGCATCGATGTGTAGCCTACAATTGCGAGTGGAAATTATTCTCTTACTTTTCTCGTTCTGTCACTATTCCAGCGTATTTGCCCGTGTATACCATGGCCGAATCCGCCTGGTCCTGGTCGTAGCTACCTGCCTATGATGGTTTGTTCATCCGGAATTTGATGCGCGTAGCGCTACAATACAAAACAAATCTTCTCCAAATGTGCACGAATGCTCTAGTCTACACACAGTAAGTGAGGAAGGCGGGGAGGCCACTGTAAGGTCAATAAACCGGAACCTTTATTTCAGCCATAATCAGTATCAAAGTCCATTGCCTGGGAGCCTGGCTGACCTCAGCGCTTCATGCCTGTCGTAGCTGTGATCAAAGGCCAACCGCAATACATTTCGCTGTGGTGGTGACATGGCAGTTGTCCACACTTTTTAGGCCTACTTTTTTTATCAACTGATGACAGTTTCGAATCCACCTAAACAGGATCATTGGTAAAATATAAAATATTATTCATAGTCCTAAATGTAAATTGCTGTTATGATGAGTTAGGCTTATAGTTTTAGGGTAGGCCTATATAGCCTCACACACCGGGGTGCATGTTGGGACATCTACCCTTTGAAAATGTTGGGTTAAATTGTCCTTCTGTCTGTCTGACACCTGAAGACAAGTGCTCAGTGTGTGCAACATCCAAGTGCAGAGGTGTCAAAAGTTAACAAACATACCTGTGTGTGGGACAATCAATAATGGCAGCTACGCGATATCTGTGTTTTTCTCTGTCTTTTGTGGCGTTTTTATTGTAACATGGATTCCCCTGGGTCTGGAATAAAAGTTGAATTGAATAAATGTGATGCGATCTGGGAAAACCCGTCGGATGTCGCACTGGCCCTTTCTCAGGAAACAGCGAAAATAGGTCGAGAAGCAATGTTTTCCTGAAATCGGTTTTTCATTAAATTGTTGTTGTTTAACATCTTGTCTATCATCTCTGAAAATATTTCGTCTGAAATCGCTGTTTTAATGTGTTAAAATGAAGATTTAAATGGCCCGCTGTGTGGTGAGAAGGGAGGCAGCCGTGAGCAGTCTGCCTATGCAGCCAACGTGCTGACTACACTTGTAGCGCAGGGGCGCGCGAGGTTGAGGGAAAACATAAGCACGCGCAGGAGTTTGTAGACTTGAAAGGCTCAGAATTTGCACGTGTGTAGGCCTGGCCACTTATTGTCAGCGCATCTGAACACCTGCAGTCTCGATGAAGCAGAGTTTTCCCTCAAGTTATAGGTCTAAAGAAAGAAGGAACAACATTCCAATGAACACAAAGAAACAGTAGGCGACACCTTCTCTCCGTGGATCGGAGCCGTCGAGCCCTGCGTTCTTGTCAAGTCCAGTCATGCCTCTTGCAGACTTTTATAGGCTACAACTGCGATTAGGCTATTAAACGGCACTGGAATGTAGATTTCATGTTTTTATTGGAGAGCTCACAGGCAAACCTAAAACTAAAGCGCCCACGGGATTTATCAATCGCGAAATGTTTCATTTATTTTTACTGCGCTGTGTAGTCCTACTTGTTATAATTAACTGCTGAATTAGAAGATGCGGATGTGGCCAAGACAGGGCTTGTTAGGTTTCTGTAATTTAGGTTAAAGAAGCCTCATCGGATCATCTCAGATGGGGAAGATTAAAATGCTTTTATTTAGAACCGTGCCAAATGTATGTGTTCAGTTAAAACGTTTTCAACAGTCCGTTTCCAGAGTCAATCTGAGATAGCCTACTCCTCGGTGACGTTAAAACCTAATTCATGTCAGTCCTTTCCCACGACGCACCAGACAGTGAAGAAAAACGCTTCTCCTCTCTATTTTTTGTGCTGCGTGCTGCAGAGGGTCAAAAGTGCTCTTGTAGGCTACTATTCCGAGGCAGCGCATAGCGAAATCTTTTGCCGCACTGGTAGGCTATACACACTTTGTCATAATAGCCTACGCTGTGCTGAATTGTCGTGTGTCGTGTCGTTTGGTCATAACTGGTCCTAACATTACAGTATAGAAGCGCACTGGATCATCTCAGATTGAAAAATAATATGCCTATGCATTTATGTCTTGTCTGCCTAATGGGTTCAGTTAACACATCTTCAACAGTCAATTTTAAAAAGTCAAACGGAGATGCTCACCTCAGAGACACCTCAGTCTTTCAAATAACCCAAGTCATTTCAAGCCACGCGTGAGATAGTGAAGAAGATAAGCGCGGAGAAAACCTTTTCTCTTCTATAATGTCTGAGCTGCCTGCTGCAGAGTGTAAAAAACAAAGCGGTCTCGACCGTCTTGTAGCCTACTACAAGTAATCCGAGGCTTGTTTTTTTTTTGTTTTTGTTTTTTTGCGTGGAGCTGGTGGGTTTGGAAGCGCGCAAAACCATGTTTACCTCCAAGCAGAGAGCTCATTGCACTTAACCGAGACACTGATGGTTATGTTTGCATTTCTGACACATTTTGCTGATATTTTCGCTTCATACCCTAAACAGTAAGTACAATAGGACCTACATGTCATTCATTTCTTTTCCTGATCTGCTTTAGGAACCTATTTAAAATGGCAAAAGTTGGGCAGTAAATTACGAATAGGCTACATAACTATACATGTCGAATCAATAGACCCAATTTAATTTGAAATTATATTCTATGCTCAGGCCACTATGTATTAGACGACCTACAGTTAGCCAGCAGTTTGGGGGTCTCAGGGAGACAAAAAAACATGGAAGACGCCATAGGCCTATAGGCCTAGTGAAAAGTAATGAAATGACATTGGTTCAGCCGATTTGAAATGAACATGCATGTGGTAGGTAGTGTTTGATGAGTAGCCTTCTGTTTTTGTACTATAATAATAATAATAATAATAATAATAATAATAATAATAATAATAATAATCTGAATATCAAAGCCAAGGGCAATGTGCTACTCTTGCTCTGTCGCATCAAACAATATTTATTTCCAGTGTTTTGTTGTCCTCAGAAGTAGTGCCGTTGGATTACAAATATACTGATAAATAAATGAGATTAATTAATTCCCTAAGTTTTGCTTTCATTCAGGTATTGCTTCTTGAGCTTACTTGTCATGAAGATGATCAATGATGAAATCAAGAGCAGAAACTGGTAATTGATATTAATTCATCGTTTTAAATTAGACCTACTAAAAAATCTGGATAAGGTCTTTGCCTTAAACATTTTCTCCCATTCTTCATTTTATACTAGATTCAAGGTGAAAGATAGAATTAATTCAGTTTAATAACTCCATGTGCATGCTTATGTAATTCATTTCATTGGCCCTATTTCATACTCTAAGTAGTCCAACTGTGGTGTGGGACTGGGGGCGGAGCCGACTTCTAAGATGAGTTAGCTCGGTTATGGTGATGCTCAGGGGGGTGGGGCTGTGCTATGGTCATGAATGAGAGCAAACTTCAACTAGAGACAATACAGAAGGAGGAGACTATTCTTAAAGAGGTACCTTGACCAAAAAACTGTCTTGCCCGTATCTGCCACCATCAGTGAGGCATCCTGAGCATCGTACTAGGATGCTGCACTGCTTTCACTATATGTGGCTATCATGAAACGTTCTAAACTGTAGATTGCTGACCTGCAGAGAATGAGCTAAACTCCCACAATTTTAAAGAACAAACCTACAATGTACAGCAGATACTTAAAGATAAAAATCTTACTCAGCGGCGTGAAAGGATCATTACGTTGTGTTGATGTGGAATACAATACTCAAACAAAAAATTGGAGTGATCCAAGTGCTTAGAATGGTTCAATTGTACAGTAGTCCAATAACTATAATAATTATTATCCATAATAACGTGCTATCCATGCTGTGTTGAAACACGGATTGTTTTGTTTGTTTTCCTTAGTTGTTTCCTTGACTCAAAACTGAACACATCAAATAAATCAAAGAAAAAATAGTTGCAATACCTACTCTGGCCACAATCCTCCATACTCAACCTCACATCTTCCTAAGTTGCAATACCTACTCTGGCCACAAGTGCCTTGCATAGTTGCAATACCTGCTTTGGACACAATCGCCTTGCATAGTTGCAATACCCACAGTGGCCACAATCGCCTTGTGTAGTTGCAATACCTCCTCTGGCCACAATCTCCATACTCAACCTTTACAGTGTTTTTTCTCAGAATTGCTCAGAACGACTAAGTTGACTTTGGGTAAGTATAACATTTGACAGAGACAAGATAGGAAAATAACGAAAACACCTTTGGCAAAAGCTTGAAATTGACTTTCAAATGCTAACAATATCTCAAAAATGTAAAATCCCACCATGTGAAGGGTTTTCCCAGATCGCATCACAAATATATCACCCCCTTCCCTTGGATATGTGGACCGCTTTTTAAAACATCAACAGCTCTTGATACCTGAGTTGCCGTCTCTCCCTCCCCCGGCTCGGTACTTACCCGGCAGCGAGTGCCTACCCCCATCCCCCGCCCCCCCCCCCCCCCCGCATCCCCTACCTCTCTCTCTGCCTCTAATCATCCTCCTCCTTCCCATAGCAAGTCCAGGCGACAGTCAGAAAGGACAAAGTAAATGCTGCTTTGCCATAAGGCCTACTGACAAGTCAAGGGCAGCACGAGCAAAACAACTACATGTCGACATCGATACTTTCTCCTGTAAATTGCATGGAGTGATTTTACGCGCCTGTTACCTTTTTTCCTTTCTTTCTCAGTCGGGGTGCAAACACACACACACACACACACACACACACACACACACACACACACAGACACACACACAGTTCAGCAGGGCACAGATGCATCAGCTACAACTCCGTGTCCCGACGCATCGCACGCAGCATTTGACTAAATGCAGAAAAATCGGGATTTCCTTATAGAGGCGAATTCTTAAAGTAAAGACTTCTTATTTTGGAAAGTAACAGAGTTACTGATTCGCAAAACCAACGCGTAGGCTATAGACCTACTCGTACTCGTTACTGAAATTAAAAATTTATTTGAGTACTGTAACGCGTTAAGGCGTACCCCCAACACAGATTCTATTAGCCTAATCATTGTAGGCTAGCCTACTCTATTTTCTTCTCTATTCAACCATTTTATTCAAGTTTCTTCAGTAGGCCACCATTTGTTTGCTTTTCATAAAGAGGCATTATAAGCCTTAACCACGCTAATCAAACAACTCACAAAGCATCGATGTGTAGCCTACAATTGCGAGTGGAAATTATTCTCTTACTTTTCTCGTTCTGTCACTATTCCAGCGTATTTGCCCGTGTATACCATGGCCGAATCCGTCTGGTCCTGGTCGTAGCTACCTGCCTATGATGGTTTGTTCATCCGGAATTTGATGCGCGTAGCGCTACAATACAAAACAAATCTTCTCCAAATGTGCACGAATGCTCTAGTTTACACACAGTAAGTGAGGGAGGCGGGGAGGCCACTGTAAGGTCCATAAACCAGAACTTTTATTTCAGCCATAAACAGTATCAAAGTCCGTTGCCTGGGAGCCTGGCTGACTTCGGAGCTTCATACCCGTCGTAGCTGTGATCAAAGGCCAACCGCAATACATTTCGCTGTGGTGGTGACATGGCAGTTGTCCACACTTTTTAGGCCTACTTTTTTTATCAACTGATGACAGTTTCGAATCCACCTAAACAGGATCATTGGTAAAATATAAAATATTATTCATAGTCCTAAATGTAAATTGCTGTTATGATGAGTTAGGCTTATAGTTTTAGGGTAGGCCTATATAGCCTCACACACCGGGGTGCATGTTGGGACATCTTCCCTTTGAAAATGTTGGGTTAAATTGTCCTTCTGTCTGTCTGACACCTGAAGACAAGTGCTCAGTGTGTGCAACATCCAAGTGCAGAGGTGTCAAAAGTTAACAAACATACCTGTGTGTGGGACAATCAATAATGGCAGCTACGCGATATCTGTGTTTTTCTCTGTCTTTTGTGGCGTTTTTATTGTAACATGGATTCCCCTGGGTCTGGAATAAAAGTTGAATTGAATAAATATATCACCCCCTTCCCTTGGATATGTGGACCGCTTTTTAAAACATCAACAGCTCTTGATATCTGAGTTGCCGTCTCTCCCTCCCCCGGCTCGGTACTTACCCGGCAGCGCGTGCCAACCCCCATCCCCCGCCCCCGCCCCCGCCCCGCCCCGCCCCGCCTCCCCTACCTCTCTCTCTGCCTGTAATCATCCTCCTCCTTCCCATAGCAAGTCCAGGCGACAGTCAGAAAGGACAAAGTAAATGCTGCTTTGCCATAAGGCCTACTGACAAGTCAAGGGCAGCACGAGCAAAACAACTACATGTCGACATCGATACTTTCTCCTGTACAATGCATGGAGTGATTTTACGCGCCTGTTACCTTTTTTCCTTTCTTTCTCAGTCGGGGTGCAAACACACACACACACACACACACACACACACACAGTTCAGCAGGGCACAGACGCATCAGCTAAAACTTTGTGTCCCGACGCATCACAAACAGCATTTGACTAAATGCAGAAAAATCGGGATTTCCTTATAGAGGCGAATTCTTACAGTCAAGAGTTCTTATTTTGGAAAGTAACAGAGTTACTGATTCGCAAAACCAACGCGTAGGCTATAGGCCTACTCGTACTCGTTACTGAAATAAAAAAATATATTAGGGCTGTCAATATTAACGCGTTAATCGCGATTAGATTAATAACATTCTTGATCGCGAATATTTTTTTTAATCGCGATCAGACTTCGCCAGAATCTCCCCACTTCTACCGTCCATATGCAGCTCCTCTGTTAGTAGTCGGCTTAGCACTGTCTGGGCAGTAAAATGGTTGATTATGGCACAGTCTAGCTCAGTGACTTCTACAGTTTGTCACTTACATTTCACAAAACTAATGGGCAAACTGTCAACATAATGGGTATGACATCATAAGTATTATGTCCATAGTATTGTGTCCAACGTAATTAGGCTACGTTATAGTCTGACACCTGAAGCCGATCAGGAACACAATCCCTGCCCCCTCGCGTGGAGAGCGCAGCGCCCTTCCACCCTCTCCCCCATTTGAGAGAAATATATCGCCACCTCTTTCGTCTTTATTTGCTGTTTTACTGATTTGTATAACTCTTACAAAGACAGTCAAAACACTGTGACCAGTCTGATTGCCAACAACGAGTCTAAAATATTAATGTAGTTTTAGGGTTGCCTATGCGTCTTCTCTTCACCGTGCGTTCTCTCCATACGGAGATATGGCCACGTTCGCCGCTGCCATCCACCCAGTAGAAGTCAGAAAGAGGGACAGAATGAGTGTGTGTTTGCTGCTTGGTGAACAGTGTTTGTCTGATCCCAGGATTATTGCGTTTGCGTCCGGATAGGTGGCTATCCGCATCACCGGGGGCCGAATGGAGGGAGCGCAAGCTAACAAAGAGTGCTCGTCCGATCATTTATCATCGTGAGATAAAAACTGTCCTTCAGAGTCAGAATAGGCAAATAACATGCTCAGAACTTCGTCACGATTCAACTTCTCACTAGCCATGATGAAATAGCTCGCTGATAGTTCGCTGATAACAACACAAACTCAACTCGCACGCCTCGACACAAAGACGCAAAGTGGCTACTTCCGCATTTTGTGGTCGCTTCACAGGTCGCGTCAAAAATACTGAATCAAACAAAGATATCGCAAACCACGCCCACTCAATGCAAAAGCGTGTGCTCAAGTTGGGTCTCCTAAGGGGGCGTTGTCCCCTACTTCTTCTTCTCTTTTTGAGGTGTTTGCGCAAGACATGCGCTACTGCCATTTAAAAATTGGGGAAACTGTGTGGGGCAGTTCTGAAAAATGTAAAACATTGTTACAGCTTTGCAATTATTTGACAGTTATGTGTCAGTTATTGGCAGCTACTTGACTAAACTCTTATCCTTATAGGTGAAGAATTACTTTTATGTATGATTTTTTTAAATTAACATTAATGTTTAAGATGATATTGAGTTCTAAGAACTAAGAAGTATTGGAAAAAAATAAATGAATGGCCTGAAAGGCAAAACAAATCAGTCTTTGTCTCGATCCTTGTTTTATGCCAAAGAAGACATAGTGATCAGAAATACTGTGCATTAATGGTTTCAACTATCTTGAATTGCAAACTAACCATTTAAAAAATGTAAAATAAATAATGATTAATCGCGATTAACTTCCATATTTTTATGAGATTAATCGCTATCAAAAAAATTAATCGTTTGACAGCCCTAAAATTTATTTTAGTACTGTAACGCGTTAAGGCGTACCCCCAACACAGATTCTATAAGCCTAATCATTGTAGGCTAGCCTACACTATTTTCTTCTCTATTCAACCATTTTATTCCAGTTTCTTCAGTAGGCCACCATTTGTTGTTAATAACTGTTTATAAGGAGGCATTATAAGCCTTAACCACGCTAATCAAACAACTCACAAAGCATCGATGTGTAGCCTACAATTGCGAGTGGAAATTATTCTCTTTTTTTTCTCGTTCTGTCACTATTCCAGCGTATTTGCCCATGTATACCATGGCCGAATCCTCCTGGTCCTGGTCGTAGCTACCTGCCTATTTGCCTATGATGGTTTGTTCATCCGGAATTTGATGCGCGTAGCGCTACAATACAAAACAAATCTTCTCCAAATGTGCACGAATGCTCTAGATTACACAAAGTAAGTGAGGGAGGCGGGGAGGCCACTGTAAGGTCCATAAACTGTAACTTTATAGCCAATTACAGTATCAAAGTACGTTGCCTGGGTGACTGGGTGCCTGGCTGACCTTAGCCTGTAGTAGCTGTGATGAAAGGCCAACCGCAATACATTTCGCTGTGGTGGTGACATGACAGTTGTCCACACTTTTTAGGCCTACATTTTTCATCAACTGGTGACAGTTTCGAATCCACCAAAACAGGATCATTGGTAATATTATTCATAGTCCTAAATGTAAATTGCTGTTATGAGTTAGGCTTATAGTTTCAGGGTAGACCTATATAGCCTCACACTCCGGGGTGCATGTTGGGACATCTTCCTTTTGAAAATGTTGGGTTAAATTGTCCTTCTGTCTGTCTGACACCTGAAGACAACTAGGCCTACTCATACATGAATTTACAATTCTTTCTCTGACACAGTCATTCACAGCATACACACAACACAATACACACTCACATGAGTGATTCTCCGATTCGCCTGCGCTTTTAAGTCTGTGGATTTTATTTGCCAATTCCACTAACTATTAACTGCATCCAATGATGTTTTGGACATTAGAAAACATTTATCTTTCATATAATACAGAAAGTGTAGACATTGCATTATTTCCCTCAGCAAGAATGAATATTTAATACTGGTTTTGGGCGTTTTCATGCCGTCCTGTTTTCCAAATGTCAGATTCAGTCTTCATATTAGCATGTAAAGAAACTTGTTTTGCCCAAGACGATTGCAAATGTTGATTCACAGTAATCATCACAAAACTGTCAGAAAGACCACTGTCCTTTCCATTATACATTTGCCATTTTGTGTGTGTCCACGAAAACTTTGTTAACCGTGTCACGGTCTTAAACCCCCTCCATAAATCGGCAATGGTTTGGTCTTAGGTCATACAAATAACATCACGTGATGTCATAACCTCTTTGGCAGGATATGGGAAGACTTTTTGGTAAGTTTTGAGCTCTATCCTTCCATAATTTAATCCATTCTTTTTCATGTTCTCATAGCGGGAAAATTGCCTGTCAACTGTGTTATCAACATATTCATAAGAATCTGAATTAGAAATCACATGTAGAAAAACACAGATAAAGCATACAGATACATGAATTGATTAAGGTCTTGTGGTGGAACTTCTGAGGTCCTCAGTTAGCACAACACCATAAAAATGGCTGAAATGTCAACCGTGTTACCGTCAATAGTGTTACAATTAACTATGATAGTCAGGGTTGCCAGATGAGGCTGATGATTTCCAGCCCAAAAAATGTTCAAAATCCGCCTAGAAGCACAAAATCCCGCCCAATTCTATTGATTTCTATGGCAAAAAGTGGGCAGGTTTTTCTGATAGATGCCATTTTTACCCGCACACGGCCATCCTAAGCAGCCCAATTGGGCGGGAACCAGCCCAATCTGGCAACACTGATGACAGTTGAGGAGGAGTATGCTTTTGCCAATTTATCTCCATATTGACAGACAAACAAACAAAATAATTTGTGTTCTAGGGAGATGGGTTTGTCTGCTCTGTTTTTTCTCCTAAAAAAGTGCCGACTTGTTCCCCTGCACTGTTGACCGTAACACAGTTGAGTAACACGGTTGACTGTTTTGAAAGTGTTTTTGAGCTATTGATCCCTTATGTGTTGGAAAAATCCTATGAACAGACACTACGAATTATCTCTGGAGAAGGAAGTCTTGTGTAAGGAGGGTGACTAAATTCAATATAGGGATTTATAATGAAAAATGTGTCAGTCTGTATCACAGTGAATCATAAAATCCTACTTATGAAGCTCAACAATCACATTTTCTATATCAATTGCACAGATTAATGACAACATTATTGCTAAGGGACATAAGCACTTTCAAACGTATATTGTTTCAACTCTGTAGTATTTTTATATATGTTTGAAATGACATAGTATTTGTCCATAACACTGTTGACAAAATAATTAAGCAAATGTTCGCTTTCATTAGAGTATTTATCAAATGATTTAAGATTAAGCTTGGCAATTTGTTTGTTTGGAAACTTAAATATATACACTATGTAAACATCTAGGTCATTTGGTTGAAAAAAAATACTGATAATTGACATTTTGCTTTTGCCAAAAGCGTAGGCGAATCGTAGAATCACTCATGTGCAGATTGTGATGTTTATTGTGATATGGATGGATCCCCCTGGGTCTGGAATGAAGAATTGAATTGAATAAACATAAAAGTAAATTCATGGTGTAAGTACAACACTAGTCTAGCACATGATATTACAAAGCAGTTGCACAAGTTATGCCATTGTACCTAATATGGTAGATTAGACAGACTGTATTGTGACAGAAAAATACTAAGAACTCACCACAAACTTGATCTAACCAGCATACCAGTGTAGAGTCAGCTGATCGTAAGACGAGTAGGCCCTACACATGTCTACAGGTGTAACTGAGATAGGTTAGCTGTGTTGGAAGCAAACTGTCTTTTTACTTTTACTTTAACTTTTTCATGCTGCACCAAAGTGCAACAGGGATCACACCAACAAGTGTCATCAACATTGTGTTTCAGACATTTATTCACTTTCATTTACATTCCTACATGGTGTTGTGGACAAATTACATCCTAAAACAGATTTTATATCCTATCAACACAATTGTCTGGATCATTTTGTTTTAGAATAATCCAAGAAACTCGCTGGTGAGGATTAATTGCAAATTATGATATATAAAATGTACAGTACGAGATATAGGGAGAAAAACAGAATATCGTTTTTGGAATGTTGACCTTGGTAATGACCTTCTTACTTTCTTTTGGTGGTAGAGTGTGCTGTCCCATCAGCTGGAGGACAGAAGCTGGAGGAGTTATCTACAGTCATTAGCAGGAGGTGTCCAGGGACAGAGGAGTCCCTCTTGATTTGTCTCAGTCTACTGTCCAATGCATTAGTCCACAGTACAAGTATGACACGTCGTTCTCTCCACTCATGCTCCACTGCCTCCCTCTGCTGGCTGAGTAGTGAACAACATGCCACCACATGACCGGTCAAAGTTTAACACTGTTAACAGTAACACGAGACGATGCTGTGAAAATACTGCAAGAATGACAATCCATACACACAATCTCATTTCCAGTGATTTCAGTGCAGGGGAATATCCACATCTCTAAAGAGCAAAAAAGCCTCATTGATGCGTTTCTTCAGCAAGTAAACGGGTTGGTGCAGGTCTCATGTCTGCTGTGTTGAGCTTCCTCCTTCCTCTGTTGGAAGCAGCTTCTGGGGGAATATCTTCACACCTGTCCTTGTGTCTGTCTGACCTCTGTGAATAAATGTACAGTTACAGGACTGTGTGTGTGTGTGTGTGTGTGTGTGTGTGTGTGTGTGTGTGTGTGTGTGTGTGTGTGTGTGTGTGTGTGTGTGTGTGTGTGTGTGTGTGTGTGTGTGTGTGTGTGTGTGTGTGTGTGTGTGTGTGCAAAAAGCACATTGACCCTGCTAATCACACATGCTAAGACAATTACACACAGTGCTCACGGCTAGCACACTACGATACACCCCAGCCCCCCTATAGAGTTGAGCAGAACTATATACCATAGTGTGTGTGCAGAGGCACGGCAACACATGGCAGGTGGTGCTGTTGGTGGGAGGAGAATTTGTGAAGGGGGGGGGGGGATTTTTTGCATTTTTCAGATGCAATTTCCTGCATTCTAAGAAATTTTAGGGCAAGGAGTGGCAAATCTCATCTGATTCACTCCCTCAAATTTGAGATGTTGAGATGACAAAATGAATGTAACATGGCCATGCATGTTGAGATTACTATCCATCAGTCATGGGAGCCCAAAAGCGTAATTTTAAATGCTGAATCCACCAAAAACTAGGTAGGCCTGCACACAATCATTTTTGTAACAGCCACAATCAATGGTAGCAACTCATGAATTCAAATAATAGGAAAGATAATTATTGCAAAGGTGGTTTTGAAGGCCGGTTTGGGTCGTGTCCATGGGGCCAAGTTTGCCTGGGGCCAGAGGAACCCCAAATATGAACCAGACCAGGGCCAGATGAGCACCAGATACGAATTACAGATCAGGGCCAGGTGAGCCCCAAATGTTTATTGTGAATCAGAAACAAATCTGGGCCAAATCCGGCTGGCATTTAATGGTTTAGTGACCACTCTGGAACAAGTCTGTGTCCGTAATTCANATCTGTTCCATTATTGGACTGTTGAAAATTAAAACACCGGGCCCAGTAGGGTTATTTCTGGGTTATTACTGGGTTATTTCTGATCACTACAACAAGTGGTTCTGATCACTCCTCGCAAACATTTTGTATGTCCATAGGCTTCAGTGTATCTGGTTTCCTACTTCCAGATTTTCAATGAATGTGATGAGGGTAGGGGTCATTCCAGCTGGAATCAGCAAATGGTCCCCACTCGACCCCCTCGGATTTGCTTGAAAAAAATATATGTGATGGCTTAAACATCCAATAGAACATATCCACCATTGCAGATTTCAGCTGTGCATACTTCTTCCACAAAAAATCTGTAAATAAGGACACCCCCTCCCCCTGATTTGGTGTCACTGTCTGAGTGACCATATTCAGACTTAATTATCTCCAAAACTATTTGTGGTGGGTCCATTATTTTTTCAGGGCTAAGAGTCATAGACCTGACAAGCATACATTACAATTTGCAGCACTGTATGTCAAATTACACCTCAATGCTGGCCCTCTACTTTTCTTTGAAATTAAAATTGCAAGGGTTTTCAGATGTCCATAAAAACCTCAAATTTCAACATTCAAGGTTCATCCTTGGTACATTGTCAGATATGTTCCATGACTTTCACATCACATCATATTTAATATAAGGGTCCAATGGTTGTTGAGATGCCAAGGTCCAAAAATGGGCAAAAACTAATTTATACCATTATTTGGAGCAATATTCCCAATCTATGACACCAGTTGTGAACTTGCTGTTTGGTGTCTCTGAAAGATAATATTATTATTCATAACATATCTAAAAATTGGGATGGTGTTTTGCCCCATTATTTTTATAATGAATTTTAAAAACTCATTCCTGTGTGACATGCAGGTGTACCTTAGAAGCTCTGTTACCTTAGAAAAATTGGGTTTACCACACCTAAAATGAATAGCCAAGTCAATGTACACTAAAACCTAAAATCTCTGATACCAAATAGGTGATTTTATATTTGTTCAGCTCAGTATTTCAGTATTTCTGACTTAACCCTCAATTCCATCTTAAGAAGGTGGCCAATCCCCTTGATTTTTGTGTTCCATTTTCACACAAAGATGGCGGCTCATGGAGCCAATGGCATAGTTCCAAAATAGTTCCAGGAAGTCAGCATCATGGGAAGGAAACAATACACCATTGTTTGGAGCAATATTTCCAATATATGACAGCGGTTGTGAACTTGCTGTTTGTTGTTTCTGGAAGAGGAAAGTCTTATTCACAACATATCTAAAAATGGGGATGGTGTTTTGCCCCTTTATTTGTATAATGCCTTTTCAAAACTCAATGCAGTGTGGCATGCATCCCTCAAATCCATCCAAAGTGGCGTCATGAAAAAAAACCCCACCATTTTTTAGAGTAATACCTCCAAAGTATGACACCAGCTGTGAACTTGTTTTTTGTTGTGTCTGGAAGAGGATATTTTTATTAACAACTTAGCAAAAAAATAGAATGGTGTTTTGCCTCATTTCTTTTAATGATCGTAAAGCGCATTGCGGTGTGACATAAGCCTGTGATGAAATAGTGCAGAGGGAAGCGGAAGTGGTGAATTGTTCTGGGCCAAGGACATGGGGGAATCAAGATTGGGTACTCATTACATTGCATGTAATGTATTGGGAAGGGGTCTCTTCAGACGACTTTATCCCGGGCCCAGGCAAAGCTGTTTGTTCAGCTCAGTATTTCTGATTTTTTTCTGGGCTTCTGGCCTCATCTTTTTAAGTGTACTATCGGCCAGATGATCAAGTGACTACGCATCATGGTCTCACTGGCGCTACGTTAGCCATAAATTCAAGATGGTTGAGAGAAGTACCATTTTGAGAGAAGTCATAAAAAAACAACCTCTGGAAATAAAACAAGGTGTTGATATGATTTCCTTGATGCAACCTTGACTTCCTTGATGGTGATTTAATATTTGAAAAAAAAAATGAAATGTATTAAACAAGTCAGGAACTTTTAACGCTCTGGCCTGTGACAAATTATTTTGTACACACTTATCTTTCAATCACCAGCTGCATCTTATGAGTTCACTTTATAAGGTAGCTTGCCATTGCCATTGATGATGCATTAGGTATCTGCACCCATATTGTTGTGTGCAACCATCCGTCATTGGCAATTCAATGAGGAACACCCGAATGCAACTTTGAATGAAACTTTGTCATTGTACAGGTACAACTAAATTGATACCTTGAAGTACAATGACAACATAGATATTGATTTCAGTAAGGATACCAACACCATGTGCAGGGCACTTCCGTCAGGGGAGGATGATGGGGGGCGGGAAGTTCTACAATCAGGATACCTCTTTACAAACTGTCTCCTCCTATGTGTCATCTCTAATCAACTTTTACTTTCCTATGCGACCATAAAACAGTCCCACCCCCGCCAACAGTCACCGCGACAGAGGTACCCTGACTGTAGAACTGTGCCCCGCCCCCAATCCACCACCATATCTGAACGCTTTTGCATGCTACAAAGCTTCCTTTCGGCTTCAATCACCTCACCTGGATCAATGTGATGATGAACTTTACAAGTGATGAACATTGTCTACAAGTATCCAAACCATGATTGTTGTAATCATTGCAGCTAACCTGCAATCCACTTGTCAGCATTGCAGTGGTATAATATTATAATGATGCAAGCAGCTGAATTAGATCGCAACAATGTGACAAGATCCACATGGTTGTCTGGTGCCAATATGAACGTCTGTGCCTTCAATATTCACCTGCTATTGAATACTGCATGCAAGCAAACTCTTCTAACTAAAATTCCAGGACCATGCTGTTAAAATTGTCTGAGGGAATCTCTAGCCAGTATGAATTAAGTTATTTTGCAATACAGCTGGTAACTTAACGAGTAAGACACAAGCTTCATAGCAAATATAAAGTTACAGGTGCTGATTGAAAGACTAGTTAGGATGGGAGTCCTTGTTGCAAACAAGAGTGCTACAATTCCTTAATCCTCTCCTATTTCATCACGTTATTCCAAGAATACTACTACTACCGCTACCACTACCACTACTACTACTACTACTACTACTAAAATGATGATGATTATTATTATGATTTTACAATTAAAATAATTAATGTCTATCAAAGTAATGTGCAATGTGCTATTCTTGCTGTGTGGCATCAATCAATTCATTTACAAGTGTTATGGTTTCCCTAGAATTTGCTTTGTCATTCACAGGGTAGCCATCTTGTTTTCACTATTAAGGTGACATCAGAGCCATGGATTTGAGAGTTCCGACAAGTGGGTTGGTGACATGGTCCTCATAGCTTCAAGTAATTGTAGCCAATTGAGATTTTGAAGTCCGTTATAAAAAGAATGAGGCAAAACACCATCCCAATTTTTTGATATGTTGTTAAAAAAAACATCCTCTTTCAGAAACACCAAACAGAAAGTTCCTAACTAGTGTCATAGATTGGAAATATTGCTCCAAACATTGGTGCAAATTATTTTTTTCCCATCTTTGGACCTCTGTATCTCAACAACCATTGGAGCCTTTTGTTAGATATACTATGATGTGAAAGTCATGGTACATATCAGACCATTTACCAAGGATGAACCTTACATGTAGAACTTTGAGGTTTTTACACACATTTGGAACCCCTAGAACATATGATATCTACAAAATGTAGAGGCACATTATTACGGTGTGATTTGACTTACAGTGCTGCAAATTGTAATATATGATATTCAGGTCTGGGACTCTTAGCCCTGAAAATATAATGAATCTGACACAAATAGTTCTGGAGATAATTGAGTCTGAACATGGTCACTCATGCAATGTCGCTAAAACAAGCGTAGGGGTGTACTTATTTACAGATTTTTTGTGCCAAAAGTATCCAGATCTGAGTTCTGATATTGTGGATATGATCTATTGGATGTTTAAGCCATCACATACATTTTTTTCAGGCAAATCCGAGGGGGTCGAGTGGGAGATTTTTCAGAAATTTGCTGATTCCAGCTGGAATGGCCCGTAGGCTATACTTATGTTTAGTTTTGCATAGTAGACCACAGACATTCAAAATACATGATTACCATAGGCCTAATGTATCTTATCCTAAACATACAGTAGGCCTAAGGTCTTGGAAGAAAGTTTCTTCATTATTTTTTTTACTGACATCCTTACATGCTTACCTGAACCGTTCTGTCTTGCACTGCGTGGAAGGTTGGTCTTATATCGTCCAAACTGCCCCTTCGTTTTACTTTCTTGCTACCCATCTCTCAGCTTCCCTTAGAAAACAAAGTAAACCAATGCTTGGGTTAGTTGCAGGATTCCCATTTGAAGTCAGACACAACTTCATGACAAAAAACATTTAGCCATGAATTTGTGAGAGCCAGTCTTTCAAATAGCAATTTCAACCAAGTCTGGCACCTGCATTCACCACAAGGCATGTTTGTCTAAACTGAGAAGCTTCTTGAAGATTTTGCATGTGTTGGACATTTTACAGGGGGAAGTATCAAGACAAAACTAATGAGAGACAGATACACTGTCAGTTTTTGTATACCACTATAAATACAATTCCAAACCATTATCACTGTTAGCATACTAACAGGCCAACAGGTACACCATGATTAACTTCAACTACAACTCATTTGGCAAATGTGATAATGGGGTATGATGATAATCACTTACCGTAGGTCCAGACCTACATCTCAGAAAATATGTATGTTGTTCTGCTGGTAAGATTTCTTCCATTGACAGTTAATTCCAATATTTAAGGAACATAATGTAGTTCTAAACGTCCATGCACTTCAGCTTTTCCACTCGAAAACATCCCATCCCCCTCCATCCAGGTGTATTCCTTGGAAGTGGCTAGTGCACACATACCCCTCCCGTCAGGTAGATTCTTTGGAAGTGTTCACAGACGGTAAGTGTGCTCCACGCCCCTCAACATGTAAAATAGTAGGCGGTGTCAGTGAAGCCGAGCATGCTCATGTGAAAGGGAGAGGGGGAAAAAAACGGGACAAACTTGATCCAACCAGCTGATCGAGGCGGCTACCTGTGTCGGAAGGAAACTTTGTTTCTTTTTTTAACTTTTACTTGAAATTTTGCATAATGTACCAAAGGATCACAGCTAGAAGGAGTCATCAACATTGTTTTTCAGATATGAATTGACTTTAATGTAGGCCTACATTTCATACATGGTGTTGTAAGCAAATGTATACAAAAACGGATAACCTATAAACACAATTGTCTGGATCACTTTGTTTTAAAAATCAAACACACAAGAATGTGAGGATGAGTGAGGATCTCCCTCACCCCTAGCCGGGCCGTGCACTGTAAAAGATTGTTGTGATTTCACATTAGAATTCTACATCAAGAAGATGTATATACCAGTTTACTATTCACTGCTGTAATGTGCAATGCATTGTGGGATATCATATAGAGTACAATTCACAATTGTAAATGTACAGCAGCACATAGTACTTTTTACAACATACTGTTGTAAAGATCTGTTTTGTCAGGGCTGCTGTCCTAATGCAAATGTATGCAAAGCCACATGCAGAAATTATGGAGCTCAGGTCACATTCTGATTGGATGCTTTTAAAACATGCATACAGGCCTGATAGAGGTGGAGAGAATTTGAACTCTTCAATCGCACACACCTGGTCATGAGCAAGGAGGGTTTACAGACATCATCGGAGCGTAGTACCGAATGATAGCAAGGGGAGTCCAATTTTCTTCTTCCATGGTCAAATTGGAAGCATGGTAAAGTGTGGAACAGGTCATAGGATACAGTAGTGAATGTCCTTAATTATCCCCCGCAATTAATGCTGACCGACAGCTGCAGTAAATTTGGCCACAAATTGAGCACTGACAACCGGATATCCTCTTTCGACCAAATTTGTGGAGTACAAATTTTGTCCATCATGGTATCGCACACACTGACCATGTGCACCATGTCATTAAGCATAAATGTATTAGTTCTATGGCATTAAAGCAACACCCTCATACTACGAAGCCAATTGGAGCCAATTTGGATTGGAGCATTTATCCCATTTGGGCTAGTGAATCACATTGAATTACACACACTAGTCCGTAGCAGTGGGCTGCCTGCTGAATGGCGCCCGGGGAGCCTTAGGTGCCTTGCTCAAGGGCACTTCAGCTGCGGTCCGGTCGGGCATTGAACCGGGAACCCTTGGGTTGCCAACCCAGTGCTCTAACCACTGAGCCACGACTGCCCCCAACTACTAAATTGTGGCCAATGCATTTTCCATTGAGTGATACTGCTTATCCAATCTACCTTCTTTGGTCATGGGCCAGCTGATTGTAAATGACGTCCAGGTGCGCTAATTTCAGCTCAGTGCAATTCAAAACGGGCTTCTCTCTGCTAAAAGGGCATGGGAGAGGCCAATGATGGTTTGTCCATTTATACAGACGATGGGCAGGTCATAGAGCATAAACGATGCTCAGGTGTGGCAGCCCCCCTGTGGTTCAATTTGGCGTTTTGATGGCTTCGGCAACAGTATATATCTCAAAATCCCATGAGAAGGAATGGAAGCAGAGTTCCAGGACCATTATTTTCAAAGGCTAAGGCTGTATGTTGTGAAGTTTCCAGTGTTTGCGTTGGAAGAACGCAACAATTAGCTGGCAACTTGTTGCTAGCAATTTGTTGCAATTTTACAACAATTAGCTGGCAACTTTTTATTGCCAGCAATTTGCTTTAATTTTACTTCAAGTAGCTGGCAACTTTTCACCAGCAATTTGCTTTAATTTCACAACAATGAGCTGGCAACTTTTTTTGCCAGCAAATTTGTTGTAATTTTACAACAATTAGCTGGCAACTTTTTATTGCCAGCAATTTGCTTTAATTTCACAACAATTAGCTGGCAACTTTTCACCAGCAATTTGCTTTAATTTCACAACAATGAGCTGGCAACTTTTTTGCCAGCAAATTTGTTGTAATTTTACAACAATTAGCTGGCAACTTTTTATTGCCAGCAATTTGCTTTAATTTTACTTCAATTAGCTGGCAACTTTTCACCAGCAATTTGCTTTAATTTCACAACAATGAGCTGGCTTTTTTGCCAGCAAATTTGTTGTAATTTTACAACAGTTAGCTGGTAACCTTTCACCAGCAATTCAACTCAACTTCACCTTACGGGTGCAATGTGCAATTAATGAAGATTGGCCAACATGCTGGCCCACTTGAGCCATGAAACTTCCCACATATTAAAAGGACAGGTGTTTCAGTTATTTTGTCCAACCACTGTGTAGACAATTCCACATATATATGGAATGTTTACTTATGAACATGGATCAGAATGAAAACTTTTTGGAACTGAAGTTTTGATATGTGCATTAAACAAGGGCCAAAACCAATCCATTTAAGAATATCCTTATACTTGTTATAGTCTGTTTTTAAACTGTAGTTCTAGAGCAGGAGCATCAATGATTGGAACATTCTAGGAACTTGTTAGCTTTTTGATACAGATCTCTCTTGTTACTCTGTTGTCACACTCTATACCTACACAGTAAAAAAATAACTGTTGTTTTTACGGTAAACTGCTGGCAGCAGTGGTTGCCAAAGTCTACCCTTAAATGAATAACGGTTTATTTCCTTTTTACATTTTACGGTAAAATTATGGCAGCAGTGGTTGCCAAAACGTACCGTTAAATAAATTACGGTAAAAAATTATATGATATTTTTACGGTGAAATAATGGTAGTAGTAGATATCAAAACTATACCGTTAAATTACGATACAAGTTTCCCCACATGTACGTGTGGGGGATTGGATGGATTATATCCAGGTGAGTTCAATTATAGAGTTACAATCAGACAACAGATTGGACTGATTATACTCAGGTGAGTCCAATTATAGAGTTGCAATCACAGACAACTGATTGGACTGATTCTACTCACTGGAGTCCGATAAACATCAACCTAATTAGATACCTAAATAAATGCCCAATTGCCAGATTGTCTAGTGCAGGCAGGTGGACCAGTCTAGTATCATCAATGAAGGGTATGCAAATGCATTCTTTATTTAAAAAAGGCCTGAAAATAACCTTAAGGAAAATGAAGGCCAAAGCTAGCGGGGCAAGCAAGCTAGTTAGCAAGCCATGCAGCCACCCTTACAACGTGACCTGCTAGCCGGGCCGGCCAGGCCAGGCCAGGCCAGGCCAGCCGGCCGGCCGGCCTTACAGCCAGCTAGCTAGCTAGCAACCAGTGAGCAGTACAATGCAACAGTCCCTGTTTAAATACATGTTCAAGTGAACCATGTGACCCGAGTGATGAAGCATTTGGCAGGTGCAGGCAGTTAATCATTGCATAACAGCCCTTAGCACTCAGGTGAGGTCAGGAATTGATTGACAGATTGATTTGGATGGGTTAGAATGACAGTTTCAAATAGACTGGGCTACTTCTAAGAGACTGAATCAAGGGATTACTGTCCCAGGTAGACTTTTTCAGATTACTGTGAAGATACAGATACACTGTGTAGTGTTGCTGCAACTCTTGATGTTTAGATTTTGGCCAAACACCAGTCTAACTCTGATCAATCTAACTCTGACAAATTTGCTGTGCACATATGTGTACACCAGTGAAAAATAAAGTCATGTACAGTTTCTTGACTACTTCATCTTCACTTAACGGTATTTTCCAATATTTCCTTTTCAGTGAACAGTTCAGTATTTTCTACATATTGACACCAGTGAAAAATAAAGTTATGTACCGTTTCTTGACTAGTTCATCTCACTTAATGGTATTTTCCAATATTTTCGTTTACAGAGAACAGTCCAGTATTTTCTACATATGACACCTGTCAAAAATAAAGTTATGTAGCGCTTTTTGACTCAATAGTAGCTTGCCGTATTTAGTACAGAGATAAACTGTTTTACATTTTACGATCACTGACTGTTGTAATTTGACAGTTTTTTGCCGTAATTTCAACGGGCATTTTTTACAGTGTAACCAATCTGTCAATTAGTGCCTTGCCTCACTTTATTACTATTCACTTTCATGCCGTGATTCAGTGATTGCCAGCACCTGCCCAATGCCTGATTACTCTGGTCACATGGTTCACTTGCTCCACTATATAAACCTGGACTGTCACACTGCTTTGGTTGCTTGTCTGAATGGCACAGCATAGCGCCTGACTCACTGGCGCTCACTGGTAATGGCAATCAATTGATTAGCCGACTAGACGAGTGGTTGGTTTGTTGACAAGGTGGCTGACAGCATAGTGCCAGTTGACCAGCTAGTTGCCTGGCAGGTTGACTGACAGCCTGTTCGCCTGGTCAGTTGACTGGCTTGCTGCCTTGCTTGTTGACTGGTTGGTTGACTGGACAGCTGCCTGTCCGGTTGACTGGCTGCCTGGCTGGTTTGGCCAGGCAGCCAGTCAACCAGCCAGTGAATCGGACCGGCAGCTGGCCAGTCAACCAGCCATGCTATCAAGGCCAGTTGGCTACCTGGCCGGTTAACTCTTTGGGTTGTTTCATCTTTTGAAAGTCATCTTGTAGCATAGTATGTTTTATGGTGGTTTTTTGCATAATATTAAATTTAGACCACTTGATTGGTTTGACATATGCATTTCCATACAGTCTTTATTGTGACTATTTAGAATTCCGCTTTGAGATGACTTCATAAATGAAAGTCCTCTTGAGGAAATTGTCACTGTCACTGTGACAACACTATGCTGAGTGATTATTTATTTGTGCCACACTCATGCAAGGCTGAAACTGTAGAAGTATATGCTTAGAGCAGAGTGGCATTATGGTGCCATGCTATCTCAGTCATGGTGAAGGATGGGGACGATACCATGTTGAAGGCATCTCAGACATGGAGGCGGGCAGCGGGGGTGGAGGCGGGAGGAGGCGGGCGGATGAGGGGGCAGGACATGTGCCATGGTCAGAGTAGTTTTGAAAACGGAACAGTGTTGTAATTTTAAACGACTTGCTGGCAACTGTTTTTTTCTGCAATTAGTTGTAAATTTAAAACAATTTGCTGGCAATTATTCCCCATCAATTAGCTGTAAATTTCAGTTTGAAATCTTTTACAGTGTGCCCTCCAAATGACACAACACCTTCAGCATTGCTAGGCCAAGAGCACTGCAAATATCGTTTCTGAGCCCCTACCCATTTTGTCGGGAATTAAGCAAACAACCATTAGCAAACAACCATTAGCAAAAAGGGAGGAGGGTCAACCTTGCCGTTTGGGAAATGTTAATTATTATGCTCTTGGTCAGACCAAGTCTACCTCACCCCTACCCCTATCCCCCTATGCCCCTCCCGTCAGGTAGGTTCTTTGGAAGCGTTTACAGACGAGATAAGAGTGTCCCACGCCCCCAAATGTAAAATAGAAGGCGGTGTCAGCGAAGGCGCGCGCATGTGTATGGGAGAGGGAAAAAGAAAAAACACAAACCAATCTGAAAGAGAATGAAAGCGAAAGCGAAAGTGAAAGCCCATAGGGAAACTCCAACTCCCATTGTCATTGTGACACAGCACTCCACAGCACACAAGTGAACACTGCACACTGCACACAACGAAATTGTATTTATGCCTCACCCGTGCAAGGGGGCAGCCCTCAGTGAGCAGTGCGGTGGGACGGTACCATGCTCAGGGTATCTCAGTCATGGAGAAGGATGGGGGAGAGCACTGGTTGATTACTCCCCCCACCAACCTGGCGGGTCAGGAGTCGAACCGGCAACCTCTGGGATGCAAGTCTGACGCCCTAACCGCTCACCCATGACTGCCATGAATGGTTAGAACTGAACTGAACTGAAGTTGTCCAGGTGGTTATCGTGGACAAGAGAAGACAATCTTTTGCGGTTATCTGGTCAGCTGAGTGAAGAATGAATGGTTGTCAATGTAGGCCTTTTGTTACCTCAAAAATACATGTAGGCCAATTAGCATAACATTCAAATCTTGTAGTAAAGGGAATTAATTTGAGTCATGGATTTGGCCTCTAAACCATTTATTTACGAGGCCAAATTCATACATTAACTGAATGCTAGCCAAAAGGCTACAGGTCAAAACCTCCTCCCCTGGTGGAAAAATAAACACAAACATAACTTCGCAATAACTCCTCATGTTATAGGCCTATAATTACCGTAGTTCTTCACATGAAATTGTAGCCTATCGATGACATTCATGACTTTGGCTTTCCGATGTAGGAGGCATTACAAGTCCCAGGTGATGGACTGTGCAGGTGGTGGTGTCTGTACAGCTCGAGTGTAGATCAAAGCCATTAGGATGAAAAATTGACATGTATTGTAACTCACTGGATCAAATGGTTTCGTCCACAACTCTTTCTCAGATGCTTACCCCTAGCAGCTTATATTATATGTTTCATTCTTATTTTTGTCCTACCATGTGTTTTATCTTAATGCGTAATTTTCTTATACCCTAATTTCTTTCTTTTTCTTGTTTCCTTTCTTTTTTGTGAAGCACATTGAGTTGCTCTTGTGTATGAAATGCGCTATACATATAAACTTGCCTTGCCTTGCCTTGCCTTATCTTGGGTGATGCTCCACCGCCTTGCTCTGAAGGCCAAGCAGTGAACCTCATTCTACACGTCTACACGTACTGTGAGTCTCTGCCAGATGATTGTGCAGGCCTACTATAGGCCTGTGATTCTTCACCATAGGGCCTGGGCCCAATCTTGTCACATGTCACTTGAGGGCCAAGGAGATGACATGTAATTTTGTGAGATAATATCAATGTAATACTAATAATAACCTACTCATTTTTTCAGACGTTTAGTGTTTCCACGTCCTAAATATTGTATAATACAGTATGTTTGCAGATTTCAATGTTTTTTAGTCCATGCAAACTGTAATACTGCATTCCCTGCAGTAATACTAGCCTACATACAGTAAAACTTTTATTACCAACAACTAATATCAACATATTCTCTCTATCTCCTCCTCCTCTCCACTGCCTTCCTCTGTTGGTCATGTAGTGAACTGTAGTGTACGCGACAACAGTGGCCGCTATGCCTGTGTACAAGAAGCTGTTATCAAAATCCAGCAAACATGATAGTCCTTACTCTTGTATCTACATTCAAGTGCAGGAGGCACATTTGAAGAAACTGAGAGTAAACAGTGTGTGTGTGTGTGTGTGTGTGTGTGTGTGTGTGTGTGTGTGTGCGCGTGTGCGTGTGCGTGTGCGTGTGTGTGTGTGTGTGTGTGTGTGTGTGCGTGTGCGTGTGCGTGCATCATGTTTATGCATATTCTTTTTCAACCACCTCTGACAATAGGTTACAAACCAGAGATAAACAGAACGATTCATTACTATAAAGCATTACTACTGCATCACTACATCTTGAAGAAAGGTCTTGGGTGATGGACTATGGCCAGTTTAAAATGACCTGAACCAATTTGTCTTCCATTGAATGCAATGTTGGTTTTACATCCATATCATGCTGTCACTTCGTAGTAGGATCCTGCCAACTCACCATCCAACAGGACTAAACAGTAGCTATACATTACCTGGCCAAACCAATCACTCGACCTTAACTTAGAGTATATACTGTATTTCACATCCTGAAGGAGGGTGAATGGAGAAACCGCATTGAAACAACAAGAGCTGAAAGAAGTTACAGTAAAAGACTGCAGTCACATTACGAATGAAGAATACACCCTTTGGTGATGTCCATGGGTAGCATCCTTGAGGAGGTTATTGCAAAGGCTATGCCACCACATGTTAGATTTTATTTCCTTTAAAATGATCTTCCAATATACTGGAATGCAGGCCTCATTAGTTAAAAAAAATCTGATTCGTGTTCCTCCCTGAAAATGAGCCAAAGCCAGTGAATCTCAGTTTGAAAGAATAATAACTGATACTACGTATTTTTCTCAAGCAAAAATCTTGAATGTTATGAGCTATGGTAGTTAGTAATAATGTTGTCTGTTCATGACACTGGAACCAAATACTTTTGAGCATATCCACCACTCCAATGGCAATTATGCACTAGCTCTGCAAAGGGGAAGGACAAAATACTGCAATACAAAATTCTGTAAAAGTTGTGATGTCTCACTTGGAGTAGTTCCTCAACTCTGATGATAATGACAGTCATAACTCTGACTGTGCCACATTAAAGACTGCATGGGATCACAGCAAGTGAGAGAAAACAGAATGTCAAAGAAGGACTCGAGAGGCTCAGATCCCAGCAATACATGGCTGCCAATATGCCATGAAATACAGGACACTGGAACATCCTCTAACACACCATGCTGTTTCCTTGTCAAGTGGAACAAGACCAGACTCTTGTTTATTCTTTTTCTTTTAACACACCAAGATTCACCAATAAGTGATACAAATCCAATATTGAAGAACACCATACATACACGATCTGACATGGAAGGGGAAAGTTGTTAGCTTGTTAGCTGGCCACGACATGCTAGAGGAGATCTGAATAACTAAGGAGGACTCCACATGTAAAAAAACACACATCATGGATAGGTACCAGTACTGCAGTTGTTTGGAGTGGTGTGGTGACGATGGAAATGAAGCTGGACAGAGACTGGAGGAAGTGTCCAGGGTCAGAAGAGTCTCTCCACAGATTTTTTAAAAGGAAGAAATGGGCTGTGGTCTCTCTTGATTTTAAATCTGCTGTGCAGTGCATGAGGTTCAACTCCAAGTCTGACTTTCACATGTGCTGAGTGACAGTATTATAAAGGTTTGCAAGTGAACCACGTCCCTAGCCTAGTGCAGCCAGACCCGTGCAGCAAATTCAATTTGCGGTCGCTAGGGGCGTCTAGATTTCTAGGCTACCACGTCCCCCTTCTGAACTTCCTTGAAGTTTTCGCCAGGAGGACACGGCTATTATGTAGCCTAAATATGCAGAATATGGTTCTACCAGTCAAGGCACTGAAAGTGATTATGAAACCAAAGCAATGTATTTCACTGTAGTGGTGGCATGGCAGTTCCGCATTGTACCTTTTTCATCAACTGATGAGAGCTTCGAAGCAGCTTAAAAACTATTATTGGTAAAATATAGCAATAGCTAATGTAATTTGCGGGCTTTGTTGAACTAGAATAGCCCTAAAAAAAAGAGCTGTTGCACCAAAAGTCTTTCTTGAGGTGCTGGTCTCTTGTTGTGGATACAAATGTTTAAAGAAAACAAAGAGAATGCCACATAGATCTGCTCCATGTTTTAATGTAGGCTTCAAGTGCCGTTTTGGCCGTCTGGCCTTCTTCAAACGTAATATTTTATTATTTGTCAACACAGAAGAGAAATGTGAGTGTGGAATGGTTATAGCAATAAAGGGATAAAGCCCTACTTGATACACAAGACAAACTAAAACAGAAATACACATTATTTACAGGGACAACATGTAAAACAACAAAAGTCTACGTGGTGGAAACACAAGTAGGCCTATGTAACATTACAAACACTTGGCTATGAAATTTGAAGAACTTTGTAGCAGTTGGCTGGCGTGGTGGTGACAGTGGAAATGAAGCTGTTTTTTCTTTTCTTTTAGTGAAGCTATTTTATGTCCCATATGCTGCAGGACAGAAGATGGAGGAAGTGTCCAGAGTCAGAGGAGTTTCATGACTGTGTTACTCTGCTGTCCAGTGCATGAGGTTAACACTTCCCCTGTATGGATTCTCCACTGATGCTCTACTCTGCCTCCCTCTGCTGGCCCAGATGCGAACTACAGTCTACACACATGTTGGTGCAGGTCTCATGTCAGCTGTGTTGAGCTTCCTCCTCCCTCTGTTGGAAACAGCTTCTGGGGGAATATATTCACATCTGGCCTTGTGTCTGTCTGACATCTGAGTGCTCAGTGTGTGTGTGTGCATCATCCAAGTGCAGAGGAGTAAAAAGTTAACAAACGTCCCTGTATGTGGGACAATCAATAATGACAGTTATGCAATATTTTTCTCTCTTTTGTGGTGTTTTTATTGTAACATGGATCCCCCTGGGTCTGAAATAAACGTTGAATTGAATAAACATAAAAGTAAATTCATAGTGTAAGTATAACACATGAAATTACATAGCTGTTACACATTTACTCCATTGAATGCGGTGGAAAGACTGGACTGTACTGAAAAACACTAAAAATCCAACAACAACCCACCACAAACGTGATCCAACCAGCCTAGATTCAGCTGATCGTAAGAAGACTACACATGTCTACTGGTAATAAACTCAAAGTTGAGTTGAGCTGTGTTTCATTTTTACTTTTACTTTAACTTTTGCATGCTGCATCAAAGTGCAATAGGGGTCAACATTGTCTTTCAGACATTTATTTACTTTAATTTACATTCATACATGACGTTGTAGACACATTATTTGTCCTAAAATGGGTTTTATAGCCTATAAAGACATTTGTCCGGATCACATTGTTTTAGAGTAATTCAACACACGAGGAACATGCCAGTGAGAATTAAGGGGAAATATACTGTAGGCCCTATATACAATGTACAAGTTATAAGGAGAAAAATAATATCAAGACAGCAGCAAATTTCTTAAGAATAAAGCAATAAAAGAGCAATGTGGAGTAGCAAACCAACAGTATTACAGACACTTATATGACATTTGCAGAATATCACAGCAGTTATTTGGCCTTGGTAAGGAAGCATTTTCTTTCTTTTAGTGGTGGTGTGGTGGAGTGTTCTGTGATCTGCTGGAGGATGGAAGCTGGAGGAGTTATCTGCAGTCATGGGCAGGAGGTGTCAGGGACAGAGGAGTCCCTCTTGATTGGTCAGTTTACCATCTTGTGCATTGGGTAGCCTTCTACGTCCTCTTCTCCATGGAAGCTCCACTGCCTCCCTTTGGTGACGGTATGTTATATCACATACGTCACATACACATACGTACTGGAGGACATAGGCTGAAGGAAGTGTCCAGGGCCAGAAGAGTCTTTCTTGAGTTTGCTCTCCAGTGAGGTCAACACGTCACCTGCATGGATACTCCACTGATGCATCACTGCCTCCCTCTGCTGGCCAAGGAGTGAAGTACAGTCTACACATAGCTCACATTGACTGCTGCCATACATACACAATGCTATACTAACTATTTAGCCTACTGGAATGTATGGCTGCTGTTCTGCACCAGATGATCATGAACCGTATAGGAGAAGCAAACATGATAAACCCACCACTCCTGCCATTTCCAGCAAACCACATTACTGCTATAACACCTATTTATCAGAATGTCTATGGCTGCTGTTCTGCACTAGATTGATAAATAGGTGTTATAGCAGTAATGTGCTGTTCTGCACTAGATGATTATATACAGTATAGGAGAAATAAACATGATCAAGGTATCACTCCTGCCATTCAGTAGTATCAATGGGCACATGAAAGGTGGAAAACCACATTAATGTCCATGTCCATGATGTTCTGCAGATAAACAGGTTGGTGCAGGTCTCATGTCTGCTGTGTTGAGCTTCCTCCTCCCTCTGTTGGAAGCAGCTTCTGAGGGAATATCTTCACATCTGTCCTTGTGTCTGTCTGACATCTGCAGACATTAAACAGAGATCAGTGTGCGTACTATAGGCCCCACTTGTGCTTTTTAATGTGCAGAAAAACAGAACGAGTTACCATCTACATATTAAACATTAAACATAAACCTACATATTAAATATTAAATGTGGTTTTAGACTATCTTAACTGTCATATCCTGAATCCATCAGTTATCTGTTAGGCCTACTTTCATACATAAACAACTCTATTGGATGATGATGTGGCCAGTTCAGTTAATCACATTAGACCTCCTGTATTACCTGATCCATTCTGTCTTCTGATGAGTGGATGTTTGGTTTTACATCCTTCATGCTGTTGCTTCGCTTTAACTCCTGGTAAGTCATCTCCCAAACGAGCCCATTAGTGTCTTACCAAGGAACAATTGAAAGTAAAGACAAAATTATTTATCAAACCATTTGACCAAATTATTGCGCATAGATCAGTGGATCAGTGTGTTAGGTTTGTAAGAGTGTAATAAATAAAGCACACGACACACGGCATGGGAAGTTAACTGATCGTGTTTGTTTACTTACCTACTCCCACGCCTCGAACCCCGGGCAAGAGACCCAAGCAATAGAGCACAACATACAGGCATACCCTAACACACTAATGTTGACAGCTAGTTGAACTGGCCTGAACTGGACATAAGACAGCTCTCTTGATTTTTCTCACACTCCTTAACACATTTACATTATTCAAAATGCACCGAGCCATAAAAATACAACAAGGTTAACTTGTGCCCATTGTCCAATTGTACATTTCACTGTGGTATTCTATTAGCCTAGTAGGCTCCACTTTCTTTTCTATTGAAAATTCAACCATTTTATTCCAGTTTCTTCAGTAGGTAAATGGGCTACCACTCACATTTGTGTTGTATCCTACAGTTTTGGCAACTCAGCACATTAGGTATGAAACATAGGCCTAGCTTTTGTTAGGCTATTTAAAGCTAAGATAGTCTACTGCTGATTTTGATGATAGGGGGGCTACAACTTCACAATACATTGAATAAATATTTTAGACAATATTGGAAAAAAAGAACAATAAATTATTTCTTCACCTAGCTAGAAGAGATTATAAAAAACTGATCAGAAAGTTGCAAGATAGAAGTGAGCACATACAAAGTGGGTTTCATCTCTATAGTGTGTTTCTGATTGGAGAAATCTGCTGCAATTCCAACTGTATCGCACTCTATATCGTCGTGGCCACGAATCGCATCTCCTCTCTCCCCACACACTGCACAACAGACACCACAACTCATAAATCAGCAATTTATGTATAACTGCGAGCGAGAATTAATCGCTTACTTTAGTCGTTTAGTCACTTCTCCGGCGTATCTGCCCGTGTATCCATGTAGCCTAAACTTCTATGACATTCACTGCTACTTTCCACTCAATAGAAATTCCGGAGGGTATCTGCTGCGGAGATACTACAATCTTTACGGCGGACACCACTGATATGGGGACGTATGTGAAGAGGGTGGAACATGATGTGGCGTTATGAACTGTATCAACAGAACTGTTGGGTCTCTCTGTAATCGGTCTACAGAGTCGCGCCGAAGCTGAGGGCGTGTCCGAAAGTAGATCTCTGTCAAACTGGTTACAACTGCTGGACCAGAGCCATATTGCTGTGTGTTGGGTCGTATTACGTCACAGAAAAATAATAACTGAAGCGACGAAACATGTAGGCTACATTTCACTTCAGTGGTGACATGGCAATTGCCCACATTTTTTGAAACTTTTTTCATCAATTGATGGCAGCTTCGAATCGACGTGAAAAACGATAATTGGTAAAACATTTGCAATAATGTTTATTGCTGTTACAAGTTGCTGTTGAATTGCTTTTACATGATTCGAGGGTACCCCAGTGCATGTTGGGACACCATCTTCCTTTTGAAATTGCTGGGTATAGGCCTAAATGGAATTAAAATACCGTATTGGCCCGAATATAAGACGACCCCCCTTTTCAGGTTCATGTTTTGGGGAAAAAAGTTTTTTGAAGACTAAATTTTGTTTCACATTGGAAACTTCTTTCAAAATGCAATTTTTTATTTGTTGGAAAAACTTAGGCTTTTTACATAGAACAAATTTCACAATGTAATTTTCATGATAAAAAACTACAGATAGCTACTCATACCCTTTTCCTTTCTTTGCTCACTTCAGTGGTTACCTGACAAGCGCCAGTAGGCACCTACTGTACAGCCGCCTGGGTGTGACTGTTCTAAGTGCGACACAACATTCCATACTACACTCGCAGAGCATCAGTCTGCACCAGCCAGGCAACCAGTCCAGTAGAGATAGACTATATATTGTGCAATGCACAGATTTTGGCAAAATGCTTTGTTATGCTTTGCAATATCTAACCAGCAGCCGTCTCGCCAAAATCGCCGTTCATTTTATGCATCCAAAGTTTTCCGTTGGACTGTAGAAACCGAACGTGACCAAAAGCAGATTGACGCATTGCATTTGAAACCCATGCGCTGCCTATCAGCACCGTTGACATTAGAAGTCCGATTGGCATTCATTTCGTGCCAAGGATAAAACTCTCTTGCCCTAACCATTACTCTCTGTCGCTGTATTGTTGTGAGGGATATCGTCAAATAGGCACCACCTGTCAAGGCGCCGCTCTCTCGCGCACATGAATGACCATTCATTGGCTGATGACAGCATCCAAAACTTAGCCTACAGGTTGTTCATCAAATCACCCTTCATTTCTTTAGTTTCAAGTTGTACTGGTGACCAGAGAGAGCAACCAAAGCTTTCCTGATGAGACTGTAAAACCGAACACAAATAAAAACAGAGCAACGCATCGCGATTGACTGTTGTGTTTCCCCCCTCGCATTGTCGGCCCGCATCGCGTTGACATTGACAGTTGATAGACGGGCGGTGCAACACTCATCACGAAACGCAGTTAGCATATGCACATTTGATATGGACAAAACAATCTCTCGCCCTATCAATAAGGCTATTGAGTTTTGTGTCCTTGTTGTGACGCATAATGGCCGCATTCAGGTAAAGTTTAAAAAAAAAAAAGAAAAAAGAAAAAAAAAAGTTTTTACTCTAGCGCGCGGAAATAAGACGACCCCCCTTTTTAGAGTACTATTTTTAGAACAAAAACCACGTCTTATATTCGGGCCAATACGGTAATATAGAAGAGTATTCCAGGACTGGGGGATATGCATGCAAGATGGGCCTCACGTAGGCTTGGCCAATTACGACTAGGCCTACTGTTGTTTTCCTACTGAATTTGTGCGTTTGTGAAAATCTGAAAAGACATAGGCCTAGGCCTTAGGGTCCGTGTAGCCTATCACCCGATCGACCCCCTAGGGCTAGCCATCTAATGTCAACTGTATTAGTCCTTACATTAGCAGATTTTCATGTTGCTTCATGAGGTAGACCTATATCCGATTCTTTATTACTGAGGAGAGTTTCCGGCGACATAGCTCTTTGGCCAATATTATGAATCCAATGTGGCCCTTTGCCCAAATTAATTGCTCACCACTGGTCTAAAACAACTTTGGTCATGCTTTATAAACCAAAAAGTCCAAAAGGAATCACAGTAACAATTAGTCCATCGACAAATGTATTTCAGAAGGTCATTCACATTACTTTGTATTTGTACGAAATCACTTCTTTGTGTTTTTGTTGTGTAGGCCTACACGGCACAGTTAACATAGCCTAAATGGAATCATGGAATCTGCATTTGGATTATTTCAAGTCAAGCCAAACATTTATATTGAGTACTTTTGTAACATTTATTTATAAACGGATTTCACTGCCATTTTCCACACTGTAAAATACTGCAGAGTGCACCTGTTGCGGAAATACTGAAACCTGTGAGGCGGACCGCTGCTGATATGGAAATAAACATGACGAGGGGAGAACATGTGGCGTTATGCACTTCATCAACAAAACAGATGCATTTCTCTATGACGGGTTAACAAGGTCACGCATGAGTTGAAGGTGTGTCCCGATGATAAATCCCGACAGTCTAATCTTAACATGGTGGATTTTAACAGATGAGGAGAAAATCATGACTGAAGGGCCGAATCATGTACATTTCACTTCAGTGGTGACATGGCAATTGCCCACATTTTTTGAAACTTTTTTCATCAATTGATGGCAGCTTCGAATCGATGTGAAAAACGATAATTGGTAAAACATTTGCAATAATGTTTATTGCTGTTACAAGTTGCTGTTGAATTGCTTTTACATAATTCGAGGGTACCCCAGTGCATGTTGGGACACCATCTTCCTTTTGAAATTGCTGGGTATATGCCTAAATGGAATTAAAATAATATAGAAGAGTACTCCAGGACTGGGGGATATGCATGCAAGATGGGCCTCACGTAGGCTTGGCCGATTACGACTACTGTTGTTTACCTACTGAATTTGTGCGTTTGTGAAAATCTGAAAAGACATAGGCCTAGGCCTTAGGGTCCGTGTAGCCTATCACCCGATCGACCCCCTAGGGCTAGCCATCTAATGTCAACTGTATTAGTCCTTACATTAGCAGATTTTCATGCTGCTTCATGAGGTAGGCCTATATCCGATTCTTTTTTTATTATGAGGAGAGTTTCCGGCGACATAGCTCTTTGGCCAATATTCTGAATCCAATGTGGCCCTTTGCCCAAATTAATTGCTCACCACTGGTCTAAAACAACTTAGGTCATGCTTTATAAAGCAAAAAGGCCAAAAGGAATCACAGTAACAAATAGTCCATCAACAATGTATTTCAGAAGGTCATTCACATTACTTTGTATTCCTATACGAAATCACTTCTTTGTGTTTTTGTTCTGTAGGCCTACAGGGCACAGTTTTCACATAGCCTAAATGGAATCATGGAATCTGCATGTGGATTATTTCAATTCAAGCCAAACATTTATATAGATTACTTTTGTAACATTTATTTATAAACAGATTTCAATGCTACTTTCCACATAGTAAAACATTGCGGAGTGCATCTGCTGAGTGCAGAGATACTGAAACCTGTGCGGCGGACTGCTACTGGTACGGAAATAAATGTGACGAGGGGAGAACATGTGGCATTATGCACTTTATCAACAGAACTGTTGCGCCTTTCTGTGATCGGGTTACAGGGCCACGCAGAAACTGAGGGCGTGTCCCAAAGGTAATCCCCGTCAAACTAGTTACACCTTGCTGGGCCAGAGCCATATTGCTCTGTGTTGGGCTGTACAACGTCACGGGAAAATAATAACTGAAGGGAGGAACCATGTAGGCTACATTTCACTTCAGTGGTGACATGGCAATTGCCCACATTTTTTGAAACTTTTTTCATCAATTGATGGCAGCTTCGAATCGACGTGAAAAACGATAATTGGGAAAACATTTGCAATAATGTTTATTGCAGTTACAAGTTGCTGTTGAATTACTTTTACATAATTCGAGGGTACCCCAGTGCATGTTGGGACACCATCTTCCTTTTGAAATTGCTGGGTATAGGCCTAAATGGAATTAAAATAATATAGAAGAGTACTCCAGGACTGGGGGATATTCATGCAAGATGGGCCTCACGTAGGCTTGGCCGATTACGACTACTGTTGTTTACCTACTGAATTTGTGCGTTTGTGAAAATCTGAAAAGACATAGGCCTAGGCCCTAGGGTCCGTGTAGCCTATCACCCAATCGACCCCCTAGGGCTAGCCATCTAATGTCAACTGTATTAGTCCTTACGTTAGCAGATTTTCATGTTGCTTCATGAGGTAGACCTATATCCGATTCTTTATTACTGAGGAGAGTTTCCGGCGACATAGCTCTTTGGCCAATATTATGAATCCAATGTGGCCCTTTGCCCAAATTAATTGCTCACCACTGGTCTAAAACAACTTTGGTCATGCTTTATAAACCAAAAAGTCAAAAAAGGATCACAGTAACAAATAGTCCATCAATAATATATTTCAGAACGTCATTCACTTTACTTTCTATAGGCCTACGAAATCACGTCTTTGTGTTTTTGTTGTGTAGGCCAGGGTCAGAAGAGTCTCTTGACTGTGTTCATCTGCTGTCCAGAGCATGGCATAACATGTCCCCTGCGTGCATACTCCACTGATGCTCATCCCAGCTACGCATGACAGAACCTGTTGAAGTGCCTACCAAACCTGTTTTCTCACTGAAATGTGCAGGTAATAATCAGGCATGTACATGTGTAGTCAGTGTAGGATATCACCCGAACCGATAGAGCTCACTCCAGTGGTGACATGGCAGTTGCCCACATGTTTTTTTGTCATCTGATAACAGCTTTGAATCGATGTGAAAAACGATTATTTGTAGCCTAAACTGTTTGCAATAGTGTAATTTGCTGTTACAAGTTGCTGTTGAATTGCTGTTATATAATTTGAGGGTACACCGCGGTGCATGTTGGGACACATCTTTTTATAAAGGCTAGGCCTACATGGAATTAAAAGAATAGTGGAAGAGTATTCTAGTTTATAGCCTCCAGGACTTTATGAACCAAAAAGTCCAATAGGGATCACAGTAACAAATAGTCCATCAACAAGGTATTTCATAACGACATTCACTTTACTTTCTATACGAAATCACGTCTTTGTGTTTTTGTTGTGTAGGCCTACACGGCACAGTTAACATAGCCTAAATGGAATCATGGAATCTGCATTGCCTGAATTATTTTAAGTCAAGTCAAACATTTATTTGTAGAGTAGGCTACTTGTGTACTTAACATTTATTTATAGAGTACTTAATAAACAATAACCAAACAGTTGCTGTGCAAGTGAATCAATAATATTTTAGTTTTTATGTCAACACAGTAGATAAATGTGAGTATGGAATGGTTATACCAGTAAAGAGATATAGGCCTACTTGATACACAAGACAAACTAAAACAGAAATACACATTATTTAGAGCGACAATAGGCCTATATAAAACAGCAAAACTCAACGTGATGGAAACATCAGTAGGTTTACAGTATGTAGTTAGACACTTGGATATGACCAGATGTAACGGAGGCCAACTAGCAGAGTGTGGCGTGGAACATTAGTAAACCTCCATCCCGAAGCCTCATACAGTGTCGTAGCAGCTATTGGACTGGCCCTTTAGCACAGCGGTATCGTACTGTGCCTCCCTTACCCAGACTGGAGTGGTGACTGGTAGGCCTAGGTGGCTGGTTGGAGCCCAGAGTGGCGGACTGCAGGAACACATGGTTCATCAGTTGTCTTATTACATTACACTGTGTGAATGAGTGTGTGTGTATTTATTGTACATGTCTGTATCAGTATGATTTTTTTTCTACTGCACGTGTGTGTGTGTGTGTGTGTGTGGGGGGGGGGGGGGGGGCGGGGGTATGTTTGCGTTATGAATGAATGTGTTAATGTAAGAAAGTAAGTGTGTGTGTGTGTGTGTGTGTGTGTGTGTGTGTGTGTGTGTGTGTGTGTGTGTGTGTGTGAGAGAGAGAGAGAGAGAGAGAGAGAGAGAGAGAGAGAGAGAGAAGAGAGAGAGAGAGAGAGAGAGAGAGAGAGAGAGAGAGAGAGAGAGAGAGAGAGAGTGAGTGAGTGAGGAGGTGATTTTTGTCAATGTCTTACATGTATGTTTAGATTAACTGCACATTGGAGACGAAATTTCAAACTTCTGTGCTAACCCTGCTACATAGGTTTTTGACAATAAAGTACACTTGACTTGGCTTGACACCTCAGTATAACATTTGAAGAATATTGCAGCAGTTGTTTGGAGTGGTGGTGACAAATGGAAAATAATCTGTTTATTTCTTTTAGTGTATTTCTTTTATGTTATGTCCCAGATGCTGGAGGACAGAAGCTGGCGGAAGTCTCCAGGGTCAGAAGAGTCTCTCTTGATCGTGTTACTCTGCTGTAAAGTGAATGAGGTAATACTTCCCCATTCTCCACTGGCGCCCCTCTGCTGGCCAAGCAGCAAACTACAGACTACAAACAGCCACACAGTGCCTGCTGCCATACACATTAATCCGATATGTCTGGCTACAGTTCTGCACCAGGTGATGATGTACAGTATGTGTAGGACAAGTAAACATGATAGCCCATTATTATAGATCATTCCCATTATGTCCAGTAATGGGGGATATAAAAGGTGGAAAACCACATTCATGTCCATGTCCATGATGTTTAGCAGATAAACAGGTTGGTGCAGGTCTCATGTCAGCTGTGTTGAGCTTCCTCCTCCCTCTGTAGGAAGCAGCTTCTGGGGGAATATCTTCACATCTGTCTGAAGACAAGTGCTAAGTGTGTGTGTGTGTGTGTGTGTGTGTGTGTGTGTGTGTGTGTGTGTGTGTGTGTGTGTGTGTGTGTGTGTGTGTGTGTGTGCAACATCAAAGTGCAGAGATGTCATAAGCCAACAAACATGCCTGTATGTGGGACAATAGCCATAATGAAAGCAATGTCTGCACTGTAAAAGATTGTTGTGATTTCACATTAGAATTCTACATCAAGAAGATGTATATACCAGTTTACTATTGGGTCATTCCACGCCAAATCTCCGAATCATCCCGCACGACCATCTCAGATTTGGCAGAAAAAAATCAAGGAGGTTCACAAACGTCCCAATAGGAAAAGTGCAAAATTATAGCTCTCAACTCCTCATAGTTTTGTCATTAAAAATGTTTTTTGTCAGGTACCCCCCTGACTCCTTTTGAACAGAGTTCTCAGAGAACCCACTTTCAGATTGCCGTATCTAAAAAACTACTTTAAGTAGGTCTTTACAAATTTCAAGGGGTAACATTTGGAACATGTACTTGTGAAATGTGGATTTTCACACATCCTCTTGTCATTTACCACCGTTTTCTGGGGGCTTAAAGTTGCTTGAAAAATTCTCACCTTTGAATTTGTGGGCATCTTTGAAGGACTGTGGTAAGCGCAGTTTTAAAGACAGAGGTTTGATATGGACACTGTATGTTCCCAACCATTCTGTGCATGTTGTGTTGAAAGACTGATCTTCTGCGATGAACAGTTTAGAAGATATGAAGTCTTTAAAATGGAAAAACTGAAACTTGGTGCCATCTTTGCCATGTCATTAAAAAAATGTCACGACTCACCACCATATTATCAACAGTTTTGGAAAGATTAGATGTCTGTTCTTAACATATCCAAAAACTGTGATGGTATTCTGCCTCATTTGGTCACAATGATTTTTCAAAAACCCACTGTTGGGTGACTTCCATAGCTCCTATGAAGAATTGATATTAGTGGCATCTTCTCCATGTTATACAAAAGAAATGACAGAACTCACCACTATGACAGTTACAGTTTTAGAAAGACTCAATGTCTGTTTTAAACATATCCAAAAACTGGGGTGGTGCTCTGTCTCATTTTTTAAGAATGGACTTGTAAAAACGGCTGTGTGACATCTTCAGCTTGCTGCTCTATTGAGGTGGGGCCCCTGCTCTGATCTTTGCAGGCTACATGGGGGCCCTATCTACCAGTATTTGCCATGAGGCCCTATGTGCAATTGTTCCGCCACTGTGAATGACTTGAGCAATTTGAGTCAGACATTTTTGATACAAGATATCGTCGGCTTGCTACCAAAACCGCCTAAGTCCGATTTTGGGGTTTTCGGAAAACAGGGAAAAACTAGGCGCCAAAGGGGGCGCCAAACATCAGTGGCGGTTCTAGGAAATCTGAGACCCTGGGCAAAGAGCAATTGTGAGTCCCCCCTAATAATTTTGGTCAAAGGAGTTTTTTGCAGAACTTATTCCCCTACCACATCTGCATCATCCTGTCATCCTGTCTGTCATTGTCATTGTCTGCCACTACAAACTGTACCTGTCTAAGATGTTAATTTATTTTCTTTATTTATTTTGAGTGAAGCTGCAAGTCAAACATGAAATGGCTCTTAAGGAAAACAAAAAACTTAAATTATTTGATGAAGCACAACAAGAACAATGCGCTGCACATCATTTTGATAGTTAAACTATTTTTATTCCAAACTTTAACCCTGGAATTGTTGAATGATTTAAATATTTTTGTAGACCTTGTAACAATCTACCATACTGGTATATCTCATGTCTACCAACAGATTTTCACAGATTTCTTTTACTTTCTAGCTCTCTCAGTCATATTAGCTTTCAATGAAACAATTTTTCCATTCTAATCCGAAGTATAACTCTTTTTGTCATTGTGACAGAGCAATTGCCATAATGGTAATACATTCATTGCTCATATCAGGGCAGATACTGACTGCAGTGCCACACAGAGTAGGCCATGCAGTGACGTCCAATGTCCATATTGAGGTCCCATCAGTCATGGAGGATGATGAAGGGGTGGGGCACTTCTTTGGTCCTTGTACCTTCTCAGGAATTGTCTCCTCCTTGTTTATCATCTTTGCTTAACTTCTTCTCTTCTCCATGCTCACAGAACTGCCCCACCCTCCCAACCTTGCCCATGACCGAGGTAACCTGGTCATAGAACTGTGCCCCGCCCACTTCAACACCATGACCGTGGCATTCAGAATATGGTATAGAAGCACTACTGGATACTTTCCACATTGAACTTTGTGAATCCCCTATGTACATAATATTATAATGTGCAAGTGATATCAACCCACTAGAGCTCAAACTTAACGAAACAATTATAACAATACATGTAAAAAATAGCAGATTGTCCTAGTAGGGTGTACTCTATAGTTGTCTACAAACTTGTGATAGTATCAAACAATGCACCTGATTAATAATCGTTTCCTACAGCTTAATTTTAACACTACAACCATTGTGCGGTAGTACGATTATCTCAGACAATGATGTCTAAGGATGAAGTTTTGAAACATGGCCATTGTCTTTGAAGGGGGAAAAAAACTCTTAACAGATCTAAATAAACTGCTTCTTGCATCAAAAATGGCTAAGTTAAGTTACCCAAGTCATTCACATTGGCAGGCCAATTGTGCACAGGGCCCCAGGATGAATAGATAGGGCCCCCATACCACCTGCCAAGATCATAATAGGGCCCCTACCCCTGTCACCTGCAGGAGGGCCCTAGGCCTACAGGCAAATGCCCTCCTTGTCCTCCCTATAGCTACGTCCCTGGTCATTCATTTTCTCATAGGCAGTGTGTGACTTTATACATACAGATTTTTGACTCTGGTGACTGTTGTGATTGATCAATGACCCTGGCAGAAAGGTAGGGTGATGCAGCTGTGGTAGGGGAGTAAGTTTATGCAAAAATCTCATTTCGACCAAATTCGGACTTAGGCGGTTTTGGTAGCAAGCCGACGATATAATACGGCAAAAAAGTAAAAGTGGCTGTTGACAGTTTTTTTTTTTTTCAGCTTTTTCTGAAACTACATTTCAGTAAATCAAAGGTTATAGACCTGTGTAAACTTCATCTTTAGGCACTGAAAACCAAATACCGGAATAAAGTGATGAAATGTTGAATCACTGAAACATCCCCGTAGATCTTGAAACAAGTACATCCAGACTATCACTACATATCAATGCTTTTTATTACAATTCATAACAATCTTTAATGACTTGTTTCACAATCTTGATGCATTTCTGAGGACTGTTGTGGATTATCTTGGATTGTGTATGAGATTTATCATGTGTATGAGATTTATCATGATATGTCACCTTTTGTCATGTGACAATTCTTTCTACATCTGATTTGTGTTTCACTCCATGTAAACATGTATGTCCATTTGTGCAAACTTTACAGCGCCAATATAGATCATCAAACATTAATGCTTACATTGCTCAGCTCTGTGACAGAGTTGACCCATGTTGAGCATTCAGTCAGTATTGCAGTGGTCTAGCACCATGCTCAGGGTAGCTCAGTCATGGTGATTGGAGGGGCAGGACAGCTGTTTAGTCAAGTTACCTCCTTACGAACAGTCTCCTCCTTTTGTATCATCACTGTTTTTTTCTCTTCTCCATGATAATAAAAGTGTCCCACCCCCCCAAAAAAACCATGACAAAGGTGACCTGTTCATAGAACTTGGCCCCGCCCCAGTCCTAACCATGACCGAGGAACCTAGCGCATTGTATTGGTTCATGGCAAAGGTCCGTGTGTTAAATCATTTGATATGCACCTCTATTAACTGAGGAGTGTTGTAGAGGTCATGGGAAAATTAAAATGTACAGAAGTAAAATATTCATGTCTGAGGAAGGGCCAGGGTGCCCCAAAACGTCACAAGATTAAAAATTAAGTAAATGGTAGCTTTAGTGTTGCGGTTCTTTTTTCATTTTTTTATCAAAATATCTTTACAGCTAAAAGAAATTTGTTAAAAAATCAAAATTTGGCAAACATCCTGTATCAAGACTATGTGTTAACAATGCTACTTTACCAATCAGAATGATTCAATTAATTTATCACTACTGCAATTCACGTCTTACTTTACGGTATAATAGCAAAATGTTAACTCCTACAGTGTTGAGGTTTAAACACATGGCAATAACCTTTAATTCACGAACATTTAGTTACCAAAAAAATTAGTTACCTAAAAGCTAAAAGAAAAAGAAAAATAATAATGGTATATAAATCACTCAACTGTTTCTTATTGTGTGCTTCAAAAATACTCAAGTCACATTTCTTGTATCAAAAATGCCCAAAACTGCCTGCCATTCACTGTGTCAGCCCAAATAGATTGGCAACCAAAAGTCTGCAAAGGTCATGATTATGGCCCCTACCACAAATTCAAGAGGGCCCTGGAGAAATGCCCTGCTTGTCCCCCTATAGCTCCGCCCCTGGTAATTCATGTGACTTAGGCATTTTCATAGGAGCTGCTGATGTAACAGCAAAGGGTTTTTCAAGAGTCATTACAAGACATTGATGCAGAACACCATCCCAGTTTTTGGATATGTTACAAACAGACATCCTATCTTTCCAAAACTGTTGTGTTCATTGTGGTGATTGCTGTCATTGTTTTGGTATAGCATGGCAAAGTTGCCCCCCAATATCAGGTTTTCATAGGAGCAGTGGAAGTCACACAACAGTGGGTTTTTAAAAAATCATTGTGACCAAATGAGGCAGAATACCATCCCAGTTTTTGGATATGTTAAGAACAGACATCTAATCTTTCCAAAACTGTTGATAATATGGTGGTGAGTCGTGACATTTTTTTTAAATAACGTGGCAAAGATGGCACCAAGTTTCAGTTTTTCCATTTTAAAGACTTCATATATTCTAAACTGTTCATCGCAGAAGATCAGTCTTTCAACACAACATGCACAGAATGGTTGGGAACATACATTGTCCATATCAAACCTCTGTCTTTAAAACTGCACTTACCACAGTCCTTCAAAGATGCCCACAAATTCAAAGGTGAGAATTTTTCAAGCAACTTTAAGCCCCCAGAAAACGGTGGTAAATGACAAGAGGATGTGTGAAAATCCACATTTCACAAGTACATGTTCCAAATGTTACCCCTTGAAATTCATAAGGACCTACTTAAAGTAGTTTTTTAGATACAACACTCTGAAAGTGGGCTCTCTGAGAAGTCTGTTTCAAACGAGTCAGGGGGGTACCTGACAAAAACATTTTTAATGACAAAACTATGAGGAGTTGAGAGCTATAATTTTGCACTTTTCCTATTGGGACGTTTGTGAACCTCCTTGATTTTTTTCTGCCAAATCTGAGATGGTCGTGCGGGATGATTCGGAGATTTGGCGTGGAATGACCCTATTTACTGTTGAAATGTGCAATGCATTGTGGGATATCATATAGAGTACAATACACAATTGTAAATGTACAGCAGCACATAGTAATTTTTACAACATACTGTTGTAAAGATCTGTTTTGTCAGGGCTGCTGTCCTAATGCAAATGTATGCAAAGCCACATGCAGAAATTATGGAGCTCAGGTCACATTCTGATTGGATGCTTTTAAAACATGCATACAGGCCTGATAGAGGTGGAGAGAATTTGAACTGATTTGAACTCTTCAATCGCACACACCTGGTCATGAGCAAGGAGGTAGACATAGGAGGGTTTACAGACATCATCGGAGCGTAGTACGGAATGATAGCAAGGGGAGTCCAATTTTCTTCTTCCATGGTCAAATTGGAAGCATGGTAAAGTGTGGAACAGGTCATAGGATACAATAGTGAATGTTTGTCACCTGTCCTTAATTATCCCCCGCAATTAATGCTGACCGACAGCTGCAGTAAATTTGGCCACAAACTGAGCACTGACAACCGGATATCCTCTTTCGACCAAATTTGTGGAGTACAAATTTTGTCCATCATGGCATCGCACACACTGACCATGTGCACCATGTCATTAAGCATAAATGTATTAGTTCTATGGCATTAAAGCAACACCCTTATACTACGAAGCCCATTTGGATTGGAGCATTTATCCCATTTGGGCTAGTGAATCACATTGAATTACACACACTAGTCCGTAGCAGTGGGCTGCCTGCTGAATGGCGCCCGGGGAGCCTTAGGTGCCTTGCTCAAGGGCACTTCAGCTGCGGTCCGGTCGGGCATTGAACCGGGAACCCTTGGGTTGCCAACCCAGTGCTCTAACCACTGAGCCACGACTGCCCCCAACTACTACACTGTGGCCAATGCATTTTCCATTGAGTGATACTGCTTATCCAATCTACCTTCTTTGGTCATGAGCCAGCTGATTGTAAATGACGTCCAGGTGCGCTAATTTCAGCTCAGTGCAATTCAAAACGGGCTTCTCTCTGCTAAAAGGGCATGGGAGAGGCCAATGATGGTTTGTCCATTTATACAGACGATGGGCAGGTCATAGAGCATAAACGATGCTCAGGTGTGGCAGCCCCCCTGTGGTTCAATTTGGCTTTTTGATGGCTTTGGCAACAGAATATATCTCAAAATCCCATGAGAAGGAATGGAAGCAGAGGCCCAGGACCATTATTTTCAAAGGCTGTATGCTGTGAAGTTTCCAGTGTTTGCGTTGGAAGAACGCAACAATTAGCTGGCAACTTGTTGCTAGCAATTTGTTGTAATTTTACAACAATTAGCTGGCAACTTTTTATTGCCAGCAATTTGCTTTAATTTTACTTCAATTAGCTGGCAACTTTTCACCAGCAATTTGCTTTAATTTCACAACAATGAGCTGGCAACTTTTTTGCCAGCAAATTTGTTGTAATTTTACAACAATTAGCTGGCAACTTTTTATTGCCAGCAATTTGCTTTAATTTTACTTCAAGTAGCTGGCAACTTTTCACCAGCAATTTGCTTTAATTTCACAACAATGAGCTGGCAACTTTTTTGCCAGCAAATTTGTTGTAATTTTACAACAATTAGCTGGCAACTTTTTATTGCCAGCAATTTGCTTTAATTTTACTTCAATTAGCTGGCAACTTTTCACCAGCAATTTGCTTTAATTTCACAACAATGAGCTGGCAACTTTTTTGCCAGCAAATTTGTTGTAATTTTACAACAGTTAGCTGGTAACTTTTCACCAGCAATTCAACTCAACTTCACCTTACTGGTGCAATGTGCAATTAATGAAGATTGGCCAACAGGCTGGCCCACTTGAGCCATGAAACTTCCCACATTAAAATGAGAGCAGTTTCAGTTATTTTGTCCAACCACTGTGTAGACAATTCCACATATATATGGAATGTTTACTTATAAACATGGATCAGAATGAAAACTTTTTGGAACTGAAGTTTTGATATGTGCATTAAACAAGGGCCAAAACCAATCCATTTAAGAATATCCTTATACTTTTTTAAACACTATCTTAGAAGGAGCCCAGTCTGTTTTTAAACTGTAGTTCTAGAGCAGGAGCATCAATGATTGGATTCTAGGAAGTTGTTAGCTTTTTGATACAGATCTCTCTTGTTACTCTGTTGTCACACTCTATACCTAACCAATCTGTCAATTAGTGCCTTGCCTCACTTTATTACTAATCACTTTCATGCCGTGATTCAATGATTGCCAGCACCTGCCCAATGCCTGATTACTCTGGTCACATGGTTCACTTGCCCCACTATATAAACCTGGACTGTCACACTGCTTTGGTTGCTTGTCTGAATGGCACAGCATAGTGCCTGACTCACTGGCGCTCACTGGTACTGGCAATCAATTGATTAGCCGACTAGATGAGTGGTTGGTTTGTTGACAAGGTGGCTGACAGCATAGTGCCAGTTGACCAGCTAGCTGCCTGGCAGGTTGACTGACAGCCTGTCCGCCTGGTCAGTTGACTGGCTTGCTACCTTGCTTGTTGACTGGCTGGTTGACTGGCCGGCTGCCTGTCCGGTTGACTGGCTGCCTGGCTGGTTTAGCCAGGCAGCCAGTCAACCAGCCAGTGAATCGGACAGGCAGCTGGCCAGTCAACCAGCCAGGCTGTCAAAGCCAGTTGGCTACCTGGTCGGCTGCCTGACAGGTTAACTGGTTGGGTTGTTTCATCTTTTGAGCGCCATCTTGTAGCATAGCATGTTTTATGGTGGGTTTTTTTTGCATAATATTTAGACCACTTGATTGGTTTGACAAATGCATTTCCATTCAGTCCTTCTTGTGACTGTTTTTGAATTCCCCTTTTGAGATGACTTGTTAAATGAAAGTCCTCTTGAGGAAATTATCACCGTCACTGTGACAACACTATGCTGAGTGATTTATTATTTGTGCCTCACTCATGCAAGGTTGACTTTGTAGAATTATATGCTTAGAGCAGAGTGGCATTATGGTACCATGCCATCTCAGTCATGGTGGAGGATGGAGAGTTGGGACGATACCATGTTGAAGGCATCTCAGACACAGTGGCGGACTTAGCAATTTGGGGGCCTAAGGCGAAGTTAGCTAGGGGGCCCATCGGCCCACCGGCCCACCCAAGTGTGTACCCCCCCTTGAAAAATAATAATAATAGCCTAATAGGCTTGCTTAGAGATGCTTAGCTCACAGCATCTTCTGTATCACAGATACACAATTCAAAAACTAAGCTCTCTACAACAGTCAGAAGACCTCTTGAACATAATGTGCTTGGGCCAAGTTTTGCTTTAGACATTTAGACAGCATTCAATGTTGACATATTCAACATTGCAATCTTCACATGCACATCAATCAATTACACATGGGCATCAAAGCCTTCTCTCTCTCTCTCTCTCTCTCTCTCTCTCTCTCTCTCTCTCTCTCTCTCTCTCTCTCTCTCTCTCTCTCTCTCTCTCTCTCTCTCTCTCTCTCTCTACCCAGACCATTGCAGTGGCAAACACAGATCAAAGTTCAACGACACTGTGAGAAGGTGAAGTTTCCCTCCCCCTTCTCACTGGCTAAGTTAGCCTATTTTTAAAACTCACGAACGGTGTATTTATGAACATTTGTGTTTACTGAACTGTCGGGACTTTGGCGAGCGAAAATACACGCGCACACACTCGTACACTCGCACACCTGCGCTCGCAATGAAACACTTTCTCCGAACATTGTCATGGCCATGGGCGGAGGCGCGCACAGTCAATGGCAGGATTCCATCAGTGACTTTTGGGAGGGGAAATGTGTGGGGATTTTGTCATGTTTATTATTTGTGACGATTATGAATGTGTACTTGGGCAATCTGCGTTCTATGTGGTTATGTTTTGAGTATTGTGTTTAAACTGGCTGTTTTTGTTTGGCGATGGTCGGAAGGAATTGTGAGACCAATCGCGTAGGCTAGTCTAGTCATGCAGCGTTGAGTGAGTAATTGAATTAGTGAATAATTGGCTGGCCCTAGGAAATGGGTGTATTTAAGCCGTAGTCAAATCGTTGATGTGAGCGATTTTGATTGAGAAGCACCTGGTAACCAGTAGGAGGTGGCTTCGCGTAAAACTGCTGCATATCGGTGTAAGCAGAGCGTTGTGCTGTTAGACTTTGATGCTGCAGAAGTAATTTTGAAGACTGTCGTATTTTGTTTGCCAGAAGTGTCCTGTCCATGTGTTTTGATGCCCACGTGCACATTTATTTTCTAATGTCTGGTGAAAAGGTAAATAAAAAGGCCTAATTATTTTTGATACTTCCGACTTCGTGCCTCATCATCTCCACTCCGCTCGTTACGCACACATCCTTGACAGAGAGGTAGCAGTCGCTCCCTCACAGACACAAATAAAAATAGACAGTAAGATTGCAGTGTATCATTTTGCCCAAATGCCACCACCGCCACACCACCAACTGCGTGTGCACATGACGTATTGGACGGCGAGCAGCAAGCATCTCAAACTGAATTGGCTACAAAACAAAACACCACGGCGGGTGAATTCCAAACCAACCAACTGAGGCATAGTAGTAGCAAGTTCCAATTGCCATCACACACACAAGCGCGCGCACACACACACACACACAATCAATGTGACTTACTATGAGTAGAGTGCGCTGTCTTTTGTCAATCACGTCGGCGTTTCTCCAGGCTGAACTTCCACATCACCTCCTGTTAGCATCCAGAACTAGCCAGCAATATCGCCACGTAACGCAGTTCATTATTAAAAACTCCAGCATATCTACTGGAGCTATGGCTGACATGTCAGCTAATTCTGCAATGTTCTAAATCTCGCCACATCGCATCAAGTTACAGAATGTTCCTTGAAAGCTGCATGCTTGTTTAAGCCTTTCCAAATTTCGACAGCATGTTTCTGAAATCATTTCAGAGAGATTGAGAAGGTTGTCCGATGATACGTACCGATGCACCGTCTGCAAGCGCTTAAAGGCTGCGTCCTTTTCAATGGAATAACTTACTCGAGCCAATTCCAGTTCACATCTAGAGGAAAAGTAACGCCTTTTTGAAACAAAATATCTCACGAGGTATTCATTCAACAAAACTTGGGGTTATCAGTGCCGCGGCCATTCACAGATCCATCAGTGGGGATAGCCACAGTAGTTGACCTGCTAGTGCTACAGTGTAGGGCACCGTTTCCTTGTCGCTGTCCGATCCACGGAGATAGTCCAGGCTTCTAACATGTCATGTCGTGGGTTATCCAAAGTTACCGATGTTGGAGTTTTAAAACATTTACGCACAGTGTTATCCATATTCAGGAAAGCACAAAACTCGCATGTCTGTTCACCACCTAGAAATGTCAGTCACCTCGATTGAGTCGCTTCCGTCTTCAGCGCGTTCGCGGAGGGACCCGCTGCGCATATATGGGCAGCAATGCGCACTCACAGTGCGTTCCGAATGCGCCGTAATTACGCATTGTGCGCATTTGAGCTGTGCAGATATGCGCAGGCATGTTGTGTGGGAACGTAGCGAATGTTTTGGAACTCGTCTCGCGCACATGGCATGCATGGATGGAATATTCCATTTTAACACGAAAGAGAGGGGTGTGCACGGGATCTGTATTTGTTTGTAATGTATTGTGTTGCTCTTATTTCCATTAAACATACAAAATTCATTATTTATGAAAATTACCATTTATTTGTGAATTACTGTCCAAAGGGGCCCCAATTACTATGTGAAATGTTCCGCTCCCAGTCAGATGGGGCCCCTAAATTTGGGGGGCTAAGGCGGGGCCTAAGGCGGTTGCCTAGCAACGCCTCTATGCAAGAACCGCGCCTGCTCAGACATGGAGGTGGACAGCGGGGGTGGAGGCGGGCGGATGAGGGGGCAGGACATGTGCCATGGTCAGAGTAGTTTTGAAAACGGAACAGTGTTGTAATTTTAAACAACTTGCTGGCAACTGTTTTTTTCTGCAATTTGTTGTAAATGTAAAACAATTTGCTGGCAATTATTCCCCATCAATTAGCTGTAAATTTCAGTTTGAAATCTTTTACAGTGTGTGATTCTCTCTCTCTCTCTCTCTCTCTCTCTCTCTCTCTCTCTTTTGTAATGTTTCTGGAGTGTTATGGACCCCCTCGGACGGAATGAAGACTTGAATTGAATAAACATAAAAGTAATCCACAGTAAAAAAGAGGGATCACTGCACACTGGTGGACTTAATTTTGCTGCTTTTTATCAAGTGTGAACAATGCGTTTCGCCTTGCACTTCGTCAGGTTCACTAATGAGTGAACTAATGAGCCTGACGAAGCGCAAGGCGAAACGCGTTGTTCACCTAAATAAAAAGCAGCAAAATTAAGTCCACCAGTGTGCAGTGATCCTTCTTGTTTACTATGGATTAATGATGACTGCACTTCACCAGCACCTGGAACCTGGCTGTGCATAGGAGTTTCAGATCTTTGAAACATAAAAGTAAATTCATGGTGTATAAGCACTAGCGCATGAAATTGCATAGCTGTTAAACCATTTATGCCATTGTAATGTGCGGATAGACTGTGTTGTAGCCTACTGAAAAACACTAAAAACCTAACAACAACCCACCACACACTTAATCCAACCACCCTTGATTCAGCTGATTGTAAGACAAGGACACGTGTCTACTAGAAACTAAACTCAGATAAGTTACCTGTGTTGGAAGGAAGCTGTGTTTCTTTGATTACTTTTGCTTTAACTTTTGCATGCTGTACCAAAGTGCAACAGGGATCACAGCAACAAAGGTCATCAACATTGTCTTTCAGACATTTATTCACTTTCATTTACATTCATACATGGTGTTGTAGGAAAATGATCATCCTAAAACAGATTATATAGCCTATCAACACAATTGTCTGGATCACTTTGTTTAAGAATAATTCAACACACAAAGGAACTTGCAAGTGAGAATGAAGGGGAAATAATGATACTGTAGGCCTATATACATTGTACAAGTTACATAGAGAAAAACTATATCAAGAAAGCAGCGAATAAGAAATTAAAGTGCAATATGAAGTAACAAACCATCAGTAGGCTATTACAGACACTTAAATGACATTTGCAGATTATCACTGCAGTTATTTGGAGTGTTGACCTTGGTAAGGGAAGCAGTTTATTTATTTTAGTGGTGTGGAGTGTTCTGTGATCTGCTGGAGGATGGAAGCTGGAGGAGTTATCTACAGTCATTGGCAGGAGGTGTCAGGGACAGAGGAGTCCCTCTTGATTGGTCACTCTTTTCCATCCAGGGGTGGATTTCTCGAATCCGACCAAAATTAGCCTTCGGACCAAGTAAGTACGAACGAAGTCCGACACAACAACTAACCAACAACGATGATTTCTCGAAAGCCTCAAACCAACAAAGTCCGATGTAGGTACGAAGTAAGTCCGATGAAATTCCAACCAAGTAAGTTCAGACGCACGATGAAGTTGTCGGAAATGCTCGGAGTGTCTCGCCTCAGCTCGGGTGCATTTGTCGCAAAGCAGTGACGCTGTCAAATTCACACAGTGCCTGTCAAATTCAGGCTATACATCTATCAAAGTCCACAATCTTTGTCAACACAATCATGTCCCCGACTTCACCCCTCTTCAACTGCAGTTACCAAATGCGACATTACAATCCACCATGTATTATTTGTAGGTTCTGCATATAATGTTTAATATTGTAGGCTATAGCCTACCACTAATATGGAAGCACGGTTGGTGAGTGAGTGGTTAGAATGTCGGAATTTCAAACACGTTTGCCGTTTCCTTATCGGAGGCGTGAGTTCAATCCCCGGTGAATAGCCTATACTAACCACCCATCACATCTTTTTTCCAGAACGGCAAGCGAAGTCATTCTCACGCTCATGGGCAACGCAACACTTTCAACAGGTCATGGCCAGGCAGATTGCAGTTAAATGCTGCTTGAAATGATAACTGAAATTACGCTTGAGAATTAATAAAACATATCAGAATGTTTCTTTAATTTTCCACTCTGCACGCGTCTTTACGCGCAACGTAAGCGGGTGGAACTGCCATTATTGCATTATTGCCGTTGTAGGGGGCCTACATAAAGACCCGCAGGAAGGGACCTATGGAAGGGGCCGTTAATGTCTGTAAACATGGCACATTCAAAGTCCTTCAATTCAATGAAAAGAAGAATATGAATACTATAAGAACTAGTAGGCCTAACGCGAAGAAGTGTCCTATTCTTGTCATCACGCTCGCCTTTCCGAGTGCCTTTCCATTACGCACTATTTCAACATACTAGGGCAGTTGCATAATGTCCATTTTTTGAACTTGTTGTAGCCTACGATGTAGTTTGGAGTTCTTGTGGACTAAGGCATAGCCTACAATGCAAGGAATAGGCCTACTTGTGGACTAAGGCATAGCCTACAATGCAACTTATAGGCTACATGTATTTCCATGTAGCCTATGCTTGTTGGAGTTTAATCAAAATGTGCTATTGGCTTTGTTATGTGTGGAGATATGTGAGCAATTAAATAATCTGCATTCATGCGAGATGCTGCTTTTGGTGTGGGTTCAAATCCCGATGGTAATCAAACGGTTCTTTTTTTGGCGCAGCTTTGATTGATCGGAGCTCGTGAAGCACGATAGTGGAACATACAATTTCCTAGGCCTACTATATTTGGACAATATTTTTATCCCCTATTTGAATATTGTGTTGGTGGGTTTTTTTTTCAGCCCTGTTCGTCACATGACTAGACATTTGGTGTAGTATGGGTCGGAGGCTTGTGCACTTGGTGGCAGTAATCGATCGATGTTGCTTGAACTCTGCCTGAACCCGCCCCAAACCACGAGCAAGAGTGACGTGCTTCCCAAAACAAAGGCGAACTAGCTAACCATGCTATTCGTTCCAATTCCGACAGTAGTACTAACGAACAGCCCCTACTTCGTTTTGCGGGAACACCTGCGTCGTTCGCACCAACATCGGACGAACGACTAACTACATTACTTGTAAACATTGGTACTTTGTAAGTCCGAACGAAGTGTTCCAGAAACAGTTTTGTCGCAGCTGGGTCGTTAGTTGCTACATTAGTTAGCAACGAAGGTTTCGAGAACGGTAGCCCAGATTAGCCATGCAAACACAGTGCATTAGGTAGCCTTCTACGTCCTCTTCTCCATAGAAGCTCCAGTGCCTCCCTTTGGTGACGGTATGTTATGTCACATAGCCTACGTCACGTCACGTAGGTCACATACGTGCTGGTGGACAGAGGCTGCAGGAAGTGTCCAGGGCCAGAAGAGTCTTTCTTTAGTTTGCTCTCCAGTGTATGAGGTCAACACGTCACCTGCATGGATACTCCACTGACGCATCACTGCCTCCATCTGCTGGCCAAGTAGTGAAGTACAGTCTACACATAGCTCACATTGACTGCTGCCACATACACAATGCTATACAAACTATTTACTGGAATGTAAGGCTGCTGTTCTGCACCAGATGATCATGAACCGTATAGGAGAAGCAAACATGATAAACCCATTACTCCTGCCATTTCCAGCAAACCACATTCATTTTCAAAGTCCATGATGTTCAGCAGATCTACATGTTGGTGCAGGCCTCATGTCAGCTGTGTTGAGCTTCCTCCTCCCTCTGTTGGAAACAGCTTCTGGGGGAATATCTTCACATCTGTCCTTGTGTCTCTCTGACATCTGAAGACAAAAGCACATTAAACAGAGATCAGTGTGCGTGTACTAAAGCCTATACTTGTGCTTTTTAATGTGCAGAAAAACAGAATGAGTTACCATCTACATAGGCTATTAAACATTAAACATAAACCTACATATTAAACATTAAATGTGGTTTTAGAGTATCTTAACTGTCATATCCTGAATCATTCAGTTATCTGTTAGGCTTACTTTCACACATAAACAACTCTTTTGGATGATGATGGCCAGTTCAGTTAATCACATTAGGCCTACTGTATTACCTGATCCATTCTGTGTTCCAGTGAGTGGAAGGATGGTTTTACATCCTTCATGCTGTTGCTTCGCTTTAACTCCTGGGAAGTCATCTCCCAAACGAGCCCATTAGTGTCTTACCTAGGAACAATTGAAAGTAAAGACACATTTATTCATCAAACCATTTTACCAAATTATTGTGCATAGATCAGTGGATCAGTGTGTTACGTTTGTAAAGGTGTAATAAATGAAGCACTGACATACAGCATGTGAAGTTAACTCATCGTGTACAGGCCTACTTACTCCATGTCCTCGAACCCCAGGCAAGACCCAAGCAATAGAGCACAGCATACAGGCATGGCCTAACACACTAATGTTGACAGCTAGTTGAACTGGCCTGAACTGAACCTAAGTCAGCGTTCTTGATTTTTCTCACACTCTTTAGTCTTTAACACATTTAGCCTACATTATTCAAAATGCACCGAGCCATAAACATACAACAAGGTTAACTTGTGCCCATTGTCCAATTGTACATTTCACATGTGGCATTCTATTAGCTAGAAGGCTCCACTTTCTTTTCAATTGAAAATTCAACCATTTTATTCCAGTTTCTTCAGTAGGTCAATGGGCTACCACTCACCATTTGTGTTGTATCCTACAGTTTTGGCAACTCAGCACATTAGGTATGAAACATAGGCCTAGCTTTTGTTATTTAAAGCTAAGATAATCTACTGCTGATTTTGATGATAGGGGGCCTACAACTTCACAATACATTGAATAAATATTTTAGACAATATTGGAAAAAAAGAAAAATAAATTATTTCTTCGCCTAGCTAGAAGAGATTATCAAAACTGATCAGAAAGTTGCAAGATAGAAGTGAGCACATACAAAGTGGGTTTCATCTCTCTAGTGTGTTTCTGATTGGAGAAATCTGCTGCAATTCCAACTGTATCGCACGCTATATCGTCGTGGCGACGAATCGCATCACCTCTCTCCCCACACACTGCACAACAGACATCACAACTCATAAATCATCAATTTATGTATAACTGCGAGCGGGAATTAATCGCTTACTTTAGTCGTTTAGTCACTTCTCCGGCGTATCTGCCCGTGTATCCATATACCCTAAACTTCTATGACATTCACTGCTGATTTCCACTCAGCAGAAATTCCGGAGCGTATCTGCTGCAGAGATACTACTACCTGTGCGGCGGACACCACTAATGCGGGGACGAATGTGAAGAGGAGAGAACATGTGGCGTTATGAACCTTATCAGCAGAACTGTTGCGTCTCTCTGTAATCGGTCTACAGAGCCACGTAAAAGCTGAGGGCGTATCCCAATTGCTTACACCCGCCAAACTAGATAGTTATATCCTGCTGGACCACAGTCATGACTGTGCTGGCTTGTACATTGGTACGAGGCAACACTAACTGAAGGCACGAACCATGTTGGCTACATTTCACTTTAGTGGTGACATGGCAATTGCCCACATTTTTTTTTCAATCAATTGATGGCAGTTTCGAATCGATGTGAAAAACGATAATTGGTAAAACATTTGCAATAATGTTTATTGCAGTTACAAGTTGCTGTTGAATTGCTTTTACATAATTCGAGGGTACCCCAGTGCATGTTGGGACACCATATTCCTTTTGAAACTGCTGGGTATAGGCCTAAATGGAATTAAAATAACCGTACAAGAGTAGGCTTTTCCAGGACTGGGGGATATGCATGCAAGATGGGCCTCACGTAGGCTTGGCCAATTACGACTAGGCCTACTGTTGTTTACCTACTGAATTTGTGCGTTTGTGAAAATCTGAAAAGACATAGGCCTAGGCCCTATAGGGTCCGTGTAGCCTATCACCCGATCGACCCCCTAGGGCTAGCCATCTCATGTCAACTGTATTAGTCCTTACGTTAGCAGATTTTCATGTTGCTTCATGAGGTAGACCTATATCCGATTCTTTATTAGCCTACTGAGGAGAGTTTCCGGCGACATAGCCTAGCTCTTTGGCCAATATTCTGAATCCAATGTGGCCCTTTGCCCAAATTAATTGCTCACCACTGGTCTAAAACAAATTTGGTCATGCTTTATAAACCAAAAAGTCCAAAAGGAATCACAGTAACAATTAGTCCATCGACAAATGTATTTCAGAAGGTCATTCACATTAGGCCTACTTTGTATTTGTACGAAATCACTTCTTTGTGTTTTTGTTGTGTAGGCTTAGGCCTACACGGCACAGTTAACATAGCCTAAATGGAATCATGGAATCTGCATTTGGATTATTTCAAGTCAAGCCAAACATTTATATTGAGTACTTTTGTAACATTTATTTATAGACGGATTTCACTGCTATTTTCCACACTGTAAAATACTGCAGAGCGCATCTGTTGCGGAAATACTGAAACCTGTGAGGCGGACTGCTGCTGATATGGGAACAAACATGACGAGGGGAGAACATGTGGCGTTATGCACTTCATCAACAAACCTGCTGCATTCCTCTAAGACGGGTTGACAGGGTCACGCATGAGCTGAAGATGTGTACCGATGATAAATTCCGACAGTCTATTCATACCATGGTGGATTTTAACAGACAGGGAGAAAATCATGACTGAAGGGCCGAACCATGTACATTTCACTTCAGTGGTGACATGGCAATTGCCCACATTTTTTGAAACTTTTTTCATCAATTGATGGCAGCTTCGAATCTACGTGAAAAACGATAATTGGTAAAACATTTGCAATAATGTTTATTGCTGTTACAAGTTGCTGTTGAATTGCTTTTACATAATTCGAGGGTATCCCAGTGCATGTTGGGACACCATCTTCCTTTTGAAACTGCCGGGTATAGGCCTAAATGGAATTAAAATAATCGTACAAGAGTAGACTTTTCCAGGACTGGGGGATATGCATGCAAGATGGGCCTCACGTAGGCTTGGCCAATTACGACTAGGCCTACATTTGTTGTCCTACTGAATTTGTGCGTTTGTGAAAATCTGAAAAGACATAGGCCTAGGCCCTAGGGTCCGTGTAGCCTATCACCCGATCGACCGACCCCCTAGGGCTAGCCATCTCATGTCAACTGTATTAATCCTTACGTTAGCAGATTTTCATGTTGCTTCATGAGGTAGACCTATATCCGATTCTTTATTAGCCTACTGAGGAGAGTTTCCGGCGACATAGCTCTTTGGCCAATATTCTGAATCCAATGTGGCCCTTTGCCCAAATTAATTGCTCACCACTGGTCTAAAACAACTTTGGTCATGCTTTATAAACCAAAAAGTCCAAAAGGAATCACAGTAACAATTAGTCCATCGACAAATGTATTTCAGAAGGTCATTCACATTAGGCCTACTTTGTATTTGTACGAAATCACTTCTTTGTGTTTTTGTTGTGTAGGTCTAGGCCTACACGGCACAGTTAACATAGCCTAAATGGAATCATGGAATCTGCATTTGGATTATTTCAAGTCAAGCCAAACATTTATATTGAGTACTTTTGTAACATTTATTTATAGACGGATTTCACTGCTATTTTCCACACTGCGAAATACTGCAGAGCGCATCTGTTGCGGAAATACTGAAACCTGTGAGGCGGACTGCTGCTGATATGGGAACAAACATGACGAGGGGAGAACATGTGGCGTTATGCACTTCATCAACAAACCTGCTGCATTCCTCTAAGACGGGTTGACAGGGTCACGCATGAGCTGAAGATGTGTACCGATGATAAATTTCGACAGTCTATTCATACCATGGTGGATTATTAAAGGTGAGGGAGAATGGGCCTCCATTTCACATGCCTGATAGCAAATGGGTCCGTTTGTAACGATGCAACACCCCCTACACGTATACTCCACCCAACACTTTTTACACACGCCTCTTCAAAAAACGTCCACACCCACCCACATGTATTTAATTGTATTGTCGGTCACATGATGTGACACGTCCTCAACCTGAACAATAAATTGAGGATGGCTGTTTCAAGCATAGATTAACTTATAAGGGAAACCAAAGCACTTGGAAATGAATTGCTTGATGCAGCACAGCAATAACTTTTTTTGTCCTTTACTCATATGCGCACCAGCAAATATGTTTTGGTCCGCGGTTAAAAAAAAAACAAACAACAAAAAAAACTCTACTGTCTGCAGGGTCGAAGGATAAAACATTATAACCACGTTTGAAGGCTAATGCAACTGGTGAAAGGTAGCCTAATCAAACATGTTGTTAGTTTGATATTCTTTAAATCAATTAGCCTACTGGTAGGCCTACATGTAATCTTCAAGTTAAGTGATTATTGTCTGGATTTCATCTTTTTTGCCGATTTCGCCGTCATGCCTGTCAACTGATGCACAGAGGGGGAATAAACTTGTATGCGGTGTCCATTTGGAATAGCCTATGGTGGGAGGAAGCTGATGAAATTAAGAAGTGGAGCTGGCCGGGAACTGCGTGTATTTAAGAAGCCACGCGCATGGATGCATGCTTTCCGTTTTTAACTTCTATGCATCGGAGTTGCCAATGAGAATGACGGGGTAGCGCGTCCATTCTAGGAGTTAACAGACGGCACAATTCCATAATGATGGAGGGAGGAGGAGAGAGCCAGGAGCTCAACTCGGTCGAGCTCGCGCTGACTGTCGTTAGATTTACAGTTGATATACGAGTGACATGTCTATTTTTAGGTATTCATGAGAAAACGGGACACATCGCGTCCCTTACCTGTTCAACATGGAACGCATGCTTTCACAACCACAAATGTAGTGCCAGTCCCTTGAAATGCGGAATCGTTCAAGGAACTGGCACTAAATTTCTGTCCGCTCATCATTATTAGCCTCAAGCCACGGCACTTGGAGCCACTTCTCGGAAACTTTTTGTTTTTTAAATCTCTGACTCAATTTTCTTTGCTGTTGAAGAAACTCCAAAGAAACTGATTAGGCTACTGTTGTCTGTTTCTTTTTGGACATGTTTGACCATTCACCAACATCAACAGTCTGTTGAGATACTCAGTACGCAAGTGCGCTGTAGTGACCGAGGTGGCAGTACGCATTGCTAATTTTTGGTGCGCATGCGCACCTGCGTACCAGTTATGTGCACCCCTGACAATAATACATTGCATACGACTGTGACAGTTTTACCATGTTGTTGTTTTTATTAGTAGACTATTTAAGGGAAGCCTAATCTTTATCATTCCTTCATTCAATAACAGCATATTATGTTTCTCAAATTAGTGTGATACTTGTTTGATTGCCTTTTAAATTTTGATCAATTTTTTGTCAAGGCTTCTCCACAGTGGTAAACCTATAGATACTCTCGCATGTCTTTTGAAGTCTTTATAAACTGAAAGAAAGTCATCCATTGCACTTTTTGTGATCAAATGCACACAAGAGCTTTTTGTATGACATGTCTCTGTTAGTGGACTATGCACCGTACAGTTGTTGATTGCTCAGAGACGGTACCTTTCCATGCTCTGGAGATCTCTGTCATGGTGGATGATGGGGCAGGGCAGTTCAATGGCCATGGAGGAGAGCAAAAGTTAGCCAGAGAATGATACAAAAGGTGGAGACTAGTGGTACTTTGTGGTACTTTGATCATAGAACTGTCCCTCCCCCGCCATCACCCACCACGACTGAGCTAGCCAGATCATGGTACCATTCTATTGCACTATATCAAGGTCATGATAAAATTCTTTACTGAACAGATGTAATGGCAATGAATTCAGAGCCAAATGACAATAACAGAAATGTCCAAGGGATAATATCATTTCTGCCAGAAACAAAAAATGGTTTGATTTGTTCAAATACAAATTGCAAACTAAAGCAAATCTTAGACAAGAAACTTACTCAGTACTACAGCAAAGAGGCTTACAAGCTGACTTGTAATGTGATGCAAGAGGAACAGCTGATGATTGCTCGATTGATGGAGCTCCATTTTATCAGTGTTAGAAGTTGTTATAATAATGTGATCATTCACCATTTTATCACGTCAGACACAGACTTGCACAGAATACATTTTTTTAAATGTTTTTTTTTATTATTGTTGTGAATAATATAATTAACAACAACAAATAACATTGTATGACTGTCAAAGTCATGTGCAATGTGCTATTCCTGCTGTTTTGGTTGGTGTTTTGATTGTTTCATGCTTGAAACATCTATCTTCAATTCATTGTTCAGATTGAGGATGTGTCATGATTCCACATCATGAGACAACCAGACCAATTAAAAAGAAAAAAAACAGAGGGTGGGTGTAAACATTTTGAAAGGGGGTGCGTGATTGAAAACAAGTGACATCACTTCTCACTCAAAAGCACATTAGCCAATTTGCTGCCAGGCATGTCAAATGATGGGTCATTCTCTATCCTCTTTAAAGGGGTATGCCACTATTTTGGGGCTTAATGCAGTTAAAATCGTTGGCTGGGGTTTATAAAGGTGGTAAAGTGTCTTATTTTTCATGTTAAGCGTTGTCTTGCTTTAAGACAAGTTAAAAGAGGGAATATGTCGCTAAGCTAGTGAAAGTCAATGCATCCGTGTAGCATTGTAGCATGCTACATGGATACATTGACTTTCACTAGCTTAGCGACATATTCCCTCTTTTAACTTGTCTTAAAGCAAGGCAATGGCTTACATGAAAAATAAGACACTTTACCACCTTTATAAACCCCAGCCAACGATTTTAACTGTATTAAGCCCCAAAATAGTGGCATATCCCTTTAACAGTCAGGGAGAAAATCATGACTGAAGGGCCGAACCATGTACATTTCACTTCAGTGGTGACATGGCAATTGCCCACATTTTTTGAAACTTTTTTCATCAATTGATGGCAGCTTCGAATCTACGTGAAAAACGATAATAGGTAAAACATTTGCAATAATGTTTATTGCTGTCACAAGTTGCTGTTGAATTGCTTTTACATAATTCGAGGGTACCGCAGTGCATGTTGGGACACAATCTTCTTTTTGAAACTGCCGAGTATAGGCCTAAATGGAATTAAAATAATCGTACAAGAGTAGGCCAGGACTGGGGGATATGCATGCAAGATGGGCCTCACGTAGGCTTGGCCAATTACGACTAGGCCTACATTTGTTGTCCTACTGAATTTGTGCGTTTGTGAAAATCTGAAAAGACATAGGCCTAGGCCCTAGGGTCCGTGTAGCCTATCACCCGATCGACCGACCCCCTAGGGCTAGCCATCTCATGTCAACTGTATTAGTCCTTACATTAGCAGATTTTCATGCTGCTTCATGAGGTAGGCCTATTTCCGATTCTTTTTTATTATTGAGGAGAGTTTCCGGCGACATAGCCTAGCTCTTTGGCCAATATTCTGAATCCAATGTGGCCCTTTGCCCAAATTAATTGCTCACCACTGGTCTAAAACAACTTTTGTCATGCTTTATAAAGCAAACAGTCAGAAAGGAATCACAGTAACAAATAGTCCATCAACAATGTATTTCAGAACGTCATTCACTTTACTTTCTATACGAAATCACTTCTTTGTGTTTTTGTTGTGTAGGCCTACACGGTACATTGCCTGGTTAACACCAGACCTAATCACAAGTGAGATTGTCTTTCAGATCGAAACGATTGTGTAGAACTAAAGGCAGTATGGGAGTTCCCAGGCTACACGGCACAGCTAACATAGCCTAAATGGAATCATGGAATCTGCATCGCCTGGATTATTTCAAGTCAAGTCAAACATTTATTTATAGAGTACTTATGTACTTAACATTTAATTATAGTATAGTAGAGTACTTAATAAACAATAACCAAACAGGTAACTGCTGTGCAAGTGAATCAATAATATATCTTTTTTAAATGTCAACACAGTAGATAAACGTGAGTGTGAAATGGTTATAGCAGTAGGCCTAAAGAGATATAGGGTTGATACTTGTATACTTGATACACAAGACACACTAAAACAGAAAAACACATTATTTAGAGAGATAATATATAAAATAACAAAAGTCAACGTGGTGGAAACATCAGTAGGTCTATGTAGTTATAGACACTTGGATATATCAGGTGTAATGAAGGCGAACTAGCAGGGTGGCATCGAACATTAGTAAACCTCCCTCCCAAAGCGTCATGCAGTATTGTAGTGAGCTATTGGACTGGTCCTTTAGTAGCTCAGCAGTATCGTGCTGTGCCTCCCATACCCAAACTGGAGTGTTGGCTGGTAAGTGGCTGGTTCGAGCCCCAAATGATGGACTGCAGGGACAACATCTACTTTTTGAAAATGCAGTGTTGAATTGAATTACTAGATTAGTGAAATAATAATATTTGTAATTAATCTTAATCTTAAATTATAGCCCCTCAGGACTGAAGGTTATGCCTGCCAGACCAGGGGCACTAAGTAGGCCTACTAAGACACCTACAAAATTAATGTAGGCAGGTAGCCTAAATGCAAAAAGAAAAGCATATATAGGCCTGTATATATATATAATTTATTTTCTTGTTTTTCTTCCTTTAAAAAAATAAATAAATCGTGGAGCGTATCGAACCGTAGGTCATATATCGTGATACAAACCAAACGTGGGTTGGGTGTATCGTTACAGCCTTACTCAACATGTCAAGAAACATCATGGAGCTAAGTCCCCCACATTGGGTTTGCATGCCCACCCACAGGGACCCCGGTTCGAGTCCGGCTGGGGGTCATTTCCCGATCCTCCCCTGTCTCTCTGTCCCATTTGCTTCCTGTCACCACCTTCAACTGTCGTGTCAAATAAAGGCATAAAAGTCCCTAAAAAAATATTTGAGAAAAAAAAAGAAAAAAGGAAACATCATGGATAGGTAGGCTATACTGCAGTTGTTTGGAGTGGTGTGGTGACAATGGAAGTGAAGCTGTTTCTTTCTTTTAGTAGTTACAGTCAGTATGTCACATCTGCTGGAGGACAGAAGCTGGAGGAAGTGTCCAGGGTCAGAAGAGTTTCTCCACAGACTTTTTTAAGGAAGAAATGGGCTGTGGTCTCTCTTGATTTTGTTAGTCTGCTGTCCAGTGCATGAGGTTTAATTCCAAGTTTGACTTTCACATGTGATGAGTGACAGTTTTATCAAGGTTTGCAAGGGAACCACATCCCCCTTCTGGAGGACACGGCTATTATGTAGCCTAAATATGCAGAATATGGTTCTACCAGTCAAGGCACTGAAAGTGATTATGAAACCAAAGCAATGTATTTCACTGTAGTGGTGGCATGGCAGTTCCCCACTGCACGTTTTTCATCAACTGATGACAGCTTTGAAGCGACATAAAAACAATTATTGGTTCCTGACTTTCACATGCACTGAGTGACAGTATTATAAAGGTTTGCAAGTGAACCACGTCCCCCTTCTGAACTTCCTTGAAGTTTTCGCCAGGAGGACACGGCTATTATGTGGCCTGATAATACTGTTCTACCTGTCAAGACCCTGAAAATGATTACGAAACCACCAAAGCAATGCATTTCAGGCAGTTTCCCATTGTACTTTTTTCATCAAATGATGACCGCTTCGAAGCAACTGAAAAACTATTATTGGTGAAATATAGCAGTACCTAAGGTAAATTGCCGGTGTTTCAGAATCAAGTCCAGTTGGAGTGCTTTCTGGAATGTCTAGTTTTTTAAGATGGTGCTCTTTGGTGACAGGCTTGGTTGATTTCAAAAAAGTTTGAGAAATACCAAGGCACTCATCTTCTTTGTAATTAAAATGCCTTTATTTTGTTGGGCATAGCATGATTAAAATACTTCGACGCGTTTCGGCATGAAGCCTTCGTCAGGAAGTGTGCAGTTTCTTCTGTGACAAACAGACATAATTAAAAGACATCATGAGTGTTCTCAGGTGTGCAGGGTGGGACCAATTAGCCAATGGCTAACCACTCTTCAACAAAGGTGACATAAAAAACACAGAAAGACAACAATATCAATTGTGGGCAGCAGGGGGCCTCATTCTACCGCCTCTACAGATATACTAGAGTATTGGACAGCAAAACAGAAAAAACTGAAAAAAACATGCATGAAATACATTTACTTAAACAGTAGTGTTTACAAAAAGTGGTAGTATTCCATCTCATCATTTAAGCCTGGATATTGAGTAGCTTTTAATTTAAAAATCCAATAGCTCTCTCGCTGATTTAATTGCCGGTGTTGTTCAATTAGAGTAGCCCAGAAAAAAATAGGTATTGAGGTGCTGGCTTCTTATGCATACAAATGTTTAAAGAAAATAAAGAGAATGCCGCACAGATCTGCTCCATGTTTTAATGTAGGCTACAGTTTTAATGTAGGCTACAAGTGACGTTTTGGCCGTCTGGCCTTCAAACGTAATATTTTATTATTTATGTCACAGAGAAGAGAAATGTGACTGTGGAATGGTTATAGCAGTAAAGGGATATAAGCCTACTTGATACACAAGACAAACTAAAACAGAAATACACATTATTTACAGGGACAATATGTAAAACAATAAAAGTAACGTGGTGGAAACATCAGGCCTATGTAACATTACAAACACTTGGCTATGAAATTTGAAGAATTTTACAGTTGTTTGGTGTGGTGGTGACAATGGAAATAAAGCTGATTTTTTCTTTTCTTTTACTGCTGCTATTTTACTGCACATGCTGGAGGACAGAAGCTGGAGGAAGTGTCACTCCAGAGTCAGAAGAGTCTCTTGACTGTGTTTCTCTGCTGTCCAGTGCATGACGTAACACGTCCCCTGCATGGATACTCCACTGATGCTCATAGAGGTAGAAAATAACACTAGAGGCGACCCCGCCCCCCTTCTGACGGCAATCTGTGGCGGCCATTATCTGTAGGTAGGTCTGATAAATGGAAATGAATGGACAAGGAGGCTCACCTCTGTCAAAAAATGGCTTAATAATGTGAAAATGTCCATGAACACACTCTACAAGGATAATAGTTGAAGTGTGTTGCTAAATATGTGCAGAATTAATATAATTCGATTTTTAGATGTATTTTATCGACTCATATGAATTAAGTAGATATTTATCCTGACATTTCAAATCTGGTCTTTGATTAATGGGTTACTTCATATTCACACAGTTTTAGTCCATTTCTTTAACAGAGGTGGGAGTGTCCTTCACTGACTTGAATTGACTGAAGGTGCCTACACTACCTACAGACAATGGGAGGCGCCATGTGCCACTTCCCAGTGCTGTCGTGAATTGCCATGTCCACTCTAGTGTTATTTTCTACCTCTATGCTGACGCTCCTCACCCTCCCTCTGCTGGCCAAGTAGTGAAGTACAGTCTAAACACCGCTCACACAGTGAAAGTGAAAGCTCATTAGAAAACTCCAACTCCCATGATGACACAGCTCTCCACAGCACACAAGTGAACACTGTACACTGCACACATCGAAATTGCATTAATGCCTCACTTGTGCAAGGGGGTAGCCCTTAATGGCATCCTTAGGCAGCAGTGCGGCGGTACGGTACCATGCTCAGGGTACCTCAGTCATGGAGGAGGATATGGGAGAGCACTGGCTGATTACTCCACCCACCAACCTGGTTGGTCAGGAGTTGAACTGGCAACCTTTAGACTTCAAGTCTGATGCCCTAACTGCTTACCCATGACTGCCAGTGTTCAACGCCATACACAATGTTATAACATCTATTTAACAGAATGTCTACGGCTGCTGTTCTGAATTAGATGATGATGTACAGTAAAGGAGAAATTAACATGATAAGCCCATCACTCCTGTCATTTCCAGTAGTATCAATGGGGGCTATAACTGGTGGAAAACCACATTAATGTCCATGTCCATGATGTTCAGCAGATCTACATGTTGGTGCAGGTCTCATGTCAGCTGTGTTGAGCTTCCTCCTCCCTCTGTTGGAAGCAGCTTCTGAGGGAATATCTTCACATCTGTCCTTGTGTCTGTCTGACATCTGCAGACAAGTGCACATTAAACAGAGATCAGTGTGTGTGTACTAAAGCCTATACTTGTGCAGTGTGTACTAAAGCCTACATGTACTTTTTAATGTAGGCCGCCCTACAGAATGAGTTACCATGTCTGTTTCATAAAACCTACCGGCCTACATATTAAATATTAAATGTGATTTTGGAACAGGGATGGACTGGCCATCTGGCATAGTGGGCATTTCCTGGTGGGCCCTGCACCCTTGTGGGCCCCTATTTTCAGAAATTATTATTATTATTTTTTTACATTTCTGAAAATAGGGGCCCACCGGAGAGTGATATTTGTGCTGCTAATAATGAGGGGCCCCTTTAAGCCAAAAGTGCGCAGGACCTATTTCTCCCCCAGACCAGCCTTGTTTTGGATGATCTTAACTGCCATATCCATATCTCTATTAGGCCTACTTTCATACATGAACAAATATTTTGGATGATGAGATGGCCAGATCAGTTAATCATATTAGGCCTACTGGGTATTACCTGATCCATTCTGTGTTCCAGTGAGTGGAAGTTTGGTTTCACATCCTTCATGCTTTCACTTCGCTTTAACTCCTGGTAAGTCATCTCCCAAACAAACGCATTGGCGTATTACCTTAAAACCATGAACATAAAGACAAAATTATTTTATCAGACTAATTTAGCAGATTATTGCGTATAGACCAATGGATCAGCAGGTTCAGTGTGTTACGTTTGTAAACATGTAATAAATGAAGCACTGACACACAGCATGTGAAGTTAACTCATCGTGTTTAGGCCTACTTACTCCATGTCCTCGAACCCCGGGCAAGACCCAAGCAATAGAGCACAGCATACAGGCACACCCTAACACACTAAGTTGACAGCTAGTTGAACTAGCCTGAACTGGACACAAGACAGCGCTCTTGATTTTTCTCACACTCCTTAACACATTTAGCCTACATTATTCAAATGCACCGAGCCATAAAAATACAACAAGGTTAACCTGTGCCCATTGTCCAATTGTACATTTCACATGTGGCATTCTATTAGCCTATCCTAGGCTCCACTTTCTTTTCTATAGAAAATTCAACCATTTTATTCCAGTTTCTTCAGTAGCCTAGGTCAATGGGCTACCACTCACCATTTGTGTTGTAGCCTACATTTTTGGCAACTCAGCACATTAGGTAGCCTATGAAACATAGCTATTGTTATTGAAAGCTAAGATTTACTACTGTTCATTTAGATGATAAGGGGCCTACAACTTCACAATACATTGAATAGCCTATTTAGACAATATTAGAAAAAAAGAACAATAAAATTACTTCTTCACCTAGCTTTTTGGTTCACTCAGAAGAGATTATCAAAACTGATCAGAAAGTTGCAAGATAGAAGTGAGCTGAACACATACAAAGTGAGCATCTCTATAGTGTGTTTCTGATTGGAGAAATCTGCTGCAATTCCAACTGTAGGCCCTATCGCACGCTATATCGTCGTGGCGACGAATCGCATCACCTCTCTCCCCACACACTGCACAACAGACGTCTAGGCCTACTCACAATCATCAATTTATGTATAACTGCGAGCGGGAATAAATCGCTTACTTTAGTCGTTTAGTCACGTATCTGTCCGCCCATGTAGGCCTATCCATGTAGCCTAAACCGCGATGGCATTCACTGTTACTGTTCACACAATACCGGCTCCTAGCCGCGCCTGTTGCAGAGTTACAGAATGCTGCCGAACACAGACTCTGTTTACCTGAAGTACTGAGAATATACACAGGTCGCGATTGGCTGCCAGTGGCGGTCAGCCTACTTCACCAGCAGAGCAGGGAATGGTACGGATATTTTGAGTGCAAGTAGACATTTCGCAAGCTCCCTGTTCATGGATCTGTAACGCAGATTACCCAAAGCCATGTAATGCTGCAATAACACAGTTTAGGATAACAAATTGTTTAAGCACACGGCTTTTGATGGTAGAGTAGATGGAGGTTACTTGATAACTGAAAGGGCCAAGCATGTAGGGCTACATTTCACTTCAGTGGTGACATGGCAATTGCCCACATTTTGAAAAACTTTTTTCATCAATTGATGGCAGCTTCGAATCGACGTGAAAAACGATTATTGGTAAAACATTTGCAAAAATGTTTATTGCTGTTACAAGTTGCTGTTGAATTGCTTTTAGGCCTACATAATTCGAGGGTACACCGCAGTGCATGTTGGGACACCATCTTCCTTTTGAAACAGCTGGGTATATAGGCAGAGGTGGAACGTAACTAATAAGTATTTTTACTTCGTTAGGCCTACTGTACTTAAGTAGCCTATTTTTTCTGGAATTTTTACTTACTTGAATACAAATAAAAGCAGACTTTTACTTTTACTCAATTAAATTTTTTGACAATTACTTGTACTTTCTACTCCTTACATTTCTAGAAGAGGACTTAGTTACTAGTTACATTTATCCTAGGCTTTCCTGTTGTGTTTTGTGGATATTTGAGTAGCCTCAGCTGCGGGCAGGGAGGTGGGACCAAGCCCCTCTTTCAAACTGACACCCAGACAGAAAAGATGCTTTAAAAAACATTAACAGGGACACTGTGCAAGAAGAGGTTATGAAAGGTACTGCAACTATGCTGCTCATCGAAACTGGGCTGCCTATTGCCAAATTTGATCTTTACATGAAAGTTTACTATAATAAACACATATTTTGTAGTATGATCCAAGTACAGTAATTTTTGCAGCTAAAAATTGCTAATTTTGGAAATTTAAAATAGCAGACCATGGAGAAGATCCCCCTTTTCATGTATGAAAAGTGCAATTTTTCCAGTCATAATGAATACTTAGAATTTGATGGTGGTGGCAAGTATTCATGAAAAAGATAACATTAGTGAATGGGCAGCATGAGTTCTGGAAATAAATAAAAAAAAAAATCACACAGTGTCCCTTTAACAGGACTCCATAATCATGTTCAAATAGAACCGAAAACCGTTGCAGAAACTTTTTTCTATTGGATCAAGTAGGCAGACATATTTGTACTTTTGTACTCAAAAAGTACATTTACTTATGTACATTTTTGGCGTACAACTTTTACTTTCACTTGAGTCATTTTTTCGCAGGGTACTTCTACTTTTACTTAAAGTGATACTGTCCCATTTTTGGAAGTAAGCTTATTTTACACCTCCCCTTGAGTTAAATAATAGGGTTTTATCGTTCTACTGTACTTTCAACCGTTCTCTGGCTATGGCAGTGCAAATTTGACCTCCATGCTAGCACACTGTAACAAATAGCTGTTTATTTACGGCAATTCTGCAACAGCATTCTACTGTTTTTCGAAAAAACAGACAACTACTGTGAAAATATTACTTTGAGTCACATATTGAGCATAAACAGTAAGTACTGCACAATAGCAGTATTCGCCGTTGTGGAAAAAACTAGAGATGCACCGGATCCTGATTTTTAGGATCCTGCCGGATACCAGATCCACTGCTTAAGATCCTGCCGGATCCGGAACCGGATACCGGATCCTACAAAAGGGTTGAAACATATAGTCTACTCGCACACGTGGGCCCTTTTTATTACGTTGGCGCAAACTATTTTTTAGACTCATTGGCTTATTGCCACACTGCCTGCAATAGCCGCTTCCAAAGGGATTTCACTCCATGCAGTGATTGGGGTTGTGAAAGACTGAAAAGTTTAGGCTAGACATGCACCAGACCCTGATTTTTAGGTAACATGCCGGATACCGGATCCACTGCTTAAGATCCTGCCGGACCCGGATCCTGTGAAAAACTCTATTATCCTGACGGATCCGGAACCGGATCCGGTGCATCTCTAGAAAATAACAAGTTATTTTAGGCAGCACCATTGAAACCCATTCATCCTCCACTTGTCCGTGATCACCATCAAACTTCAATACCACCTGAAGAACTGAAGTCATTCTGACTGGTTAAAGATTATCTGATACTGTCAAGCATGATGAAACAATTTCTAAGGAAACTACAATACTTAAAAAGTGCTTGATGCAGCAAAGTGTGAGTAGCACATGCATTTTGATAGTGATGAAAGTGTGAATGGCTGAAACATTTTAAGAACTTGTAACACTATTGCAACAAACAGCCCCATCTAAACCAATCTGCTAATCAGTGCCTGGCCTCACCTGAGTAGGGCTGTTATGCCATTATTCAATTACGGGCGTCACCTGCCAAGGGCCTGATGACTCTGGTCACATGGTACTCTTGCACCTGTATATAAATCTGGACTATCAACACTTCAGTTGCTTGCCTGCCTGCTGGCTGGCCTGCATGGCACAGCATAGCACTTGTTTGCCTACAAGCTTGCCTACAAGCTTGCTTACATGCTTGCACACTTTCGTCTTTGTGAAAGCTTGCTGTATGTGGCATCATTTGTGGCATTGTTGCATATAATGTGCCTGCTGCAAATTAGGCATTGCTTTGAGAGCTAGCTTGTAGTGCTGCTTGTTTGCTGTGCTAATTGGTGCAAAATATTTTTTTAAAGACTGACCAATGCTATATTCATCATTGGCTCATCAAGAGATACAGTAAAAAGCCCACCTCGCACACTATCATTGTAACATAGCACTGCGTACTCTGACATTTTATTCATGCCCACACTTTCAAAGGACCACCGCAAACCATTTTCTCAATACAGCATAGCGCCATAGTATCATGCTCAGGGCACTCCAGTCATGGTGAACGATGGGAGGGTGGGGTGGTAACATGGCCAGGGTACCACAGTTATGGAGAATGATGGGTGGGGTGGGAAGTTGCCATGGCCATATTCATGAATACAACTATGACCCAGTATTTGCCTGTCATCCCACAGTACAATTCAACTTTTTAACTGAAATGTACTGTTATTTATACTACTGCATAAATATTGTAGAGCACTTTTAGTTTAACAATACTAATACTGTGAACGTTCTGTAGAGTACTGTTATTTAACAGTTCAATTGCTGCTGAAAAAATGTTATATACTGTGATACATTAAACAGCAATGAGCTGTATTTGATTTTTGGTGTGAAATAACAGTAGAATTACAGGTAAATATAATTGCCAGTAACTGCCGTTATTTTGCAGGGAAATTTTCTTAGAGTGCAGTGTACTTTGTATGCACTGTAACAAATAGCTGTTTATTTACGGCAATTCTGCAACAGCATTCTACTGTTTTTCAAAAAAACAGACAACTACTGTGAAAATATTACTTTGAGTCACATATTGAGCGTAAACAGTAAGTACTGCACAATAGCAGTATTCGCCGTTGTGGAAAAAACTAGAGATGCACCGGATCCTGATTTTTAGGATCCTGCCGGATACCAGATCCACTGAATAAGATCCTGCCGGATCCGGAACCGGATACCGGATCCTACAAAAGGGTTGAAACGTATAGTCTACTCGCACACGTGGGCCCTTTTTATTACGTTGGCGCAAACTATTTTTTAGACTCATTGGCTTATTGCCACACTGCCTGCAAAAGCCGCTTCCAAAGGGATTTCACTCCATGCAGTGATTGGGGTTGTGAAAGACTGAAAAGCCTAGGCTAGACATGCACCAGACCCTGATTTTTAGGTAACATGCCAGATACCGGATCCACTGCTTAAGATCCTGCCGGACCCGGACCCTGTGAAAAACTTTATTATCCTGACGGATCCGGAACCGGAACCGGATCCGGTGCATCTCTAGAAAATAACAAGTTATTTTAGGCAGCACCATTGAAACCCATTCATCCTCCACTTGCCCGTGATCACCATCAAACTTCAATACCACCTGAAGAACTGAAGTCATTCTGACTGGTTAGAGATTATCTGATACTATCAAGCATGATGAAACAATTTCTAAGGAAACTACAATACTTAAAAAGTGCTTGATGCAGCAAAGTGTGAGTAGCACATGCATTTTGATAGTGATGAAAGTGTGAATGGCTGAAAGATTTTAAGAACTTGTAACACTCTTGCAACAAGCAGCCCCATCTAAACCAATCTGCTAATCAGTGCCTGGCCTCACCTGAGTAGGGCTGTTATGCCATTATTCAATTACGGGCGTCACCTGCCAAGGGCCTGATGACTCTGGTCACATGGTACTCTTGCACCTGTATATAAATCTGGACTATCAACACTTCAGTTGCTTGCCTGCCTGCTGGCTGGCCTGCATGGCACAGCATAGCACTTGTTTGCCTACAAGCTTGCCTACAAGCTTGCTTACATGCTTGCACACGTTCCTCTTTGTGAAAGCTTGCTGTATGTGGCATCATTTGTGGCATTGTTGCATATAATGTGCCTGCTGCAAATTAGGCATTGCTTTGAGAGCTAGCTTGTAGTGCTGCTTGTTTGCTGTGCTACTTGGTGTAAAATAATTTTTTGAAGATTGGCTCATCAAGAGATACAGTAAAAAGCCCACCTTGCACACTATCATTGTAACATAGCACTGCGTACTCTGAAATTGTATTCATGCCCACACTTTCAAAGGACCACCGCAAACCATTTTCTCAATACAGCATAGCGCCATAGTATCATGCTCAAGGCACTCCAGTCATGGTGAACGATGGGAGGGTGGGGTGGTAACATGGCCAGGGTACCACAGTTATGGAGAATGATGGGTGGGGTGGGAAGTTGCCATGGCCATATTCATGAATACAACTATGACCCAGTATTTGCCTGTCATCACACAGTACAATTCAACTTTTTAACTGAAATGTACTGTTATTTTTCTGTAGAGTACTGTTATTTAACAGTTCAATTGCTGCTGAAAAAATGTTATATACTGTGATACATTAAACAGCAATGAGCTGTATTTGATTTTTGGTGTGAAATAACAGTAGAATTACAGGTAAATATAATTGCCAGTAACTGCCGTTATTTTGCAGGGAAATTTTCTTAGAGTGTGGGAATAGTGAAATCCCTGACATTTTGAAGTGTACAGCGTATACCTGCGTTCTACGTAGACTACAGCACTGCATATCTCATACCTAATGTGCTGAGTTGCCAAAAATGGTTATTGGTAACCCATTGACCTACTGAAGAAACTGGAATAAAATGGTTGAATTTTCTATAGAAAAGAAGTGGCGCCTACTAGGATAGGCTAATAGAATGCCACATGTGAAATGTACAATTGGACAATGGGCACTGGTTAACCTTATTATATTTTTACGACACGGTGCATTTTGAATATTCTAAATGTGTTAAGGAGTGTGAGAAAAATCAAGAGCGCTGTCTTATGTCCAGTTCAGGCCAGTTCGACTGTACTGTGTTAGGGTGTGCCTGTATGCTGTGCTCTATTGCTTGGGTCTTGCCCGGGGTTCGGCGCCTAGGACCTAGGTTTTGAGAAGGGCCCATTGCGTTAACTTCACATGCTGTGTGGCAGTGTTTCATTTATTTCACCTTTACAAACGTAACACACTGATCCTGCTGATCTACTGATCTATGCGCAATTACTTAGTAAATTGGTATAATAAATAATTGTATCTTTACTTTCAATTGTTTTAAGGTAAGACACTAATGGGCTCGTTTGGGAGATGACTTACCAGGAGTTAAAACGAAGCAACAGCATGATGGATGTAAAACCAGATTTCCACTCACTGGATCAGGTAATAGACCTAATATGATGACTGAAAAGATTTGTTTATGTATGAAAGTAGGCCTTATAGAGAGCCGCATGATTCAGGATATGACAGTTAGATAATCCAAAACCACATTTCATTTAATATGTTGGCCGACAGGCAAGGTCGCATATTGTAACACACTCATAGTGTGAGCTGTGTCTAGACTGTAGCCTACTTCACTACTTGGCCAGCAGAGGGAGGCAGCTGAGCATCAGTGGAGTATCCACGTCAGGCACTGGACAGCAGAGCAACACAGTCAAGAGACTCTTCTGACTCTGGAGTGACACTTCCTCCAGCTTCTGTCCTCCAGCGTATGTGCAATGGGATGCAAAGATTCAGTAGGAATAGGCCTACGGAAGTCTTAGTAGTCCTAGGGCCCTGGTCTGGCAGGCGTAACTTCCAGTCCTGAGTGGCTATAGTACTATAGATTAGGAATATTATTATTTCACAAACCTAGTAATTCAATTCAACCCTGCACTTTCAAAATGTAGATGTTGTCCCTGCAGTCCGCCACTTGGGACTCGAACCGCTTACCAGTCAAGTCCAGTTTGGGTAAGCGAGACACAGCACGATACCGCTGAGCTAAAGAACCAGTCCAATAGCTTGCTACTACACTGTATGAGGCGTTGGGAGGGAGGTTTACTAATGTTCCACGCCATGCTCTGCTAGTTGGCCTCCGTTACATCTGGTCATATCCAAGTGTCTAACTACATACTGTAAACCTACAGATGTTTCCACCACATTGACTTTTGTTGTTTTATATAGGCCTATTGTCGCTCTAAATAATGTGTATTTCTGTTTCAGTTTGTCTTGTGTATCAAGTAGGCCTATATCTCTTTACTGGTATAACCATTCCATACTCACATTTATCTACTGTGTTGACATAAAAACTAAAATATTATTGATTCACTTGCACAGCAGTTAATGGTTTGGTTATTGTTTATTAAGTACTCTATACTATACTATAATTAAATGTTAAGTACAAAAGTACTCTATAAATAAATGTTGGACTTGACTTGAAATAATCCAGGCGATGCAGATTCCATGATTCCATTTAGGCTATGTTAACTCTGCCGTGTAGGCCTACACAACAAAAACACAAAGAAATGATTTTGTATAGAAAGTGAATGACGTTCTGAAATACATTGTTGATGGACTATTTGTTACTGTGATTCCTTTTGGACTTTTTGCTTTATAAAACATGACCAAAGTTGTTTTAGACCAGTGGTGAGCAATTCATTTAGGCAAAGGGTCACATTGGATTTAGAATATTGGCCAAAGAGCTAGATATCGCCGGAAACTCTCCTCGATAATAAAAAAAGAATCGGATATAGGCCTACCTCATGAAGCAGCATGAAAATCTGCTAATGTAAGGACTAATACAGTTGACATTAGATGGCTAGCCCTAGAGGGTCGATCGGGTGATACAAGGACCCTAGGGCCTTAGGCCTATGTCTTTTCAGATTTTCACAGACGCACAAATTCAGTAGGAAAACAACAGAAGGCCTAGTCGTAATTGCCCAAGCCTATGTGAGGCAAATCTTGCATGAATATCCCCCAGTCCTGGAATACTCTTGTACGATTATGTTAATTCCATTTACAGAGGTGGAAGAAGTACTGAGGTTGTGTACTTAAAGTGATACTGTCCTATTTTTGGAAATAAGCTTATTTTACACATACCCTTGAGTTAAATAATAGGCTCTTACCTTTCTCCTGTACTTCCAACCATTATCTAGTTATGGCAGTGCACATTTTACCTCCAAGCTAACAGTTAACATTGAGTCCTATGAGACCAGTTAGCCGCGAGCTGGTCTCATATAATGTATTTATGGTGTGTAGTCAGATTATAATGATACAAATATGTTTTTTCTTTTTGAAAACTGACCTATGAAGAGCTGTCTACAACCTTTAAAATTATGAAGTGTATATATTGTAAATAAGTATTTGGGAAAGGTGCCCTCTGGTACCCACTGTGTATATAGGCCCTACCCTTCACTTTTAATGAGACACCCCCCCCCCCCCCCCCCAGGTATTTAAACCACACCCTGTACACCTGTTCGTTGTTGCACTTGAGAAAGGACGAAGGTCCGAAACGTCGTGCAAATAAATCACTGGGAGCATTAACAGTGTTGCGGACTTCCATCATTTATTTCAGTTACTCTGTTTTGTCCAGCACCTGTACCACTGATGTGCGCGCATTCTCCACCTTCCCAAGGATGTAAAACCAACATTGCATTCAATGGAAGACAAATTGGTTCAGGTCATTTTAAACTGGCCATAGTCCATCACCCAAGACCTTTCTTCAAGATGTAGTGATGCAGTAGTAATGCTTTATGAATCGTTCTGTTTATCTCTGGTTTGTAACCTATTGTCAGCTTCTGTGATCCAGCATATGGGACATAACATAAAGAAATAAGCAGATTCTTTTCCATTGTCACCACCACTCCAAACAACTGCTGCAATATTCTTCAAATGTCATGCTGAGATGTCAAGTCAAGTGTACTTTATTGTCAAAAATCTATGTAACAGGGTTAGCACAGACGTTTGAAATTGCGTTTGCAATGTGCAGTTAAACTAAACATACATATAAGACATTGACACAAATCACCTCCTCACTCACTCACTCACTCACACATTCTCATTCTCTCTTTCTCTCTCTCTCTCTCTCTCTCTCTCTCTCTCTCTCTCTCTCTCTCTCTCTCTCTCTCTCTCTCTCACACACACACAGTGCAGTAGAACATGCATGAGTTTACATTCTTTGTCATACTTTCTTACATTAACACATTCACTCATAACGCAAACATACACCCCCCCCCCACACACACACACACACACACACACACACACGTGCAGTAGAAAAACTAACATACTGATACAGACACGTACAATAAATACACACACACTCATTCACACAGTGTAATGTAATAAGACAACTGATGAACCATGTGTTCCTGCAGTCCACCACTCTGGGCTCCAACCAGCCACCTAGGCCTACCAGTCAACACCCCAGTTCGGGTATGGGAGTCATAGCACGATACCGCTGAGCTAAAGGACCAGTCCAATAGCTCAGCGTTATCAATACTTTATGAGGCTTCGGGAGGGAGGTTTACTGATGTTCCACACCACACTCTGCTAGTTGGCCTCCTGGTTATTGTTTATTAAGTACTCTATACTATAGGCCTACTATAAATAAATGTTAAGTACAAAAGTACTCTATAAATAAATGTTTGACTTGACTTGAAATAATCCAGGCAAAGCAGATTCCATGATTCCATTTAGGCTATGTTAACTGTGTCGTGTAGGCCTACACAACAAAAACACAAAGAAGTGATTTTGTATAGAAAGTAAAGTGAATGACGTTCTGAAATACATTGTTGACGGACTATTTGTTACTGTGATTCCTTTTGGACTTTTTGCTTTATAAAGCATGACCAAATTTGTTTTAGACCAGTGGTGAGCAATTAATTTGGGCAAAGGGCCACATTGGATTCAGAATATTGGCCAAAGAGCTATGTCGCCGGAAACTCTCCTCAATAATAAAAAAGAATCGGATATAGGCCTACCTATTGAAGCAGCATAAAAGTCTGCTAATGTAAGGACTAGTACAGTTGACATTAGATGGCTAGCCCTAGGGGCCGATCGGGTGAGAGGCTACACGAACCCTAGGGCCTAGGCCTATGTCTTTTCAGATTTTCACAAATGCACAAATTCAGTAGGAAAACAACAGTAGGCCTAGTCGTAATTGGCTAAGCCTACGTGAGGCCCATCTTGCATGAACATCCCCCAGTCCTGGAATACTCTTGTACGATTATTTTAATTCCAGAGGTGGAAGAAGCACTGAGGTTGTGTACTTAAGTAAAAGTAGAAGTACCATGCAAAAAATTACTCAAGTGAAATTAAAAGTTGTACACCAAAAATGTAAAAGTCACAAGTACTAACTTTTATATGTACCTATTGAAAACAAAAGTACAAGTATGTCTACCTACTTGATCCAATAGGAAAAAGGTTCTGTAATGGTTTTCGGTTGTATTTGACATGACTGTGGAGTCCTGTTTATGTTTTTTGAAGTATCTTTTCCGTCTGGGTGTCAGTTTGAAAGAGGGGCTTGGTCCCACCTCCCTGCCCGCAGCTGAGGCTACTCAAATATCCACGAAACACAACAGGAAAGCCTAGGACAAATGTAACTAGTAACTAAGTCCTCTTCTAGAAATGTAAGGAGTAGAAAGTACAAGTAATTGTCAAAAAAATTAATTGAGTTAAAGTAAAAGTCTGCATTTTTACTCAAGTAAGTACAAATTCCAGAAAAAAAGGCTACTTAAGTACAGTAGGCCTAACGAAGTAAAAATACTTAGTTACGTTCACCTCTGTCTATTTAGGCCATTTTATTTACTGTTAATGATTTATTCAGGCCTATACCCAGCAGTTTCAAAAGGAAGATGATGTCCCAACATGCACTGCGGTGTAGGCTACCCTCGAATTATGTAGGCCTAAAAGCAATTCAACAGCAACTTGTAACAGCAATAAACATTATTGCAAATGTGTTATCAATAATCGTTTTTCACGTCGATTCGAAGCTGCCATCAATTGATGAAAAACGTTTTTAAAAATGTGGGCAATTGCCACCACTGAAGTGAAATGTAGGCGAGGCCTACATGTTTGACTCCCCCGAGACCAATGAAACTCTCTATACATTACGTGTCCGAGAGCTCTCCAGAGACAATCACTGAAAGTCTGAAATTAATGTTTGCTTGCAGCGGTGTCACTGCAATTTCTGATACTTCCAAATAGGTGAACAACCGGGCACACTACATGGGTGAAATGTTGTCACCGTAACAACAATCATTGAGAGTTTGAACATTGTGGGTGCTTGCAGCGATGTACGTGCAATTTCTGATACTTCCGCATTGGTGAACAAGGGGCCACCCGGCATGGGTGAAGTTAAAGCCTGCCGCCTGGTTTTCACTGCAACAACATTTAGCCCCGCAGTGGCAGCGGCCGTCAACCGCGCATGTTTCAGAATTTTCGCAGCAGATACGCTCCGGAGTTTTCACTGTGCGGGAAGTTGCAGTGAATGTCATAGCAATTTAGACTACATGGATACACGGGCAGGTACGCCAGAGAAGTGACTAAACGACTAAAGTAAGCGATTTATTCCTGCTCTCAGTTATACATAAATTGATGATCTGTGAGTAGTGATGTCTGTTGTGCAGTGTGTGGGGAGAGAGGCGATGCGATTCGTGGCCACGACGATAGGCTATAGCGTGCGATACAGTTGGAATTGCAGCAGATTTCTTCAATCAGAAACACTATGAAACCTACTTTGTATGTGCTCACTGCAGCTTTCTGATCAGTTTTGACAATCTCTTCTGGGTGAACCAAAAAGCTAGGTGAAGAAGTAGGCCTATTTTTTATTGTTCGTTTATTCTAATATTGTCAAAAATGTGTATTAGGCCTAAATGTATTGTGAAGTTGTAGGCCCCCTATCATCTAAATCAACAGTAGACTATCTTAGCTTTAAATATCAATAGCTATGTTTCATAGGCTACCTAATGTGCTGAGTTGCCAGAAATGTAGGCCTACAACACGAATGGTGGTAGCCCATTGACCTACTGAAGAAACTGGAATAAAATGGTTTAATTTTCTATAGAAAAGAAAGTGGAGCCTACTATGATAGGCTAATAGAATGCCACATGTGAAATGTACAATTGGACAATGGGCACAAGTTAACCTTGTTGTATTTTTATGGCTTGGTGCATTTTGAATAATGTAGGCTAAATGTGTTAAGGAGTGTGAGAAAAATCAAGAGCACTGTGTTATGTCCAGTTCAGGCTATTTCAACTAGCTGTCAACATTATTGTGTTAGGCTATGCCTGTATGCTGTTCTCTATTGCTTGGGTCTTGCCCGGGGTTCGAGGACATGGAGTAAGTAGGCCTAAACATGAGTTAACTTCACATGCTGTGTGTCAGTGCTTCATGTATTACATGTTTACAAACGTAACACACTGATCCACTGATCTATGCACAATAATTTGGTAAAATGGTTTGATAAATAATTTTGTCTTTACTTTCAATTGTTCCTAGGTAAGACACTAATGGGCTCGTTTGGGAGATGACTTACCAGGAGTTAAAACGAAGCAACAGCATGATGAATGTACAACCAGATTTCCACTCACTGGATCAGGATGTAGGCTGATAACTCATTCTGTTTTTCTGCACATTAAAAACCACAAGTATAGGCTACTTTAGTACACACACTCTGATCTCTGTTTAATATCCACTTGTCTTGACGTAGATGACAGACAGACACAAGGACAGATGTGAAGATATTCCCCTGGAAGCTGCTTCCAACAGAGGGAGGAGGAAGCTCAACACAGCAGACATGAGACCTGCACTAACCAGTAGGTCATCTGCTGAACATCATGGACTTTGAAAATGAATGTGGTTTGCTGGAAATGGCAGGAGTAATGGGTTTATTATGTTTGCATCTCCTATACGGTTCATGATCATCTGGTGCAGAACAGCAGCCATACATTCCAGTAAATAGTTTGTATAGCATTGTGTATGTATGGCAGCAGTCAATGTGAGCTATGTGTGTAGAGCTCTAGACTGTACTTCACTCCTTGGCCAGCAGAGAGAGGCAGTGGCGCATCAGTGGAGTATCCATGCAGGTGATGTGTTGACCCTACTGGAGAGCAAACTCAAGAAAGACTCTTCTGGCCCTGGAAACTTCCTCCAGCCTCTGTCCTCCAGCACATATGTGACATAACAAACATACCGTCACCAAAGGGAGGCAGTGGAGCTTCCATGGAGAAGAGGACGTAGAAGGCTACCTAATGCACTGAATGGTAAACTGTGACCAATCAAGAGGGACTCCTCTGTACCCTTTTAGTAGAGAAAGTGCGCTCAACTCCGAAAAGTTTCTTACAAGGTCTTTGGGTGCGAGCAAACAGCAAAGTTCATGTATAGTAAAAAAGCCGCACTCCCGGATCAATTTCTTGCTGTTTTAATACTGGGTTAGCATGGCAGACAGACAGATGTTTCGGCCTAAGCCTTCTTCAGCGTCTTCTTGCTCAGCGACTCCTCTGTCCCTGACACCTCCTGCCAATGACTGTAGATAACTCCTCCAGCTTCCATCCTCCAGCAGATCACAGAACACTCCACCACACCACCACTAAAAGAAAGAAACTGCTTCCTTAAGGTCAACACTCCAAATAACTGCCGTGATAATCTGCAAATAGCCTACTGCTGGTTTGCTATTCCACATTGCACTTTTACTGCTTTATTCTTAACAAATTTGCTGCTGTCTTGATATTATTTTTCTCCTTATAACTTGTACATTGTATATAGGGCCTACAGTATATTTCCCCTTAATTCTCACTGGCATGTTCCTCTTTTGTTGAATTTGCAGTGGTGGATATGGGGTGGATGTGCCAACAGTGGGCATGGTGGCGGATAGGCCTTAACCATAATATCCATGAGTCTCCAAATGTGTGATTTTTGTATTATTTGGTGACAATACATTCTAATAAATGTTTTCATATGCTTTAAAACAAAAATTTCAATTGCCCCTATGTCACAGGGGTGACAACGATAAGTGGGGGAGGGAACTTAAATTTCGTTTGGGGAAGACTTTCGGCGCTGCACCCCTGTAAACAATCATGGCGACCTCCTTAGTTTTACAGACAGGCTAATCAGGATGACTGGCTGCAGGTGTGAGAGTGGATGCAGGTGTGAATGGAAATGTATGTGATTGATGATTGGCACAAACAGAAGGGGCAAGGGTATTAAGACACAGACGGAGCAGCAAAGAAGCAGGACAGACGGGAGAGAAAGACCAGACGCGGGGAGAGCAGAATTCAGACCAGAGGGGGGAGAGACGCGGCCGCAGCCGGGAGTATGGGAGGAGGTGAAGCCAGAACCGGTAACCGGACAGAAGCAAGTTGTGGAAGATGGCACGAAGTGAAGGTGATCCTACGGATCCGGATCCATGCAGCCGAGAGGTCGACGGACGGCATAGTGCCAGAGTTGAGGTCCGCGGAACGACCTACTCCGATGAAGCTGCCGAGTTGGACGTGCGGGGGCAGAGCCGGTTCTGACATCCATGGGGCCCTAGGCAAAAATATGCCAAGAGGCCCTCATAAAGCGCGCAACCCCCCCCCCCCCCCCCCCCCCCCCCCCCCCACCCCAAAACGCGAACCACAGACACAAAATTTGACTCAAATCAAGCTTAATTAAAAAGTCTCCCTTTCTGCGCTCTTGAGACAAAAACATCAATAATGTCATGGCTGTACTGAACATGCGACTACCTCATCAGCTGCATGTGTACCTGGCTCATCTGTGTAGGCCTACTACCTGAACATTGTGCTGGCCCTCCACTGGCTGACTGACTGGAGTCTGAGCTGGTCAGAAACTTAAGCATAGCGCCTGTAAAATATAACTAAGGCTTCAATTAATTTAGCTCCATCAAATTGTTTGAATTTAAAATTACCATATTTTATAGCATGCCCCCTAGTAGCTTGCCTTTAGTAATCTGGTCTAAAACGTTTTTAAAAAATAAATGAATAGGCCTATGATAAGAAACTCATATCGTCGGCTTGCTACCAAAACCGCCTAAGTCCGATTTTGGGGTTTTCGGAAAACAGGGAAAAACTAGGTGCCAAAGGGGGCGCCAAACATCAGTGGCGGTTCTAGGAAATCTGAGACCCTGGGCAAAGAGCAATTGTGAGTCCCCCCCTAATATTTTTTGTCAAAGGAGATTTTGGCAGAACTCCCCTTGTTTACTCCCCTACCACATCTGCATCATCCTGTCATAATGTCTGTGTCATTGGTCCACTACAAACAGTACCTGTCTAAGATGTTAATTTATTTTCTTTATTTATTTTGAGTGAAGCTGCAAGTCAAACATGAAATGGCTCCTAAGGAAAACAAAACACTTTAAAATAAATTATTTGAAGCAGCACAACAAGAACAATGCACTGCACATTATTTTGATAGTTATACTATTCTTTTTACATTTTTATTCCAAACTTTAATCCTGGATATGGTGAATGATTTAAATATTTTTGTAAACCTTGTATCAATCTAGCATGCTGGTAAATCTCATGTCTACCAACAATTTTTCACAGATTTCTTTTACTTTCTAGCACTTTCAGTCATATTAGCTTTCAATGAAACATTATTTACATTCTCATCCAAAGTATAAGTCTTTTTGTCATTGTGCCAGAGCAATTGCCACAATGGTAATACATTCATTGCTCATATCAGGGCAGATCCCGACTGCAGTGCCACACAGAGTAAGCCATGCAGTGACGCCCAATCTCCATGTTGAGGTCCCATCAGTCATGGAGGAGGATGAAGGGGTGGGGCACTTCTTTGGTCCTTGTACCTCCTCACGAACTGTCTCCTCCTTGTTTACCATCTTTGCTTAACTTCTGCTCTTCTCCATGCTCATAGAACTGCCCCACCCTCCCAACCTAACCTGGTCATAGAACTGTGCCCAGCCCACTTCAACACCACGACCGTGGCATTCAGAATATGGTATAGAACCACTACTGGATACTTCACACTTTAGAGTTGGTCATCCTACTGTGTATGCAATAATGCAATGCACCAGTGACATCAACCCATTACTGTTCATAGTCTACATTATAAAACATTAGATATAGATATGTTGCAGTCTTCTATAAACCTGTGATAACATCAAATAAAGCACATGATTAATAATTGCTCAATTCTTTTCAATGCTACTACTAATAATTAATGTAAGGCTACAACCACTGTGTGATAAGAGTATCTCAGACAGATGTCTAAGGATGCAGTTTTGAAACATGGCCATTGTCTTTGAAGAGAGAGAGAGAGAGAGAGAGAAAAAACTCTTAACAGATGTAAATAAACTGCTTCTTGCATCAAAAATGGCTAAGTCAAGTTACCCAAGTCATGCACATTGGCAGAACAATTGTGCACAGGGCCCCAGGATGAATAGATAGGGCCCCCATACCACCTGCCAAGATCATAATAAGGCCCCTACCCCTGCCACCTGCAGGAGGGCCCTAGGCCTACAGGCAAATGCCCTCCTTGTCCTCCCTATAGCTACGTCCCTGGTCATTCCTTTTCTCATAGGCAGTGTGTGACTTTATACATACAGATTTTTGACTCTGGTGACTGTTGGGATTGATCAATGACCCTGGCAGAAAGGCAGGGTGATGCAGCTGTGGTAGGGGAGTAAGTTTATGCAAAAATCTCATTTCGACCAAATTCGGACTTAGGCGGTTTTGGTAGCAAGCCGACGATATGTAAAATATAAATTATTTAGCTATATAACATGTGTTATTATGAATGTTATCACACATTATTGTGAATAATGTTGTGTTCACTATTTATTGGGATTCACCTTCGTCACAAGTTTCAGTCATTCGCCAAAGGTCTATCCAAGCAAGCCGCGCCCCCTTGCTATAGTTATCACCCCCCCCCCACACACACACACACAGTCACGGCACTCCTTCTCCCTCTCCCTCACTCCCTCCTCCTCCATTGCTTAGACTGCACGGACGTCTTATCAAAAATCTTAAGCGCCTGTCATAACCAAAATCAATGTCTGTGTATGTTGATATTTGTTTCTAAACAATCGAGAGGCAGCCACGCATACAACAGCGCGCGCTCAAACTCACACACACACCACACACACACAGAAAGGGCACCGCTTCTCTCACACTCCTTCCTTCGTTGCTTCGACTGCACTGACGTTTCATGGGCTAAACGAACGGCTCGTCAGATTATGATTCAACTAGTACACCTTTCGAAACAACAGTAAAACGTTGACAACACCACCCTTTCCTCTCACATTCTCTCTAGCCTAGGCTACCTGTGTAGATTCAGTGGAACTAATTGCAAAGGCTAAACGAAACGCTACTCAGCTTGTGGTTCTCAACAACTTCTACCTTTTAAAACAACTAAAACGTGAATGCCCATTTTTACAACATGTGACTGTATCGAAGACCTGGGCACTTTTTAACACGGCATTGTTGTGCAATACAAAGGCCCATTGACACTTCTGCTCCATACGAAATTAGCCACAGAAGAAGGATCACAATGAGTGGAAGCATACGTTGTCTACCTGAGGGAGTTACGTTGCCTACATTGATGGTTGCCTACCCTACCCTACCCCGAGTTACGTTGCCTACCTGACTGCTGTTCTCGTCGCTCATTGTCATGAATTTTCTTTTTCTTTTTGTCATTTCCGCAGGGAAAATGTCTTTTCATGTTGGACGTTTCACGTTTTGTGTGACGGAACCTATGCTTGTTTACTGTGGCCTCCAAGTTGGGAGACCCCTCCATGTTCGCATGCTGCTCCTGGCTCTCTCTCTCTCTCTCCCTCCCTCTCACTTACCCCCTCGGCCTCACCCTCTCGATGTTGGAGTATCCTCCACGCAAGACTGGCTCTACTTTACATAGGCCTACTGTTTGTGGCTAGCTGCCCCCTGTTATTCACAGTTCGCAGTAGCCTAGATTGGGACTTCGTGTGCAGTGTTAATATGGTGTGACCACGAGTGTTGAGTATCAGCTGCCTTAGATATAGCCTACTTCTGGATCGCCAGCCTGCGTGAACACTCACCACACTTGTTCTTTCAGAGATGTGGACCCCACTCCCCCGTGTGCCGGAACCCCTGCTGGCATGAGCAGACCCAAGGGAGTGAACTATGGACTAGGAACTGGATTCGGACTCTGGTTATGAACCCACAGAATGAACTGGTTACAGGACATTGCAGACCTGCCCATGGGACCTGTGTGAGTGAGTGAGAGAATGGGCCTGTGAGTGAGTGAGTGAGTGTGTGTGTGCACGTGTGTGTATATGTGTGTGTGGGAGTGAGTTGCTTTTAGACATGTAATAGGAAATAAATATTGACTTAAATTTCAATCTGGTGTCCTGGCTTGTCTGTGGTGTGCAATGTGCTCCTCGGGGTAGCTGGTGGTTAAATGGGGGTGCCGCTTCTGAAACCGAGCGCCCCCTACCTGTGACACCTATATGTCAGATTTGATCACAAAATATTGTCCCACTCAACCTGACAAAGTGTCCCACTCAACCTGAAAGATTTGGTTTTGTTAAGGGGCTGTCAGCTGGTCTTCAAGGGGTAAAAAAGTGTTTTATTAGTTAATTAACTGAAATAATTTCCTCTTCAATTTATTCACAGCAACCTATTTAAGGAAAATATAGAGACATTGGAAACATTCTAATGAATTTAGATGGTTTAAACAGCATGTTATTAAAAAGTGTCCCACTCATACTGAATCTACCTAACCGTTCCACACTCACTTTTATCTGTGAGACCAAAGGCCATTTTCATGCTGCCATGACAATAAAGTCTACTCTTTTCTTTCTACTGTGTTGACAAACTAAAATATTATTGATTCACTTGCACAGCAACTGTTTGGTTATTGTTTATTAAGTACTCTATAAATAAATGTTAAGTACACAAGTAGCCTACTCTACAAATAAATGTTTGACTTGACTTGAAATAATCCAGGCAATGCAGATGCCATGATTTCATTTAGGCTATGTTAAAACTGTGCCGTATAGGCCTACACAACAAAAACACAAAGAAGTGATTTCGTATAGAAAGTAAATTTAATGACGTTATGAAATACATTGTTGATGGACTATTTGTTACTGTGATCCCTATTGAACTTTTTGGTTCATAAAGTCCTGGAGGCTATAAACTCTTCCACTATTACTTTAATTCCATGTAGGCCTAGGCCTAGCCTTTATAAAAAGATGTGTCCCAACATGCACCGCGGTGTACCCTCAAATTATATAACAGCAATTCAACAGCAACTTCAGCAAATTACATTATTGCAAACAGTTTAGGCTACCAATAATCGGTTTTCACGTGGATTCGAAGCTGTTATCAGATGACAATAAAACATGTGGACAACTGCCATGTCACCACTGGAGTGAGCTCTATCGGTTCGGGTTATAACCTACACTCATGACGTAAATTGCAGTATACTGGCCAGAGCATTACCATGAATAAACAGGTATGGTAATAAATAGGTTTGGTAGGCAACTAATCAGGCTCTGCCACTTGTTACCGCCATGCGTAGCCGGAATGGTTGATGAAGGCCCGGCCCCGTCGAGAGCATGTCCAATGATGTGAATCGAGGGAGTTCATGGGGGTTGACCATACAGTGGGTGAGGCCTGTGATAATAAGTACACTCAATTATACTATATATATATATACTGGCAATTATATTTACCTGTAATTCTACTGTTATTTCACACCAAAAATCAAATACAGCTCATTGCTGTTTAATGTATCACAGTATATAACATTTTTTCAGCAGCAATTGAACTGTTAAATAACAGTACTCTACAGAACGTTCACAGTATTAGTATTGTTAAACTAAAAGTGCTCTACAATATTTATGCAGTAGTATAAGTAAAATACCAGTACATTTCAGTTAAAAAGTTGAATTGTACTGTGTGATGACAGGCAAATACTGGGTCATAGTTGTATTCATGAATATGGCCATGGCAACTTCCCACCCCACCCATCATTCTCCATAACTGTGGTACCCTGGCCATGTTACCACCCCACCCTCCCATCGTTCACCATGACTGGAGTGCCTTGAGCAAGATACTATGGCGCTATGCTGTATTGAGAAAATGGTTTGCGGTGGTCCTTTGAAAGTGTGGGCATGAATAAAATTTCAGAGTACGCAGTGCTATGTTACAATGATAGTGTGCGAGGTGGGCTTTTTACTGTATCTCTTGATGAGCCAATGATGAATATAGCATTATTCAGTCTTTAAAAAAATATTTTGCACCAAGTAGCACAGCAAACAAGCAGCACTACAAGCTAGCTCTCAAAGCAATGCCTAATTTGCAGCAGGCACATTATATGCAACAATGCCACAAATGATGCCACATACAGCAAGCTTTCACAAAGAGGAAAGTGTGCAAGCATGTGTGCAAGCATGTAAGCAAGCTTGTAGGCAAGCTTGTAGGCAAACAAGTGCTATGCTGTGCCATGCAGGCCAGCCAGCAGGCAGGCAAGCAACTGAAGTGTTGATAGTCCAGATTTATATACAGGTGCAAGAGTACCATGTGACCAGAGTCATCAGGCCCTTGGCAGGTGACGCCCGTAATTGAATAATGGCATAACAGCCCTACCCAGGTGAGGCCAGGCACTGATTAGCAGATTGGTTTAGATGGGGCTGCTTGTTGCAAGAGTGTTACAAGTTCTTAAAATGTTTCAGCCATTCACACTTTCATCACTATCAAAATGCATGTGCTACTCACACTTTGCTGCATCAAGCACTTTTTAAGTATTGTAGTCTCCTTAGAAATTGTTTCATCATGCTTGATAGTATCAGATAATCTTTAACCAGTCAGAATGACTTCAGTTCTTCAGGTGGTATTGAAGTTTGATGGTGATCACGGACAAGTGGAGGATGAATGGGTTTCAATGGTGCTGCCTAAAATAACTTCCTATTTTCTAGAGATGCACCAGATCCGGTTCCGGTTCCGGATCCGTCAGGATAATAGTTTTAAGGAGTTAAGGAGATAAGGAGTTTTTCACAGGATCCGGGTCCGGCAGGATCTTAAGCAGTGGATCCGGTATCCGGCATGTTACCTAAAAATCAGGGTCTGGTGCATGTCTAGCCTAGGCTTTTCAGTCTTTCACAACCCCAATCACTGCATGGAGTGAAATCCCTTTGGAAGCAGCTATTGCAGGCAGTGTGGCAATAAGCCAATGAGTCTGAAAAATAGTTTGAGGCAACGTAATAAAAAGGGCCCTTGGTGCGAGTAGACTATGTTTCAACCCTTTTGTTGGATCTGGTATCCGGTTCCGGATCCGGCAGGATCTTAAGCAGTGGATCCGGCAGGATCCTAAGCAGTGGATCTGGTATCCGGCAGGATCCTAAAAATCAGGATCCGGTGCATCTCTAGTTTTTTCCACAACGGCGAATACTGCTATTGTGCAGTACTTAATGTTTATGCTCAATATGTGACTCAAAGTAATATTTTCACAGTAGTTGTCTGTTTTTTTGAAAAACAGTAGAATGCTGTTGCAGAATTGCCGTAAATAAACAGCTATTTGTTACAGTGTGTGATCGCTATTGCACTTTGGTGCAGCATGCAAAAGTGAAAGTAAAAGGAAAAAAGAAACACAACTCAACTCAACTTGTCTGAGTTTAGTATAGTAGACTAGACATGTGTACTCATCTTACAATCAGCTGAAGCTAGGCTGGTTGTATCACGTTTGTTGTGGGTTGTTGTTGGATTTTTTGTGTGTTTTACAGTACGGTCCAGTCTATCCACCACATTCAATGGAGTAAATGTGAAACAGCTATGTAATTTCATGTGCTAGTGCTTTCAACTTGAATTTACTTTCATGCTTACTCACTTCAACTTTTATTCCAGACCCAGGGGGATCCATGTTAGAATACTCTTCTATATTATCTTAATTCCATTTAGGCCTATACCCAGCATTTTCAAAAGGAAGATGGTGTCCCAACATGCACCGCAGTGTACCCTCAAATTATGTAAAAGCAATTCAACAGCAACTTGTAACAGCAATTTACATTATTGCAACTATTTTACCTAGCCTAATCGTTTTTCACGTCGATTCGAAGCTGTCATCAATTGGTGAAAAAAGTAGGCCTAAAACATCTACAACTGCCATGTCACCACTAGAACTAGAGTGAAATACATTGCTTCAGGTTTTTCATGATTTTCCACAAAGATATCCTTCGTCATGATGAAGCTCTGGCCTCTACAACTTCAACCAGTTGTAATAGGCTTGTTTGAGACCTTAGTTTAGAGATCCACAGTTCTTGTTAAAAAAAAAAAAAAAAAAGGCGTTTGTGTCCATAAGATACACATCAACATTCCCGAGGATTGCAATTCAAGTGTGCTGCGACCGGTGTGGGTTGAGTGAATGAGGCGAGGCTTCGCTTGAGGTAAAGATGCATAATGGAGCATGCAATGTGTGGCTATTTGTAAACTGTACTTCCCTGCTTGTCCAGCAGAGGGAGGCAGCTGAGAGTCAGTGGAGTATCCATGCAGGGGACGTGTTACGTCATGCACTGGAGAGCAGAGAAACACAGTCAAGAGACTCCTCAGACAGACACTTCCTCCAGCTTCTGTGATCCAGCATATGGGGCATAACATAAAGAAATAAGCAGATTATTTTCCATTGTCACCACCACTCCAAACAACTGCTGCAATATTCTTCAAATGTCACACTGTGATGTCAAGTCAAGTGTACTTTATTGTCAAAAACCTATGTAACAGGGTTAGCACAGACATTTGAAATTGCGTTTCCAATGTGCAGTTAAACTAAACATACATATAAGACATTGACAAAAATCACCTACTCACTCACTCACTCACTCACTCACACACACACTCTCTCTCTCTCTCTCTCTCTCTCTCTCTCTCTCTCTCTCTCTCTATCACACACACACACACACACACACACAGACACAGACACACACACACACACAGACACACACACACACACACACACACACACACACACACACACACACACACACACACACACGCACAGTCCAGTAGAACATGCATGAGTTTACATTCTTTGTCATACTTTCTTACATTCACACCCCCCCCCCCCCACCCACACACACACACACACACACGTGCAGTAGAAAAAATAACATACTAATACAGACATGTACAATAAATACACAAATACTCATTCACACAGTGTAATGTAATAAGACAAACATACTTATGAACCATGTGTTCCTGCAGTCTGCCACTCTGGGCTCCAACCAGCCACATAGGCCTACCAGTCAATTGATTATTATTATTATTTTTTAAATGTGGGCAATTGCCATGTCACCACAGAGGTGAAATGTAGGCCTACATGTTTCTCTCAGTCAACAATGACTCCCTTACTACGTAAAAGACTGTCGACCAATACATAGAAATAGGCCTTCTGCAGACCGCAACTTGGTTTCCTAGTTTCTCACTACAGTTCTGAGTACTCTGCTGGTTTCAGTTTCAGAAGAGTTTGTCCTGTGCGGAAAGTAGCAGTAAATATCATTGTAGTGTATGCTACATGAATACACGGGCAGATACGCTGGAGATACGCCGGAGAAGTGACTAAACGATTAAAGTAAGCTAAGCGATTTATTCCCGCTCGCAGTTATACATAAATTGATAATTTGTGAGTTGATGTCTGTTGTGCAGTGTGTGGGGAGAGAGGCGATGCGATTCGTGGCCACGGCGATATAACGTGCGATACAGTTGGAATTGCAGCAGATTTCTTCAATCAGAAACACACTATAGAGATGAAACCCACTTTGTATGTGCTCACTGCAACTTTCTGATCAGTTTTGACAATCTCTTCTGGGTGAACCAAAAAGCTAGGTGAAGAAGTATTTTGTATTGTTCTTCTTCTTTTATTGTTTTCTAATATTGTCTAAAATGTGTATTCAATGTATTGTGAAGTTGTAGGCCCCCTATCATCTAAATCAACAGTAGACTATATTAGCTTTAAATAACAACAGCTATGTGTCATAGGCTACCTAATGTGCTGAGTTGCCAAAAATGTAGGCTACAACACAAATGGTGAGTGGTAGCCCATTGACCCACTGAAGAAACTGGAATAAAATGGTTGAATTTTCTATCGAAAAGAAAGTGGAACCTACTAGGATAGGCTAATAGAATGCCACATGTGAAATGTACAATTGGACAATGGGCACAAGTTAACCTTGTTGTATTTTTATGGCTCGGTGCTTTTTGAATAATGTAGGCTAAATGTGTTAAGGAGTGTGAGAAAAATCAAGAGCGCTGTGTTATGTCCAGTTCAGGCTAGTTCAACTAGCTGTCAACATTAGTGTGTTAGGGTGTGTCAGTATGCTGTGCTCTACACTGTAAAAAATGCCCGTTGAAATTACGGCAAAAACTGTCAAATTGCAACAGTCAGTGACCGTAAAATGTAAAACAGTTTATCTCTGTACTAAATACGGCAAGCTACTATTGAGTCAAAAAGCGCTACATAACTTTATTTTTGACAAGTGTCATATGTAGAAAATACTGGACTGTTCTCTGTAAACGAAAATATTGGAAAATACTGTTAAGTGAGATGAACTAGTCAAGAAACGGTACATAACTTTATTTTTCACTGGTGTCAATATGTAGAAAATACTGAACTGTTCACTGAAAAGAAAATATTGGAAAATACCGTTAAGTGAAGATGAAGTAGTCAAGAAACGGTACATGACTTTATTTTTCACTGGTGTACACATATGTGCACAGCAAATTTGTCAGAGTTAGATTGATCAGAGTTAGACTGGTGTTCAGCCAAAATCTAAACATCAAGAGTTGCAGCAACACTACACAGTGTATCTGTATCTTCACAGTAATCTGAAAAAGTCTACCTGGGACAGTAATCCCTTGATTCAGTCTCTTAGAAGTAGCCCAGTCTATTTGAAACTGTCATTCTAACCCATCCAACTCAATGCTCAAACAACATCTTGTTGTATCGTTGACCAGAAACATTGCTCAAAAGGTTGCCCAGTGTATCACTCATTTCACAGAGTTCTGCCTAGTCAGCTCGAGATCTTTTTAATGCCCAGCTTTCAAGAAAGAGGAAGACACGGTGTCTCATGTTGTGTGTGTGTGCCTTTTCGTTGCAGTTTGAGGTGGTGTCAGAGCTGTACTTTCAGAACGTCATGCAGTACTACAACTTCTCTGGCAGAGTCACCGCCGACCAGCTCAGGAAAGCGCCCAACAGGAACCAGTGAGTTCTGCATTTCACCTGAAATACCTCCTCGACACACCCTATTCAGTTTCTGCTGTGTGGACATGACACACACACACGCACGCACGCACGCACACACACACACACACACACACACACACACACACACACACACACACACACACACACACACACACACACACACACACACACACACACACAGATGTGCTTTTACAGTTGTGGAGTAGCAGGTGGTTTTGGTCTATCCCTTGCCAGTTCTCGCTAGTGGGTTTGTCGTCCGGAAGCCCTGTAGTGGTTTTGAGAGAGAGAGAGAGAGAGAGAGAGAGAGAGAGCGAGAGAGAGAGAGAGAGAGAGAGAGAGAGATACTGTGCTGCTTACAGGAAGGTTTTTCTGTGCTGTCTGCGGTACTTCTGAGAATAGTGTTTGAGTGTTTGAAATCCTTACAACAATCCAACATACATCAATCCTGCAAGCCTCCCTAAACTCCAATCAATTCGCCTAAAAAGCAAGATGAGTTTGATTGCTTAGAATTGTTTATAATATGAATGAGTAGTCCTATCCATAATACACCATAACTGTGAAAGACAGTGAGTTTGAGAAACCCATCGAGCACCTGTGCAGGCCCAGACCAATGTTTGCTCATCCATGTGTGTCTTCTACCTCTAAACTCAAGTCTCTCTCCTCTACTGGTTGTGCCTAGGGTCAGGTCTAAACAGGGTGAAATGGCATTTAGTCATTATGCTGCAAAATGCTGGAACCAACTCCCTGTCCACATTAGAACTGCCCCAACAGTATCTTGTTTTAAAAGGCAGTTTAAAACAGTTTTATTCTCATCTGCCTTTGGTGATAGTTAATTACATACTTTTTTTCGTCTCTTTTATCTATTCTTAAGTTTATTGAATGACATGTATGTGTGATAATGTGCTATATAAATAGTTTTGATTGATTGATTGATTGATTGATTGATTGATTGATTGATTGATGGATGGATGGATGGATGGATTGATGGATTGATGGATTGATGGATGGATTGATGTCTGATGCGCACAGATGGAGCATGACTCCGGCCACTGTGAATGCCTACTACAACCCCACCAAGAATGAGATGGTCCTGCCTGCCGGCATCTTCCAGGCTCCATTCTACAGCCACTCATGGCCAAAGTAAGACTCTCCATCATCACTCGTAGAATCGTTATCCTTATGGATACTACACACAGTGACCTTTAGTTATGCCTGAATAAACCTGTGCGCGGCAAAATGTTTTTAGTCAACTCCTGTGCTAATGAATGTGAATCTGACTTTAAATCTTAACAAAATGTTATGTACAATATTCTTATTCACCAAAACTGATTATGAATAATATGCCCTACTTCTAGAGCCCTGAACTTTGGTGGCATTGGTGTTGTTATGGGACATGAGCTGACGCACGCCTTTGATGACCAAGGTAAATCCTTGAAACACACACCTAACACAGCCTGGTTGGATGTTCTCAAATGATGTGCCTTGAGATGGAAATGCAGCCATTCATTGAGAACAACCACTAAACATTTAATACAAGTAAATACAAAGTAAGATATGAAATAAATACATACCTGTGTTACTTTAGATAGAGTTCTTGCTGTATATATAAATGGACTGCAATTATATAGCATTTATATATAGCACTGCAATTATAAATTATATACCTTCCACTCCTTTGAGTCCGCAAAGCGCTTTACATTCACACATTCACACTCCGGTGGCAGTGGCTGACACGCAGGGGTCCACCCTGCCATCAGGAGCAATTTGGGATTAAGTGTCTTGCTCAACGACACATTCATGGGGTCAGGCAGAGGGGGGTTTGAACCTGCAACCTTCCGGTTGCCAAACAGCTCCTCTACCACCAGAGCCACCACCACCCCCCCGTCATATTTGTGCATCTGTAATACATGCATACACAGTACATTGATTGGCTGCACAGAAAAAAAGGTGATGTTAACTCATTGTGTCCTGCAGCGACATATACGCTGCATTCAAGTTTTTGAGATTTCAGCTGTTTTATTAAAGATGTGAGTATGTTAGAGCTGACTGAACACTATACTGGTGCCAAATGAAGGTTCTAGATTTTAGATGTAACTTTTTTCACGTCTGTGTGTGCTTCGGAGGCTGAGATATTTAGGATTTAATAGGCAGGGGGGCACCCTTTCCCAAAAAGGGCTTAGGACAAAATGGGTTAATTCAAACCTCAAAGAGTACTGTGGGACCAAATACATTCCAAAAGAAGATAAACCTTCTCTCTAAGTGTTGAATTAACACTGCAATGTTTACTGTGTTGTCAGGGAGAGAGTATGACAAGGACGGGAACCTGCGTCCGTGGTGGAAGAACTCGTCGGTGGAGGCCTTCAAGCGGCAGACCCAGTGCATGGTGGAGCAGTACGGTAGCGACTTCTAGCGACTTTTCAGCAAGCCCATAGCGACTTTGGCTGATTTTCTTTTGGCAACACTGACGGCAACTACACCATCAACAAGGAGCCCCTGAACGGCAGAGAACCCTCGGGGAGAACATCGCCGACAACGGGGGACTCAAGGCTGCGTACAAGGTCAGTGTGTAATGTAATGGAAGCCATCCGATGTTTGTGCTCCATGTGCAGCTCAGCTGTTACTACACAGTAAGAAAACGCAGTGTTAATTCAACTCTTAGGTCGGCTGCACATTGGCTCCGACAGCACTGCGGCGCACTTTCCCTTCCGACATAATTCGGACCCCCAAACCGAATTTCACACGAACATAGCATTGATAGTCAATGGGCGCCACCGACAAAATAGAACTTGTCTCTAATTGCTATCCGACATCGGCGAATGTCCGCGGACATCGGCGCCAGTGTGCGTTGTTCTATTGAAAACAATGAAATCGAACTTTTGCCCAGCAGTGCTCAGCACTTTGTCGGAGCCGGTGTGCGGAAGCCCTTAGAGAGTAATCTCTAGGACCACAATCTGGGAGATATTGAATTGACTGTGTTGCTGGTAGTCTGAGGGATGTGACTGACAACCATGGGCTTATGTGTGGCACTTCCATGCAGATGGGATCACCACTGGCCCCATTCGCTATTTGCTGAAAAAGCTCAACTACGTCATAACAACATTGATATGACATTGCCAAGAGTACTACGTTTCTGATTACAGTTTTTTTTCAATTGCTAACAAGATCTTACCCATACTTTGGATATTTTTCTAAACTCTTAACACAGACTACCACCTGGCCAAACAGTTTATTTTCTTCTCAAAAGCATACACTGTTAAAGGAACAGACCACCCTTTTTTGATTTTCACATATTTGCAGTATTTCCCAGCATTGTTCATGAATGTGCATATCATTTTCTCCTCTGTGTTTTCAGTACTTAGATTTATTGGATAAGAATTATTAGCATAGCTTAGCATAATCACTGAAAGTAACTGGTATCTTTAGCATCAAGCCACAAGTGATCACTGGACCGAATTAAATTGCTGTTTTACACTCTGGTGAATGTTACATTCATTTTAAAGTGGTTTAGAAGTACATTTGATGGTGTTTTATTTTGTACCATAGACTTGCATTACTATGCCTAATTTGGGTATACTGTCAAACGGGGCAATGCAAACACATAGACGAAAATTATATGCACGTTCATGAATAATGTTTGGAGATACTGCAATTATGTGAAAATCAAAAAAGGGTGGTCTGTTCCTTTAAATATACACAAAGAAATGCATTCTATGACTGCTAATTGTGTGGAAAAAGGCATATCATGTGTCCACTGCATGGCAATGGAAAGCCCTTGGTGTGCTAACTGTATTAAGAGTTTTGCAAATGTCGCTGAGGATTGGACAAAAGCTTGTTAGCAATTGAAAAAAAACTGTAAGACTCTTTTTACCATTTAGGTTAAGTTATTACCATTTCAATGACTTTGCGATGACTATCAGACCGTTCCCCTGTGATGGAATGATGCACTTTATGAGGTTTGGGTGTGATCTTGTGAAATGTGGGTTGCTTGCTTGTTGGATTGATGAACAGCACGAAAACCGTGGCTGAGACACTGTCATTCACTTCCATCCATCCATGCCTGAAGTGCCCTAGAGCAGTGGTGCTCAAACTTTTTGTGTGAAGTACCACCCGAGAAAATATTGAGCTCTCCGAGTACCACCTTGACAACCAACATTGGAATATCACAGCAAAGGCCTTCCATATTCACTTTTGCCAGTCAATACAAGAGGTCCATAATGGCATCAACAGCTACGGTCACATTCAGTGCAAATTTGTTTTAAAATTTCTTGCTTGCCTAGTATTATTTTGCATTATGTTTTCAGATTCATACAGTTCAATATTACAAATGTGAGACCAAAGGCATATTTTTGACTGAACAGCCTTCAAATCAATGCACAAACAATGAATTCTTCCAAGCACCACCAGAGATGTCTCAAGTACCACCAGTTTGAGCACCACTGCCCTAGAGCAAGACATCTAACCCCACAGTGGTTCTGCACCTGTACCTGAATCCCTCTAAATTGTTCCGGTAAGAAGCATCAGCCCAAGGCAATGCAATTAAATTAAATATATGCACCAAGCAGAGTAAAAGGCTGAACAGTCTGTAATGGACATTTGGGGGAAAGGCCTAAGTGAGTTGTCTGAAATGTAAGCCGTAATGTGTGTAGTGAGGCAGTGACCTAAGGCTCTAATATGTTAACAAGCCATAAACTTAGCAAATGTGTGACATTCTCTGAGGGAAAGGTTCAAAGGTTATTTCTGGGTAATGGTCTCTCCCCTGGCATCCATTGGATGGAAACTGATTTTACAGTATTTCTCAATTGGTTTTGTACATTTCTCGAATCTCTCTCGCAATTTTCAAAACACAGTATTCATTCTCAAAACAGCTTTAACAAATGGCAAAACACTGTGAATGGTCTGCTATATCCAATCTCTTGCTGAAAATGCTTAGTTTGTCTCTCAAAAGCAAGTTTTTGTGTCAATGAACGCGTCATTGCCAGCAGAATGGTTAGTCATTGTGTCTTAGCGTATGGAAAGATAGTCAAATTGATTTGTAATGTTTTCAACTGACTAGTACACTCTGAAGCGAAATGTTGTTTAGAATGGATGGAAAATGTTGTAAATTCGACTTTATATTACATTGATCAGGTAAGATTGTACTAGATATACATTTAGAGTATGACATATTTATTGAAAGGTTTTCTCATTGCAAAATCAAAAAAATTGTCAACTCTGATTGAGGTGTCAAAGTGCGCCCTCTACCACCCCTTTTAACTTGTCTTTTAGGCTCATTTGGAAAAAACATAGAACTGCAAGGCAAAATACTTTTGAAACAATACACTGATACTGTATGAAGTGCACTTGCTGTCTTGAGAAATTCCAGGAAAATATTGTAATTTTGCGTGGAGCGTAATTATAAAGGGCACACGAGGCATAGAGTAATGTAATGCAGTACAGTGCTTATTGTTGTATTGCATGCTTGCTTCCTCTTTCCCTTCTACTGCTTTTGATTAGAGACAGTCAATATTTACCTGCGAGCAATTCAATACAGATCACATTTATAGACACAAATCCAATGGAAATTATACAGTGCTTATTATATGGTGTGACGTCATCGGTCGAATGCTCCATTCATTTCAAAGGGGCTCCCCAACGTTCGCACGTCTGTTATTTTTCGTTATTATATGGTGTGACGTCATCGGTCGAATGCTCCATTCATTTCAACGGGGCTCCCCAACGTTCGCACGTCTGTTATTTTTCGATAACGGACGGGTTGGTCTATAACAGACCGCTGTCAATGGCAACAAGACTTTTCACTGCTAAAGCGACTTTTCAACAAGACTCTAATCAGCTGCTGTGATAGACAACACCTGTTGTCCTGGCTACCTAGCTGTTGCCTAGCGGTGTTCCACAACGGCACTGTTTTGTTTTGCGCAGCAACAATCTTAACATTAAATAGGCCTAAAGAAATGTCCCCGCCATGTGTGAATCATTTAGGTATATCCATATAATAAGCGAGTTAACTTTCGGCGAGTCGGTCGCTTTGTGGAATAGCAGCACTTCAGAGAGAACAAGACCCCTCCGCTCCGCGTCGGGGTCTAAAGATTCTCTCTGTCGTGCTGCTATTCCACGGTAGCGACCTTCTCGCCGAACGTTAACCCTTACTTAACACATTACGGCAGCTTGGTAAATCATTTTGCTTGTCAAGACTTATACTATGACATAGGGCCTAAATGTTTTGGAGTTTGAGATAGTTTTTTGTATTCAGTGACAATGCTTTTTGAGTGATATAACAAAAGCAATTGCTAATGTACAATAAAGCTGACAATTGTACACAACCATCTGCATGATGATGAAAGCATTTGCTAAATGCTGAAAACTATGAGAAACGTATTTTAACATGTGCACAGATAACAGCAGGAAGTCACAATTGAACAAGACGTTTTGAGAATGATTATTCTGTTGTGAGAAATGTACAAAACCAATTGAGAAATACTGTATTAAGGGAGTATTATCTACCATAGATGATTTCCGTTCCATAAATAAAGCATCTACTCCGACTAGACTATCATGTCCACAAAACTGACTACAAAGACCTACAGTCATGAAAACAGACCCTTTATTGGATGTGACAAATAAATTACTCAAACCCTTTATGCAGAGCTCACCAGCTGCAGAAACACTGCTACTGCTACTGTTCCTACTACCACTGCTACTACTACTACTGCTGCTAATAATAATATCTTATATTAAAAGTAAAATGAAACACAATCGCTGACCCAACAAAAGTATGAAAGAAGCTAGCCTCAAATGCCTGTTTGTATTATGTGTAAGAAGCCGAGTCAGAGGCCGGTGTGGTTGTAGGCCATGTGTTTGTAGGCTGTTGGAGGGCCAGCATGACTGGTCTCGATGAGGAGGGCTCAGGTCAACCCCCACGTATGCGGCCGGCCGGCGGGACACACTAACATGTCGCCCCACTAGCAGCTTCGGCCTGGGCATGCCGCGCGCACCGCTACACGGAAAATGTGTCGTAATGCGCATGGAACCTGTAACCCCATCACCCCTGTCACTCCTCCTGCTGCACCCCACTGCCACCAGCCAACCAACCAACCAACCAAACGACCAGTCAGCCAGCTAGCCAGTCAGCCAGCTTCCCTCTTTCATTACACGGGGGTTAAGGGGACAGGAGAGGGGACCAGGAAGGGGACGGGGACAGAGGGGACGGGGACAGAGGGGGTAAAGTATATCAGGCCACTAAAGCCCTAGTCTAGGGTGGAAAATCAGCGCAAGGCCGCCTCACCGTAAAGCCCATCGGAACACGACAGGTGGCGGAGTGGAGTGCAGTGGAGCAGAGCAGAACGGACCTGGGCTCACACATTCTTTCCGCCCACAGGCTCAAAGGTCATACGTTGCTGTGATTGGTGGCGGACAGGCAGAAACATATGACACTAGAGCAGGGGTGGGGAACCTTTTTCATTCGAGGGGCCACTTCAAATTCATCCGAGGGCCGTAAAAGTCCTCCAAGGGCCGTATTATGAACACAAACCAGGATTTCCCCCTGCACTTTAGGCCTATATTGAAGGCAGCTACCTTTAAAACAGTCCCCACCTTCTCTAGGACCTCTGAACATAACTTAATTGTATTGCAAATGTAATTTCTATTCCTTTACAAAATATGGCATATTTAATGTGAAGCTGCATAACACTTATATTGGGGGTCGGATAAAATGACCTCAAGGGCCATAAACGGCCCTCGAGACATAGGTTCCCCACCCCTGCACTAGAGGGAGCAAGCAGCACGTAGGAAAGGAGAGAGCTGTACCAGTGTGGATGTGTATGTACAGTATGTATGGAAGACGCACTGTACGGACGCCTGTGTTGGTGAATTAGGAAAGTTGCAATTAGGAAAGTGAAACCTGATAGCTGTGTTGTGCTGTGCTATGCTGTGCTGTGCTGTGTTGCAGGCCTATGTGAACTGGATCAGAAAGAATGGGGAGGAGGACACATTGCCTGCACTGGGCTTGACCAACCATCAGCTGTTCTTTGTCGGATTCGCACAGGTAAGCAATTTGGAAGCAAAATCGGATTACATTTCTGAGCACCATTTTCAAGACTGGACAATTTTGTTTTGACAATTTTGTGAGTCATTCACTAACTATACAGATTGTCAACTTGAAATGGTAGACTTTATTACTGCATGTACTATCATCTAAATGTGCAACCCATTTTGTAAAATGTTAAGAGTTTTTGTAGATTGAGAAGATGGAGGATTGCTAGACTGCTGTTGGGGGCGCAGGGCTCTGGCATGGGCTTAGACAACTTGGAAAATATGAAATGAGTAATTACGTTTAGATCATATCTGGAGGACCTATTAATAGGCCAATTTATATTGCCAATAAAAGGCTGTACTAAAATATTATCAATGAAAAGCCTTTTACATTACATTCAGTCGTGTACAGGTAAACCTAAACTGCAATACATTAGGGATGTGACATGTTTAAGCTATGGACACTTTTCAGATGGTAAATCTGTGTCCATATGCAATTACAATCCTGCGTTCATAGCATTTTATGTGCTATTGTCAGCCTGCCCTGTTTTCATACAGTACGTACAGAAGGCAGACGTTAGGAATGTTCCTCTCACACAATACATGAAAGTGAACTTGTGTGAAATGATAAAGTTTGTTCCAACTTCCATTGGAGTGACACCTGGTGTTTTTGTGGGCAGATTGCAGTCTCTTACACAGCTTCCTGAAGCATGAAAAAACACAATTCACAGGAGAGTCCTGAATGAAAACGAACAAACTCAATCTTCACCTATATGTACTGTATGTGTAATTGTAGGCCTGTTTGTGTACATGTGTTTGTCTGTCCTCAAAGGTGTGGTGCTCAGTGCGGACCCCTGAGAGTGCCCACGAGGGAGTGATCACGGACCCCCACAGCCCGTCACGATACCGAGTCATTGGTACCATCTCCAACTCCCACGACTTCTCCAAACACTTCAGCTGCCCGGCCAAGACGCCCATGAACCCCACACGCAAGTGTGCCCTCTGGCGAACAGCAACAGCAACAGCAGCGGCAGCAGCCTTCAGGGGGGGGGGGGGGGGAGACCTCTTCATGCTTATAGACCCCCCCCTGCCGTGACGTCTGCTGCTGGGCTGAACTAGTGTACAGTGGAATGGGCCCTATGTGTCGGGTCTGTGTGGGACATGAACTCGCACCCACCACCCCCTTCAGAGATGAGCAAGTCAGAGACAGAGATGGATGATTGATGGCTGAATTAGCCAATCAGAGCCCGCGCTGCTTGCTTGCTCAGCTCTTAACTTCTCAGGTTGCCTAGTCTGGACTGCCGTGGCGGGAGGAGAGGAGAGCAGGACTCTGGAACAGCTTCGGCTCCTTTTCCTTGAAGTGTGGAAGACAACACACTTTTCCATTTTGAATTTTTTTTTTTCTCTTGGGAGCATATTGAAAATGAAAATATATATGTATATATTTTGCTCTTCGGTTTAAGCGAGGAGAAGCACTGTTAACACTGGAACTTTAACAGTTGAATTAAAGAGACGGAAGGATGTGGAATGGAGTGGGATGTAATTTTCACATGAAAGGGGGGGGGGGGGGGGAATATTGAGAACCATGAGCCATGTGTCTTTTTTTTTGAAGAAATATTTATTTTTATACCTTTTGTCATGTCATCTTCTATTGTCAGTTGGTGTCTTCCATATGCAAAATGGCACGCAAGACAAATTCATGAATACATTTAGAATGCTTCATATTTCATGTATATCATTCAGATTAACTGAAGTACTCCATCAAACGTCCCACCAAAGGGTCTCGCAAGTGTCGAACCCTGGTAGACACAATGCACCTGTGGTGACGCTATGTTTAATGAATAATTGTTTTCAGTTGGGATATGCACAAATTACATATTAGTAGAGTGCTTATTGATCCCGAAGGAAATTAAAGGGACAGTTTGGTCAATTTCAACATGCAGTTGTATTGCTCACGCTACCCTTGACTTGTCAGTACCTGGTGATGCCACATTTTTCGGCTCAGCCCTTTCCGAGATATGAGCAATTCTAATGGGGGCAGCGTTTGTTTACATTTTTAAAAAATGAAACATAGGCCAACTCCAAATATTTTCCCAAAAGGTACTGTTGTTTGTCAATTGTCTGCTGATGTTTTATAACCTTTTGGATGTTTTTGGGAATAAATAAAAATGTTTTTTTGAAATGTAAACAAAGAGCTGCCCCCATTACAATGACCAGGATCTCGGAAACGGCTGAAGAAGAAGAAGAAAAAATCTCAGGCACTGACAAGTCCAGGGTAGTGTGAGCATTACAACTGCATGTTGAAATTGACCAAACTGTCCCTTTAAGGGCGAATGAATGTGTCAGCCACACCAAAGATTTGTTGGGATAAAGTTGGATTGTGCCAGGATGATTGTCTGCTGGTTCTAAGCGCCTTTTAATCATGGACACTGACTCTAAACATATAAACTGATGCACACAGTTTTTTTTAAAGTGACTGTGTATATAGTGCAATAACTTTTTGTTGTTAAACTCTCAAAATAGCTCTACTGTGTGTAGGATATAGGCCAATATCCTACCACAGTGAAGTACCTGAAATCACCAGCATTTCCATGCACCTTAAGGTGAGCTTTTTTTTATTTTGCCCAAAATATTTCAGCATATATAAAGCATTTAATACTCTTCAGTAAAATATGCTGTTACTATGCAGAAACAGATCTTTTTGCCCACGTGGGCCTGTAAAAAGGCAAGAATTCATGAACAAGGTATCATCGGTGAATGGGCAGCATGGATTCTGGAAATAAACTACTAAAAATCTCACACAGTGTCCCTTTGTCATTCTCTATGTGCATGGATACTCAACTTCTTATCAAACAGACCTCAGGCAGTGAAGATTGGCAAATGCTCCTCTAGCATAATCTCCCTCAACATTGGCGCGCCGCAAGGTTGCGTTCTCAGCCCTCTGTTGTACTCCGTTTATACCCATGACAACTCAGCTATCCACAGCTCCAATTCCATTGTGAAATTTGCGGATGACAGTGGTGGTGGGACTCATCTCCAACAACGATCAAACAGCCTACCTAAATGAGGTTGAGATGTTGTCATCCTGGTGTGCAGAGAACAGTTTAGAGCTCAACGTCACCAAAACCAAAGAACTTGTGGTGGACTACAGAGGAGGGAAAGAGCAGAACTATGCTCAGCTGGAAATCTTTTGTACCCCTGTGGAAAGAGTGAGCAGTTTCAAGTATCTAACTAAGATCTGTCTTGGTCACCTCACATCACCACCGTAGTGAAAAAGGCCAGGCAGTGTCTGTACCACCTCAGGAGGCTAAGGAAGATCAGAATTCCATCAGACATGCAGAAGTCCTTCTATTCTGCCACAATTGAGTCAGTAATTACAGGAAGCATAACAGCGTGGTATGGCAACTGCACAGCTCAGGATAAGATAGCCTTTCACAGAGAAGTGTATGCTTGCAGAAAAAATCACTGGCGTCATCCTTCCAGGGCTGCAAGATATACAGTATATTTATTTATTTATGTATTTATTTATTTAACTATCCAACACAGCACAGAGCAGTTGCAATCCCCATTTCACTGCCAATTGTGCTTGCACAAGGAAGCACGTGACAAATAAAAATCTTGAATCTTGAATCTTTAAGTGCACTGTAACAAATAGCTGTTAATTTACGGCAATTCTGCAACAGCATTCTACTGTTTTTCGAAAAAACAGACAACTACTGTGAAAATATTACTTTGAGTCACATATTGAGCATAAACAGTACTGTACTGCACAATAGCAGTATTCGCCGTTGTGGAAAAAACTAGAGATGCACCAGATCCTGATTTTTAGGATCCTGCCGGATACCAGATCCACTGCTTAAGACCCTGCCGGATCCGGAACCGGATACCGGATCCTACCAAAGGGTTGAAACATATGTGATGCGATCTGGGAAAACCCTTCACATGGTGGGATTTTACATTTTTGAGATATTGTTAGCATTTGAAAGTCAATTTCAAGCTTTTGCCAAAGGTGTTTTCGTTATTTTCCTATCTTGTCTCTGTCAAATGTTATACTTACCCAAAGTCAACTTAGTCGTTCTGAGCAATTCTGAGAAAAAACACTGTAAAGGTTGAGTATGGAGATTGTGGCCAGAGGAGGTATTGCAACTACACAAGGCGATTGTGGCCACTGTGGGTATTGCAACTATGCAAGGCGATTGTGTCCAAAGCAGGTATTGCAACTATGCAAGGCACTTGTGGCCAGAGTAGGTATTGCAACTTAGGAAGATGTGAAGTTGAGTATGGAGGATTGTGGCCAGAGTAGGTATTGCAACTATTTTTTTTTTGGATTTATTATTTGATGTGTTTAGTTTTGAGTCAAGGAAACAACTAAGGAAAACAAACAAAAAATCCTTGTTTCAACACAGCATGGATAGCACGTTATTATGGATAATAATTATTATAGTTATTGGACTACTGTACAATTGAACCATTCTAAGCACTTGGATCACTCCAATTTTTTGTTAGAGTATTGTATTCCACATCAACATAATGTAATGATCCTTTCATGCCGCTGAGTAAGATTTTTATCTTTAGGTATCTGCTGTGCAGTATAGGTTTTTTCTTTAAAATTGCGGGAAGTTAGCTCATTCTCTGCAGGATAGCAAGCTACACTTTAGACCATCCTATGACAGCAACATATAATGTAAGCAGTGCAGCCTCCTAGTACGATGCTCAGGATGCCTCACTGATGGTGGCAGATACGGGCAAGACAGTTTTTTGGTCAAGGTACCTCTTTAAGAATAGTCTCCTCCTTCTGTATTGTCTCTAGTTGAAGTTTGCTCTCATTCATGACCATAGCACAGCCCCACCCCCCTGAGCATCACCATAACCGAGCTAACTCATCTTAGAAGTCGGATCCGCCCCCAGTCCCACACCACAGTTGGACTACTTAGAGTATGAAATAGGGCCAATGAAATGCATTTCAAATGCATGCACATGGAGTTATTAAACAGCATGAATTCTAACTTGCACCTTGAATCTAGTATAACATGAAGAAAGGAAGGAAATGTCTCAAGCAAAGACCTTATCCAGATTTATTAGTAGGTCTGATTTAAAACGATGAATTAATATCAATTACCAGTTACTGCTCTTGATTTCATCATTGATCATTATCATGACAAGCAAGCTCAAGAAGCAATACCTGAATGAAAGCAAAACTTAGGGAATTAATTAATCTAATTTATTTATCAGTATATTTGTAATCCAACGGCACTACTTCTGAGGACAACAAAACACTGGAAAAAAATATTGTTTGATGTGACAGAGCAAGAGTAGCACATTGCACTTGGATTTGATATTCAGATTATTATTATTACTATTACTATTATTATTATTATTATTATTATTATTATTATCATAGTAAAAAAACAGAAGGCTACTCATCAAACACTACCTACCACATGCATGTTCATTTCAAATCGGCTGAACCAATGTCATTTCATTACTTTTCACTAGGCCTAAGGGCCTATGGCGTCTTCCATGTTTTTTTTTGTCTCCCTGAGACCCCCAAACTGCTGGCTAACTGTAAGTCGTCTAATACATAGTGGCCTGAGCATAGAATATAATTTCAAATTAAATTGGGTCTATTGATTCGACATGTATAGTTATGTAGCCTATTCGTAATTTACTGCCCAACTTTTGCCATTTTAAATAGGTTCCTAAAGCAGATCAGGAAAAGAAATGAATGACATGTAGGTCCTATTGTACTTACTGTTTAGGGTATGAAGCGAAAATATCAGCAAAATGTGTCAGAAATGCAAACATAACCATCAGTGTCTCGGTTAAGTGCAATGAGCTCTCTGCTTGGAGGTAAACATGGTTTTGCGCGCTTCCAAACCCACCAGCTCCACGCAAAAAAACAAAAACAAAAAAAAAACAAGCCTCGGATTACTTGTAGTAGGCTACAAGACGGTCGAGACCGCTTTGTTTTTTACACTCTGCAGCAGGCAGCTCAGACATTATAGAAGAGAAAAGGTTTTCTCCGCGCTTATCTTCTTCACTATCTCACGCGTGGCTTGAAATGACTTGGGTTATTTGAAAGACTGAGGTGTCTCTGAGGTGAGCATCTCCGTTTGACTTTTTAAAATTGACTGTTGAAGATGTGTTAACTGAACCCATTAGGTAGACAAGACATAAATGCATAGGCATATTATTTTTCAATCTGAGATGATCCAGTGCGCTTATATAGGCTAATGTTAGGACCAGTTATGGCCACATCCACGACACACGACAATTCAGCACAGCGTAGGCTATTATGACAAAGTGTGTATAGCCTACCAGTGCGGCAAAAGATTTCGCTATGCGCTGCCTCGGAATAGTAGCCTACAAGAGCACTTTTGACCCTCTGCAGCACGCAGCACAAAAAATAGAGAGGAGAAGCGTTTTTCTTCACTGTCTGGTGCGTCGTGGGAAAGGACTGACATGAATTAGGTTTTAACGTCACCGAGGAGTAGGCTATCTCAGATTGACTCTGGAAACGGACTGTTGAAAACGTTTTAACTGAACACATACATTTGGCACGGTTCTAAATAAAAGCATTTTAATCTTCCCCATCTGAGATGATCCGATGAGGCTTCTTTAACCTAAATTAGGCTACAGAAACCTAACAAGCCCTGTCTTGGCCACATCCGCATCTTCTAATTCAGCAGTTAATTATGACAAGTAGGCTAGGACTACACAGCGCAGTAAAAATAAATGAAACATTTCGCGATAGGTAAATCCCGTGGGCGCTTTAGTTTTAGGTTTGCCTGTGAGCTCTCCAATAAAAAAAAAATGAAATCTACATTCCAGTGCCGTTTAATAGCCTAGTCGCAGTTGTAGCCTATAAACGTCTGCAAGAGGCATAGACTGGACTTGACAAGCACGCAGGGCTCGACGGCTCCGATCCACGGAGAGAAGGTGTCGCCTACTGTTTCTTTGTGTTCATTGGAATGTTGTTCCTTCTTTCTTTAGACCTATAACTTGAGGGAAAACTCTGCTTCATCGAGACTAAAGGTGTTCAGATGCCCTGACAATAAGTGGCCAGGCCTACACACGTGCAAATTCTGAGCCTTTCAAGTCTACAAACTCCTGCGCGTGCTTATGTTTTCCCTCAACCTCGCGCGCCCCTGCGCTACATGTGTAGTCAGCACGTTGGCTGCGTAGGCAGACTGCTCACGGCTGCCTCCCTTCTCACCACACAGCGGGCCATTTAAATCTTCATTTGAACACATTAAAACAGCGATTTCAGACGAAATATTTTCAGAGATGATAGACAAGATGTTAAACAACAACAATTTAATGAAAAACCAATTTCAGGAAAACATTGCTTCTCGACCTATTTTCGCTGTTTCCTGAGAAAGGGCCAGAGCGACATCCGACGGGTTTTCCCAGATCGCATCACATATAGTCTACTCGCACACGTGGGCCCTTTTTATTACGTTGGCGCAAACTATTTTTTAGACTCATTGGCTTATTGCCACACTGCCTGCAATAGCCGCTTCCAAAGGGATTTCACTCCATGCAGTGATTGGGGTTGTGAAAGACTGAAAAGCCTAGGCTAGACATGCACCAGACCCTGATTTTTAGGTAACATGCCGGATACCGGATCCACTGCTTAAGATCCTGCCGGACCCGGATCCTGTGAAAAACTCTATTATCCTGACGGATCCGGAACCGGAACCGGATCCGGTGCATCTCTAGAAAATAACAAGTTATTTTAGGCAGCACCATTGAAACCCATTCATCCTCCACTTGTCCGTGATCACCATCAAACTTCAATACCACCTGGCAAGTTGTGTCTGGTTTTTTCCCTCAGTTTGTGCTCCAACTTGACAAAAGCTATGGTCACGCAAGGAACAACTCTGTTTTCCCCTTTTTGTTCTTTATTGAATTTCAAAGGTGATGTAGGGGTTGATTGATAGGTTGAAAACCTTGAACATAAGAACAGAAAATACATTGTGTTATTATAGGTTTAGACAAATAAACCATCACATTATTTTAAGTACACAGTATAAATAATTAGGAATGTAAACAAATACCATATCTGAGCATGTTAACATAAAGTATCTAGGACAATTCAAATCCGTAGTTTTGAGCCAATAACCAAAGTAAACAATTAACAGTTTTAGTTCTCCAAAATATCTACATAAGCCACACAAGCAAACTACAAACATGAAACTAGAAACATTCATGAAAACAGTTAACTGGAGACTATTGCAAATGAACACTCAATCAATGTTTAAGTTCTTGTTTGTCACATTCACAGACTCCAACATGGTAAGTATTTTAGGAAAGTCAAATGTGCCTACCAGTTGCGTTTGACCACCAAATTGAGGGTTTCTTTGGGTTTTCAGTTGGATCTTTTGTCCAAGATTTTACTTACAGGGTGCATCCCAATATGTGACCTTGCCTCCTCCACTTGCCTCCTCCACTTGCTTCTGGTCATGATGACATCACTGACACCAGCATTATATTTCAATATCTTGCAAAAGCTCAATTGTAAAGTCTTTTTCTCATTTGCAATTGGGATGGTGAATGAAAAACAGTCCCTCAAAAGTTGTTGTGGCGAGGCTGACAGCTGGGAAACTTCATAGTTTTCTCCACGGAGGAGGGGCCAGGAGGCGGGACGAGGAGACAAGCACAAGTGGAGGAGGCAAGGACACATATTGGGATGCACTCACAAACTTTTCTTCCTTTGTATTCAGGCTCACATGCTGGTCTGAAAGCAGTATGGCCGCCTTCAGGAAGTTCCCAGGATCTGACAGGAAGCTGGTGACTGTGTTGTGACTGCTGTGCACTAACTTTCTGTCTGCCCCCTGCAGGTCCGGATGAAAATAGCTGGTTGTGAATGTGGTTGTTTTGAGTTTTCTGTCAGTTGACATTTCACCACCTGAAGAACTGAAGTCATTCTGACTGGTTAAAGATTATCTGATACTATCAAGCATGATGAAACAATTTCTAAGGAAACTACAATACTTAAAAAGTGCTTGATGCAGCAAAGTGTGAGTAGCACATGCATTTTGATAGTGATGAAAGTGTGAATGGCTGAAATATTTTAAGAACTTGTAACACTCTTGCAACAAGCAGCCCCATCTAAACCAATCTGCTAATCAGTGCCTGGCCTCACCTGAGTAGGGCTGTTATGCCATTATTCAATTACGGGCGTCACCTGCCAAGGGCCTGATGACTCTGGTCACATGGTACTCTTGCACCTGTATATAAATCTGGACTATCAACACTTCAGTTGCTTGCCTGCCTGCTGGCTGGCCTGCATGGCACAGCAGAACTTGCTTGCCTACAAGCTTGCTTACATGCTTGCACACTTTCCTCTTTGTGAAAGCTTGCTGTATGTGGCATCATTTGTGGCATTGTTGCATATAATGTGCCTGCTGCAAATTAGGCATTGCTTTGAGAGCTAGCTTGTAGTGCTGCTTGTTTGCTGTGCTACTTGGTGCAAAATAATTTTTAAAAGACTGACCAATGCTATATTCATCATTGGCTCATCAAGAGATACAGTAAAAAGCCCACCTTGCACACTATCATTGTAACATAGCACTGCGTACTCTGAAATTTTATTCATGCCCACACTTTCAAAGGACCACCGAAAACCATATTCTCAATACAGCATAGCGCCATAGTATCATGCTCAAGGCATTCCAGTCATGGTGAACGATAGGAGGGTGGGGTGGTAACATGGCCAGGGTACCACAGTTATGGAGAATGATGGGTGGGGTGGGAAGTTGCCATGGCCATATTCATGAATACAACTATGACCCAGTATTTGCCTGTCATCACACAGTACAATTCAACTTTTTAACTGAAATGTACTGTTATTTTACTTATACTACTGCATAAATATTGTAGAGCACTTTTAGTTTAACAATACTAATACTGTGAACGTTCTGTAGAGTACTGTTATTTAACAGTTCAATTGCTGCTGAAAAAATGTTATATACTTTGATACAATAAACAGCAATGAGCTGTATTTGATTTTTGGTGTGAAATAACAGTAGAATTACAGGTAAATATAATTGCCAGTAACTGCCGTTATTTTGCAGGGAAATTTTCTTAGAGTGTACCATTTGAGCAGTATTTAAACAGTTTCACTCATTTTCAATCATTTCCGTGGCCAAAATCGTAATATTTGCCCATTTCATGTCAAATTGCTCCGAATACGCTGAATTTGGGCCAACTCTGAACTGGCCTCACCCCGGATTGCGCAATCCCTCGTTAACAAGCTTGCGCGCATGCGCCATGTTGCTCGTTCTGTGAATGCAACCTGGTAATATTGTATTAAACGTTTTTATACACTTAATAGAAGTATGTATGGTGTGCCCTCATTTCCTGATATTTTTTAAATATTTTCTACGTGTGATTATCATTTCTTTACACTGGACGCTTTGGCATAACGCCCACTGAAAGATACAACGGTGAGGCGAACAGTAGCCTGGCCGCAGACTCCTTCTGGTGTTGAGTCTTGCTGGACAGTTACGTCATAGCGAATCTGAAGTTCACAATCAGTCGGTGTTGTTGGCTAGCTTGTTCACGTTGACTGCTACAAGTGGATTTCATAACGAAACTAAGAGCATTCTCAAAGTTGGATTTCCAAGGGGAAAATATGTGATAAAGAATGGAGGACCGACAGAGCTGAAGGGTTTGCTATTCAGGTGACCGGTCACAATAACTACCCGATCATTTCAAAGTGAGTGGTACAACACTGCAGAAAATATTTGTTGTTTCCCCTGTGTCTTGTTTGGCGAGAATGTGTGGAAGACCATTAGGACTAAGGAGCCTCACGAAACACAAATCCTCGCGGCTACTCATATTCAATGCCAAATTGCTTTGGACGTTTGGGGCGACGTTTGGGGCTTTGGATGAACAGCACCGGCTAAAGTAACGTTAGCATGTACAACGCCAAAGTGAAGGAAAAGAGCGGCGCATGGACCTGATGCACGAGTTCAGGTAAGACCAATTTCCTATGTGTGTGAAGCCTGTGTTTGTGAGACCCGTGGGGAGAGAGAGAATCCGCCGTGATTCTGTCCAGTGTGGTAGCTTTTGTGATGGGCACCGGATTCTCATGTGCCCGGTAACTGTTTGTAAAGTTGAGTACAGGGTACCGTTGAGGTAAATCAAATATACCTGTGTAACTACAAGACTCTGATTTAATTCCAAGGTGTAGGCATAACAGAAATGACAGTCCCAAAATATTTGGTGACCATATCGAAGCGTGTGTAATATCTGTTTACGTTGACATTCGCTTCCTGCCACACCTTTGTCCCACATCGCTTGCCGTAGCCTCGTACAAGTAGATGTAGGCCTACATTTGCACGAGAATCCAGTTCGTATCACAAAAGCCATCACACCGGTTTGTTCGCCGTGGTGCTCAGCGGTCTATGTGAGACCATGTTTTGAATCCTGTGTGTCTTTCATTGAGCATCCTCCGTGATGCTCAGTCCACATTGCTGCTGCTGTGTGGTTTATGTGAGATCACTGTTTGAATCCTGTGTGTGTGTGTGTGAAAGCAGTGGGCTGTGAAGGAGCTTACACTCTCCACTACTCTCCTCTCCTCTCCTCCCCTCTCCTTTCCTCTCCTTTCCTCTCCCCCTCTCCTCTCCTCTCCTCTCCTCTCTTTTCCCATCTCCTCTTCTCTCTTCTCCTCTCCCTCTCCTCTCCTCTCCTTGAGCTCCTCTCCACTCCTCCTCCTTTCTCCTCTCATCTCCTCTCCTCTCTCTTCTCCTCCCCTCTCCTCCTCTCTCATCTCCTCTCTCCTCTTCTCTCCTCCTCTCCTCTCCCCTCCCCTTCTCTCCTCTCCTCTCCTCTCCTCTTCTCTCCTCTCCACTACTCTCCTCTCCTCTCCTCTGCTCTGCTGTCCACATTGGTGCTGTGTGGTTTATGTGAGACCACTGTTTGAATCCTGTGTGTGTGTGTGTGTGTGTGTGTGTGTGTGTGTGTGTGTGTGTGTGTGCGTGTGTGTGTGTGTGTGAGAGAGAGAGAGAGAGATCTAATAGCATTTTCTCTGCGGAAATGCAGTAAGCTTATGTCAAAATATGTAGGCCTACCTTATGTTAAGAAAGCTGCTATGACATATGGAACTTGTCGGTAGGCCTATTTGGCAATTATTTATTTGAAAATCTGATATTGAAAAAGTTGCCTCACCAGCCATAAATCCCAGCGCACGTCACTGGAGTACGGTAAGCCACGTTTCAAGGCAGGTGGGTGTGCGCTGGTGGCGTGTAGGATACTGTTCTTGTCGGTGGGTTTTGTGTAGAGCGTCGTCCATATATTGCGCCCTTCGAGGTGTACAACGGTATCCAGGAAAGACACAGACCTTTTGTCAATGACAACATTGAATTTGATGGAGTGCACCATGTTGTTGAGATAAGTCACAAAGTCATTAAAGGTTTCCAAAGGACCCTTGAACAAACAAAAAACGTCATCCACAAATCTTTTCCACAGTACGACATTTTCAAAAAAAGGATTATTGTTCCAAATGTACCGCTCCTCCAAATAGCCCATGAACAGGCATGCATAGTCTGGGGAAAATCGCGAACCCATTGCTGCCCCCTGTGTTTGTAAGTAAAAATGATTCTCAAACAGAAAAAAGTTCTTGTGCAAAACCAAATGGACCATATCCATCAAAAAATGCGTTGGGGGTTGTGGATCAGTCCGTTGGCTCAGGAAGTGCTCAATGGCAATCATGCCCTTGTCATGCGGAATGTTCGTATATAATGAGACAACTACCATGGTGGTCAGGAACATGTCTTCAGTCTCACAATTGATGTGGGCATTGGAGAGCTGTTCGATGAAGTCGTTGGTGTCGCTTAGATATGAGGGGAGTTTGACGACCAGTGGTCTTAGGATGCGGTCAACGTATAATGATAGGGGCTCCATAAGGCTGCCATTACATGCAACTATAGGGCGTCCTGGTGGGTTGACTAATGTTTTGTGGACCTTAGGTAGAATGTATATTACAGGAGTGACAGGGTGATTCGTGGTGAGAAATCTCCGCTCAGTTTGGCTGATGTGACCTTTGTCAAGGGACTCGTTAAGGAAATTATCGATTTATTTCTTAAAGTCAGGAGTTGGATTTTTTGGCAATTTGATGTAACATCTGTCATTGGAGAGCTGTGATGCGATTTCAGCCCTGTACTCGTCTTTGTTCAGCAAAACCATACCACCACCTTTGACTAACTCTGTCATTAGAAAATACATACAAAATGCTAATCCTCAACAAAATAATGTTATAGCAATTTAAGTAGTGCCCAGACCAAAACATTCCCTAACTTTAACCTGTCATTAAAGACATATTTTAGAGAAATACATTTTCCAGTTGGTTGATAGGCTATCTAGGCTAATTCATATAATGGAGGAAAGAAAACTAGCTGTGCTCAGACCAAAACAATCCCTAACCCTAACCTGTCAGTAGGAATTCTTTTTTTTTTAGAACAAATATTTGAAATTAGAAATATCCTGAGAAAACACAAGACTGTGGAAACATAGAGCTGTGAGAGTAGCCTATAGAGAGAGCACTTCTCTGTGTCCATCACGGAAAACAATTCCGTGTCCAGGAGCACGGAAAACAATTCCGTGTCCAGGAGCACGGAATTCTGGCAAAATCCGTGCCTCTGGACTCATGCTGTGTTCCATTATTCACCCTCTGTACTGTGTACCTTGTTTGAGTGCAGTGAAGTACCCTTTCCACCCTCCGCAATTCACGAGGCGAGTACATTCCGATTCCCGTTCTGTCTGATACACTTAACGGAAATGACGGTTGGTCGCGTGACATCCGAGTTTACCAACCGCCAATATGCAATTCAACATGGAAGGCACTGTTCCTTATGCTAACACTTTTTAAAGTTACCCCTGCCTCTAATACACATGGCGATTGTCTTTGGAATCAAAACTATGCTGTTATCACGGAGATTCAACCGTTTGACAGATCTGGCACTCAACTACGTCACAAACATGGCGGCCGTTGAGTGCGAAAAGTGTACAGTAACACCACACTTCGAAAAATGGCCGTTTTGGGGGCGTTATCCGGGTAATTTACAGTACACTTTACCGTCGCGATTAGAAATGGAACACCCTGCGTACCCAAACACAGTGCGGAAAGGGCGGTAAGTACGGGTAATGGAACACAGCAAAAGACTTTGTGCCCTTAACATCCGTGTCTAGGAGCACGGAATTTTTGGAGATCATGTTGACATTTGGCCCGCGATGCGCTTGCGCTACATAATTTGGCCTTTGGAGGAAAATAATAAGAGACCATTGCCATACACAATGCTGTAAGGTTATGCAGGATGGCACACAGCATTTCCACTGTTTTACTATCTTGGATCAATGTATTGGATGATGGCTTGTGCCAAGCAAGATATAAAGGATATGAAGACGATATTCAAGTGGAAAAAAAATATCGAGAGGAGAGCTAATTAATAGTAACTAAGTACTTTTGCTCAAATTACATTTCACTTGAGTAGATTTTTAGATAGGTACTCTTACTTTTACTTGAGTAGGATTTAGGCAAAGTAAAGATGCTTTTACTTGAGTACAAATTTTCTGTACTCTTTCCACCTCTGGCTATAACATCTATTCATCAGAATGTCTATGGCTGGTGTTCTGCACTAGATGATGATGTACAGTATAGGAGAAATAAACATGATAAGCCCATCACTCCTGCCATTTCCAGTAGTATCAATGGGGAATAGAGAAGGAGGAAAACCACATTAATGTCCATGTCCATGATGTTCAGCAGAGAAACAGGTTGGTGCAGGTCATGTCAGCTGTGTTGAGCTTCCTCCTCCCTCTGTTGGAAGCAGCTTCTGGGGGAATATCTTCACATCTGTCCTTGTGTCTGTCTGTCTGCAGACAAGAGCACATTAAACAGAGATCAGTGTGTGTGTGCTAAAGCCTATACTTGTGCTTTTTAATGTTCAGAAAAACAGAATGAGTTATGTCTGTTTCATAAAACCTACCGGCCTATATATTAAATATTAACTGTGATTTTGGAACAGGGTTGGACTGGCCATCTGGCATAGTGGGCATTTCCCAGTGGGCCCCACACCCTTGTGGGCCCCTTATTTTCACAAATGTAAAATTATTATTATTATTTTTACATTTCTGAAAATAGGGGCCCACCGGAGAGTTAGTTCTGCACCGCTACTTATGAGGGGCCCCTTTATGCTAAAAGTGCCCGGGCCCTATTTCTCCCCCAGGCCAGCCTTGTTTTGAATGATCTTAACTGCCATATCCATATCTCTATTAGGCCTACTTCCATACATGAACAAATATTTTGGATGATGAGATGGTCAGATCAGTTAATCATATTAGGCCTACTGGGTATTACCTGATCCATTCTGTGTTCCAGTGAGTGGAAGTTTGGTTTCACATCCTTCATGCTTTCACTTCGCTTTAACTCCTGGTAAGTCATCTCCCAAACAAAGGCATTGGTGTATTACCTTAAAACAATGAAAAGTAAAGACAAAATTATTTACCAAACCAATTTAGCAGATTATTGCGTATAGACCAGGGGTGGCCAACCAGTTGGAGACCAAGAGCCACATATCTGACTATGTTACAGCAAAGAGCCACATCGGCACACGGGCACACGAACATAGGCACACAAACATTGCCCATTCTTCTGACACACACACACACACACACACACACACACACACACACACACACACACACACACACCTCTGCTCAGGCAAATTTGTCACAGACCAACATGACGACAGAAATGTAGGCCTACTCTACAATACCAGGACACAGGCCAGCAAGATCATACACATCTGTACAAATTATCATCTCTCTCTCTCTTTCTCTCTCTCTCTCCAACACACACACACACACACACCTCTGCTCAGTCAAATTTGTCACACACCAACATGATGACAGAAATGTAGGCCTACTCCACAGTACCAGCAGGCCAGCAAGATCATAAACATGCACAAATGAGCATCTCTCTCCCCGTCTCTCTCTCTCTCTCACACACACACACACACACACACACACACACACACACACACACACACACACACACACACACACACACACACACACACACACACACCTCTGCCAGATAGATCAATTGTATGCCACACCAACATGATAACAGAAATTCACCCCAGTAAGATCACAGGCCAGTAACATCATACATAGGCAGTTAGTCACACATCCCCAAGTCTCTTCCTGACACACACACACACACACTTCAAACATCAATATAGTGTGCACTTACTATGCATGTTGCTTAGTGAGACTTCTGGCATTCCTTCCCCTGAACAATCCTCCTCAAATCTGGTTCGTACTCCGTTGTTGCCACGCGAAGCAGTTCTTTCAGATGGGTGTCAGTCAGAACAGAGCGGTGTTTTGATTTCACAAATTTCATGGTAGAAAAAACGGACTCGCAGACGTACGTTGAGCCAAACATTGACAGTATTTTCAGTGCAGCCCTTTTGACAGTGGGGTATTTGTCCATTGGTGCGCGCTTCCAGAACTCGATGGTCCCTTCCCTTAAAGCAGGTTTCAGTTGGTCATCCTCAGCGAGATCAATCATCTCCAACTCAGCGGTTGCTTCATCAGCAACTAGCGGGGCTTTCAAGCAGTCCGTATCCGCATTGAATGGGTCGACGAGGAAGGTGATTTGTGGCCTTTTCAGTTGTAGGTCACGGAAGCGGATCTCAAAAGTCTCGCGCAGGTTTTCAACCAGAGTTGCATATCTGTCGCGGTGCTTTTTCAGGGTGGCACTGGTGACTTGCCCGCTAACTTTTAGCAGAGTGGGGAAATGCGTTAAATCTCCCTTCTGAACGTGCGCCTTGAACAGCTTCAGTTTGTTGACGAATGCAAAAACACTCTGCACCAGATCAGGCAGCACTTTCATTTTACCCTGCAGGGTAAGATTCAGTCTGTCCAAGTGGTTCAACATGTCGACCAAAAAGGCCAAATCCATGATCCATTTGGGGTCCGAGAGCTGGGGATAGTCCTTGTCCTTCTCCTCCATGAAGAGTTTCAAGGCATCCAAAAGTTCGAAGAAGTGAGAGATCACCTTTCCCCTTGACAGCCACCTCACGGTGCAGTGCAGAGCCAGGTCACCTGGAAGCTCCTCGTCCAGCTCTGCGATGAAATTCTTGAACTGCCGAGAGCGTGTGTGCGGATGTAGTTGACTATTTCCATCACAGGTTTCATGACGTTGTCTAAATTCAACGATTTAGACACCAGTTGCTCCCTGTGGATAATGCAGTGGAAATTCCAGAAGTCGGGAAATGTTTCGTCGGCTTTGCACAGCCCCACGAGCCCGTTCACAGATCCAATCATCGATGGTGCGCCATCCGTAGCTATGGCTGTGAGCTTATGTAGGGGCAGGTTTGCTCTCTCAAATGCACTGATCATCGTTTCTTTTACATCTACCCCGCGTGTTCTGTCTTTTAATGGCACAATGTCCAAGAGTTCCTCCTTGATTACACACTCCTTGGACACAGAGCGAGCAAATATCGCCAACTGAGGCTTGTCTTGTATGTCACAGCTCTCATCCAATGCAACACTGAAATATTCGCATGCTTGTAGGTCAGAATGCAGCTGTGACTCAATTGCCGTGTTAATATCGGCTATTCTGTTTTCTATGGTGTGGCGGGACAGTTGGAGGTCTGATGCCATGCGTTGTAGTTTGTCACTTTCAGGAGCCATAATTTCAAAAGCGTCAGTTATGCATTTTTTTATGAACTCCCCCTCTTTGTATGGCTTTTTAGCCCGTGCGATGTTCCAAGCCAGTTTATACGATGCATGCGTTACCGTCTCTGACTGCTTTGCAAATTTTTTGAAAACTTGTACCTGCTTTTCTGTCTGACCTTTTAGAACCGTTAACTTGTGCTTTCGTAGCTCACTCCCTTTTGGAAAATCCTGGTCGAACTTGGCGTGATGTGTAGTGAAGTGACGGTGAAGATTTGATGCCTTGTAATGTGCCAGTGACGACTGGCATATAAGGCAGAATGGCTTGCCATTGCGTTCAATGAAAAAATATAAATGTTCCCACTCAGTAAGAAAAGTTCTGTTTTCCTCTTCATATTTTCTTTTAGCGGTGCACTTTTTTCCTGCCATTTTGAAGTGAAGATCGATTCTCTGAACAGACCTACTGTTGCAGCTAGGATAGGTCCTACTTGTCATGCACCTGCGCATTTGCTATGATCTCAAAATACCGTAATGAACGCAAGCGACGCGCACTAACAAAATCACCGTATGTAACGTAATAGAAGCGAAAACACACATAAACGCACACGCAAACACAAACTTGGACATGAACGCAAGAGCCGCAGGACTCTAGGCAAAGAGCCGCATGCGGCTCGCGAGCCGCGGGTTAGCCACCCTTGGTATAGACCAATGGATCAGCAGGTTCAGTGTGTTACGTTTGTAAACATGTAATAAATGAAGCACTGACACACAGCATGTGAAGTTAACTCATCGTGTTTAGGCCTACTTAATCCATGTCCTCGAACCCCGGGCAAGACCCAAGCAATAGAGCACAGCATACAGGCATACCCTAACACACTAATGTTGACAGCTAGTTGAACTAGCCTGAACTGGACATAAGACAGCGCTCTTGATTTTTCTCACACTCCTTAACACATTTAGCCTACATTATTCAAATGCACCGAGCCATAAAAATACAACAAGGTTAACCTGTGCCCATTGTCCAATTGTACATTTCACATGTGGCATTCTATTAGCCTATCCTAGGCTCCACTTTCTTTTCTATAGAAAATTCAACCATTTTATTCCAGTTTCTTCAGTAGCCTAGGTCAATGGGCTACCACTCACCATTTGTGTTGTAGCCTACATTTTTGGCAACTCAGCACATTAGGTAGCCTATGAAACATAGCTATTGTTATTTAAAGCTAAGATACTGTTGATTTAGATGATAGGGAGCCTACAACTTCACAATACATTGAATACACATCTTAGACAATATTAGAAAAAAAGAACAATAGCAATTACTTCTTCACCTAGCTTTTTGGTTCACCCAGAAGAGATTATCAAAACTGATCAGAAAGTTGCAAGATAGAAGTGAGCTGAACACATACAAAGTGAGCATCTCTATAGTGTGTTTCTGATTGGAGAAATCTGCTGCAATTCCAACTGTAGGCCCTATCGCACGCTATATCATTGTGGCTACGAATCGCATCACCTCTCTCCCCACACACTGCACAACAGACGTCTAGGCCGGCCCACTCACAAATCATTAATTTATGTATAACTGCGAGCGGGAATAAATCGCTTCCGTTAGTCGTTTAGTCACTTCTCCGGCGTATCTGTCCGCTCTTGTATCCATGTAGCAATTGCATTCTCAACTACTGTCCACTCAATAACAACCAGCAGTAGGGAATAACACGGTAACTCAAACTGAACCCAGGAATTTGACAGGCACTGTATTCGTTGGTCTTTGACGCCGTTCTCTCAAAGTCCCGCAAGGCTGCACATTACATTTTGAGATAACAGATTATCCGTGATGGCACCTATTGATCGTACATTAAGTAAACGATGACTGAAAGGGCCAAACATGTAGGCCTACATTTCACTTCAGTGGTGACATGGCAATTGCACATTTTGAAAAACTTTTTTCATCAATTGATGGCAGCTTCGAATCGATGTGAAAGACGATTATTGGTAAAACATTTGCAAAAATGTTTATTGCTGTTACAAGTTGCTGTTGAATTGCTTTTAGGCCTACATAATTCGAGGGTACACCGCAGTGCATGTTGGGACACCATCTTCCTTTTGAAACAGCTGGGTATAGGCAGAGGTGGAACGTAACTAATAAGTATTTTTACTTCGTTAGGCCTACTGTACTTAAATAGGCCTATTTTTTCTGGAATTTGTACTTACTTGAGTAAAAATAAAAATGCAGACTTTTAATTTTACTCAATTACATTTTTTGACAATTACTTGTACTTTCTACTCCTTACATTTCAAGAAGAGGACTTAGTTACTAGTTACATTCCTAGGTTTTCCTGTTGTGTTTCGTGGATATTTGAGTAGCCTCAGCTGCGGGCAGGGAGGTGGGACCTTAAGCCCCTCTTTCAAACTGACACCCAGACAGAAAATATACTTTAAAAAACATTAACAGGACTCCATAGTCATGTTCAAATAGAATCGAAAACCGTTGCAGAAACTTTTCCCGATTGGATCAAGTAGGCAGACATACTTGTACTTTTGTACTCAAAAAGTACATTTTTGGTGTAGGCCTACAACTTTTACTTTCACTTGTGCAATTTTTTCGCAGGGTACATCTACTTTTACTTAAGCACACAACCTCAGTACTTCTTCCACCTCTGTAAATGGAAATAACATAATCGTACAAGAGTATTCCAGGACTGGGGGATATTCATGCAAGATTGGCCTCACATAGGCTTGGGCAATTACGACTAGGCCTTCTGTTGTTTTCCTACTGAATTTGTGCGTCTGTGAAAATCTGAAAAGACATAGGCCTAGGCCCTAGGGTCCTTGTATCACCCGATCGACCCCCTAGGGCTAGCCATCTAATGTCAACTGTATTAGTCCTTACATTAGCAGATTTCAGACTTCATGAGGTAGGCCTATATCCGATTCTTTTTTTATTATCGAGGAGAGTTTCCGGCGATATCTAGCTCTTTGGCCAATATTCTAAATCCAATGGGACCCTTGCCTAAATGAATTGCTCACCACTGGTCTAAAACAACTTTGGTCATGTTTTATAAAGCAAAAAGTCCAAAAGGAATCACAGTAACAAATAGTCCATCAACAATGTATTTCAGAACGTCATTCACTTTACTTTCTATACAAAATCATTTGTTTGTGTTTTTGTTGTGTAGGCCTACACGGCACAGTTAACATAGCCTAAATGGAGTCATGGAATCTGCATCGCCTGGATTATTTCAAGTCAAGTCCAACATTTATTTATAGACTACTTTTGTACTTAACATTTAATTATAGTATAGTATAGAGTACTTAATAAACAATAACCAAACAGTTGCTGTGCAAGTGAATCAATAATATTTTAGTTTTTATGTCAACACAGTAGATAAATGTGAGTATGGAATGGTTATACCAGTAAAGAGATATAGGCCTACTTGATACACAAGACAAACTGAAACAGGAATATACATTATTTAGAGCGACAATAGGCCTATATAAAACAACAAAAGTCAATGTGGTGGAAACATCTGTAGGTTTACAGTATGTAGTTAGACAGCTGCACAGTAAAAAATATTCCTGTGATGTCACAGTAACTTACTGGCTAATAATTGCATTCATTTCACAGTAGTTTACTGTGGCCATCCCCACAGTATACTGTGATCTTCCTCACATTAGTTTACTGTGGTCACACCACAGTAACTTACTGTCACCCTACCCACACTACCATGATCCCGCCCCTCCATTCATCACCACAAAAGAGGTAGCTACCATGTTATTGTGGCACCTCCCATTCCCCACCATGACTGAGACAACTGTGGCATGGAAGGAGTGCATCACACTGCTCTTTAGAATTAGTAGTCAAAACTATCTATAACCACAGAGAAACTTCAGTATCTGCATCATGTGCAATATTATCTCCACTTGATAATTGTGGTCTCCTGGATGATAGTACATTATCCAGTGTGCATAGAATCATCTGGTTGAGCATAATTGGACAAACTTAAAATTTCTTAATCAAGTAAGCAACACACCAAAAAGGATACCTGCTACCATAATACTCACTACCAATTAAATAACTAGCCAGCCAACAAACCAGTCCACCAGCCAACCAAAAGAATCAGTTGTCAGCTAGCCGGCCAAAGAGCCGGCTAACCAACTAACACTCAGTTAGTCAGCCAACTAACCAACAAACAAGTCAGTTGTATGGCTAGCCAGCTAACAAACCAGCCATCCAGTCAACCAAAAGAGTCAGTTAGCCAGCCAACCAGCTGGCAAACAAACAGTCAGTTGGTCGGTCAGTTAGCTCACTAACCAACAAGCCGGACAGAGAGCCAGCGAACCAGTCATTTAGGCAAGCAACTCAAGCATTGTGACAGTCTGAGTTTATATAGAGGTGAAAGTTAACCATGTGACCAGAGTAATCAGGCATTTGGCAGCTGCAGGTAGTAATTCAATGAACTTGTAACAGTCCTTTGTACTCAAGTGAGGTCAGGTACTAATTGACAGATTGATTGGGCACTACCATTGTTCCTGGTTGATGGTAGGCAATGTCAATCATGTCATGCAGCATTTGACTTTCAATTGTGCAATGGCACTCCACAAGATAGCCGACTTTTGTTTACTAGGTGGCAATATTCTGATTTAAACTTGGATGCTGGAGTTTTGGCATGCACATCCAAGACAAAGGCATTAGCAGGTGCCAATTTAAGAAAGTGTTTGTGTAGCACATTGGTTGCAACTTAATTTATTGGAAGCAGAACCAGCAACATTTCCATAGACCTTCTTCTAATTAGGTCTGACAATTAGTAATTACAATCAATCGTGGCCAGGAGCAACCCAAAGTGACTGTCCCTAGGGTAATGCCGGGTTAGGAGGGATTAGAACCTGCAACTCTCTGATCTTAAGTCCACCTCCCTAACCATTAGGCCAAGGCAGCCACATAATGCACCTAACCATGGCCTAGACTAGAGCCACGAAACACCTGTTATAACAGCACAGTAGTTAACTGTGATATGACGAAAAGTCTCTCTGGATTTCACAGTAACAAATTATGGCAGAATGTCACAGTATGTTACTGTGAAATGAATGCAATTAGTAGCCAGTAACTCATTGTGAGTTCACAGTATTTTCTACTGAACCCACAGTAAGATATTGTTACACACTTGAAGTGGGCGAAAGTTCAATGGGAAGGCATGTCAGTTGGGTTGAAGGCTGACGCCTTTACAGTAGTTAACTGTGATATTACGAATTCACAGTATGTTACTGTGAAATGAATGCAATTAGTAGCCAGTAACTCCCTGTGAGTTCACAGTAAGATATTGTTACACACTTGAAGTGGGCGAAAGTTCAATGGGAAGGCATGTCAGTTGGGTTGAGGGCTGACGCCTTTACTCAAAGTGATACACAAATGTTGGTTGCTGTCCCTAGGGCAATGTGGATTTGAACCTGCAATGCTCTAAACTTAAGTCCACCTCCTTAACCATTAGGCCAAGGCTGCCACATAGCATAACTTAGGCCTTCAGACATTTACATTTACATGGACATTTACAGCAAACTATTTAGTCATCAACTTCTTGTTTGCTACATGTCTTCCCATGGTTGGTCATCTCCTTTTTTCTCACTTCCTCATGTCAATATGTACAACCTGAGGGGGAGGGGTTCAGGACATACAGGCTTCAGATCGTGTCCCATCATGCAACTATGGAGAGCCATTTATCTAGAAGGAATATCTTAAGTGTGCTTCAAAATATTACTCCTTGTTATATTCTGTGTTTATTGTAGGGGTTGTACTATTTAAAGTGGTACACAAGAAAAATGACCATATTCCCACCGTCATGAAGATGGTCATGTATATCTCCCAATATATATAAGCTCATTCTCCTGTTATTTAACAGAGAGTGGGGATAATGTGGTCAACTGATGATGGGTGTATACATGTACACCACAAGACATTAAGAATGACATAATTTGCTGAAAATGTCAATGAAAGTTCTGATTGTAATGAAGAGTCCAACCTGTCTATGACTGAAGTTGTGCCCCAATGCACTAATAATTCAATACTCCGCCCACACAGTAGTTTACTGTGATGTTTCCTAGTTTATCACTTTGGCATGCTGGTTATCCTTGAAGAGCACAGTAAAATACTGTGATGTGCAAGTTAGGTGAGAAATGGCAAGTGATACAATGATTTCAAACTAATTTGCTGTGTGCCGTGTGACCATCACAGTAGCATAGTGTAACATCAGAGTAATTAACTGTGAGATTTCACAGTAAATTACTCTGAAATCCTTGTAAGTTTTTACTGTGTGGATATGACCAGATGTAACAGAGGCCAACTAGCAGAGCGTGGCGTGGAACATTAGTAAACCTCCCTCCCAAAGCCTCATACAGTGTCGTAGCGAGCTATTGGACTGGTCCTTTTGCTCAGCGGTATAGTGCTGTGCCTCGCTTACCCAAACTGGACTTGACTGGTAAGTGGCTGGTTCGAGTCCCAAGTGGCGGACTGCAGGGACAACATCTACTTTTTGAAAATGCAGGGTTGAATTGAATTACTAGATTAGTGAAATAATAATATTCCTAATCTATAGTACTATAGCCACTCAGGACTGGAAGTTACGCCTGCCAGACCAGGGCCCTAGGACTACTAAGACTTCCGTAGGCCTATTCCTACTGAATCTTTGCATCCCATTGCACATACGCTGGAGGACAGAAGCTGGAGGAAGTGTCACTCCAGAGTCAGAAGAGTCTCTTGACTGTGTTTCTCTGCTGTCCAGTGCATGACGTGGATACTCCACTGATGCTCAGCTGCCTCCCTCTGCTGGCCAAGTAGTGAAGTACAGTCTAGACACAGCTCACACTATGAGTGTGTTACAATATGCGACCTTGCCTGTCGGCCAACATATTAAATGAAATGTGGTTTTGGATTATCTAACTGTCATATCCTGAATCATGCGGCTCTCTATAAGGCCTACTTTCATACATAAACAAATCTTTTCAGTCATCATATTAGGTCTATTACCTGATCCAGTGAGTGGAAATCTGGTTTTACATCCATCATGCTGTTGCTTCGTTTTAACTCCTGGTAAGTCATCTCCCAAACGAGCCCATTAGTGTCTTACCTTAAAACAATTGAAAGTAAAGATACAATTATTTATTATACCAATTTACTAAGTAATTGCGCATAGATCAGTAGATCAGCAGGATCAGTGTGTTACGTTTGTAAAGGTGAAATAAATGAAACACTGCCACACAGCATGTGAAGTTAACGCAATGGGCCCTTCTCAAAACCTAGGTCCTAGGCGCCGAACCACAGGCAAGACCCAAGCAATAGAGCACAACATACAGGCATAGCCTAACACACTCGAACTAACCTGAACTGGACATAACACAGCGCTCTTGATTTTTCTCACACTCCTCAACACATTTACATTATTCAAAATGCACCGTGTCGTAAAAATATAATAAGGTTAACCAGTGCCCATTGTGCAATTGTACATTTCACATGTGCCATTCTATTAGCCTATCCTAGTAGGCTCCACTTCTTTTCTATAGAAAATTCAACCATTTTATTCCAGTTTCTTCAGTAGGTCAATGGGTTACCAATAACCATTTTTGGCAACTCAGCACATTAGGTATGAGATATGCAGTGCTGTAGTCTACGTAGAACGCAGGTATACGCTGTACACTTCAAAATGTCAGGGATATTTCACTATTCCCACTTAAAGATTCAAGATTCAAGATTTTTATTTGTCACGTGCTTCCTTGTGCAAGCACAATTGGCAGTGAAATGGGGATTGCAACTGCTCTGTGCTGTGTTGGATAGTTAAATAAATAAATACATAAATAAATAAATAAATAAATAAATAAATACAAATTGTATATACTATATCTTGCAGCCCTGGAAGGATGACGCCAGTGATTTTTTCTGCAAGCATACACTTCTCTGTGAAAGGCTATCTTATCCTGAGCTGTGCAGTTGCCATACCACGCTGTTATGCTTCCTGTAATTACTGACTCAATTGTGGCAGAATAGAAGGACTGATGTCTGATGGAATGTCTGATGGAATTCTGATCTTCCTTAGCCTCCTGAGGTGGTACAGACACTGCCTGGCCTTTTTCACTACGGTGGTGATGTGAGGTGACCAAGACAGATCTTAGTTAGATACTTGAAACTGCTCACTCTTTCCACAGGGGTACAAAAGATTTCCAGCTGAGCATAGTTCTGAGCTCTAAACTGGTCTCTGCACACACCAGGATAACAACGTCTCAATCTCATTTAGTTAGGCTGTTTCATCCTTGTTGAGATGAGTCCCACTACCACTGTGTCATCTGCAACTTTCACTATGGAGTTGGAGTTGTGGATAGCTCAGCAGTCATGGGTATAAACGGAGTACAACAGAGGGCTGAGAACGCAACCTTGCGGCGCGCCAATGTTGAGGGAGATTATGCTAGAGGAGCATTTGCCAATCTTCACTGCCTGAGGTCTGTTTGATAAGAAGTTGAGTATCCATGCACATAGAGAATGACAAAGGGACACTGTGTGAGATTTTTAGTAGTTTATTTCCAGAATCCATGCTGCCCATTCACAGATGTTACCTTGTTCATGAATTCTTGCCTTTTATAGGGCAACCTACGAGGGCAAAAAGATCTGTTTCTGCATAGTAACAGCATATTTTACTGAAGAGTATTAAATGCTTTATATATGCTGAAATATTTTGGGCAAAATAAAAAAGCTAACCTTAAAGGGGCATTCCACCGGTGGAGACATGAATATGTTACTGAAAGTGGGTCATATGTATAGTAGAATAGTAACATACATTTCTAATTTGGTGCCTTCTTGGCCAAGAAAAGGCAGAAAATGACTTTTTAGTGCTTGTGGATTTGTGACAACAATCCCCATAATGCACTGCAATGCTCAAGTTCCACAGGCCACACCCAGTTATTTGGGACTCTATGCATCATCCCTCCCTCAGCTTGCAGGTGCATCACAGTGGGACAGACATCACTGGAAAGGAGAAGCTGGAGCACACTGCAGCTTAGTTTTCAAGACTTTATTTTGTGCACACACGCGACCAACGTTTCTGTGTTGCTACACCTTCTTCAGAGTCAAATGATAGCAAGAGAGAGACACACATTTCAAGACTTGACATTCACAGGTGATCCTACTTGGTTTGGCTAAATTGGTCTGATCCCCGCAACACCAGGACAAGATTGTAGACAATTAGACAGCTTGCCAACTTCCCAAAACAAAATAAAAAAGTGAAAAAAACAATACACAAAGAACATTGTCAATAAAACCACAGCTACAATTATTAGAAGACCACAGCCGCGATGCTGGAACAATTTGTTACAGAGAGCAAGACATATTGTGTTCCTCATTTATGCCCTGAGGCTCCACTGAATTTAGAGTATGAATCCAAAATGCCTTTCTACAAAGCCTCTCTGTCTAATTGTCTGCAATCTTGTCCTGGTGTTGGGGGGTGGGGTCAATTACCTGCAATGAGATGAGACCAATTTAGCCAAACCAAGTGGGATCACCTGTGAATGTCAAGTCCTGAAATGTGTGTCTCTCTCTTGCTATCATTTGACTCTGAAGAAGGTGTAGCAACACCGAAACGTTGGTCGGGTGTGTGCACAAAATAAAATCTTGAAAACTAAGCTGCAGTGTGCTCCAGCTTCTCCTTTCCAGCTATGCCAATGACTTACTGGCAGTGTTGCCAGATGAGGCTGATGATTTCCAGCCCAAAAAATGCTCAAAATCCGCCTGGAAGCACTAAATCCCACCCAATTCTATTGATGTCGATGGGAAAGATTGGGCGAGTTTTCCTGTAAAATGCCATTTTTACCCGCAGACGGCCATCCCAAGCAGCCCAATTGGGTGGGAAACAGCCCAATCTGGCAACACTGCTTACTGGAGCCTCAATGCCAGTGATTTCAAAAGCACTGGGACACTGATCTGTGATAGGTCTGTTAGAGCATTAGGTCCAACCCCAATTGGCGGGGTTGAAAAGGTGGGAAAAAGGCTTGTAGTCTCAACAGAAATCCACCTCTCTTACACTTCCTATGTCGATGATGCAAAATGACCATTTTTACATCATTGACATAGGAAGTGTTAAGAGGTGAATGCGGATTTCTCCTATCTCAGGGGGAATTGAGAGATTTTTGAAAGACCATTCAAAAGTATGACTAGGTGTCTATCAATGGAAAGCCTAATGCAAAATGGGTGGAGTGTCCCTTTAAGGTGCATGGAAATGCTGGTGATTTCAGGTACTTCACTGTGGTAGGATATTGGCCTATATCCTACACACAGTAGAGCTATTTTGAGAGTTTAACAACAAAAAGTTATTGCACTATATACACAGTCACTTTAAAAAAAACTGTGTGCATCAGTTTATATGTTTAGAGTCAGTGTCCATGATTAAAAGGCGCTTAGAACCAGCAGACAATCATCCTGGCACAATCCAACTTTATCCCAACAAATCTTTGGTGTGGCTGACACATTCATTCGCCCTGAATTTCCTTCGGGATTAATAAGCACTCTACTAATATGTCATTTGTGCATATCCCAACTGAAAACAATTATTCATTAAACATATCGTCACAGATGCATTGTGTCTACCAGGGTTCAACACTTGCGAGACCCTTTGGTGGGACGTTTGATGGAGTACTTCAGTTAATCTGAATGATATACATGAAATATGAAGCATTCTAAATGTATTCATGAATTTGTCTTGCGTGCCATTTTGCATATGGAAGACACCAACTGACAATAGAAGATGACATGACAAAAGGTATAAAAATAAATATTTCTTCAAAAAAAAAAGACACATGGCTCATGGTTCTCAATACCCCCCCCCCATTTCATGTGAAAATTACATCCCACTCCATTCCACATCCTTCCGTCTCTTTAATTCAACTGTTAAAGTTCCAGTGTTAACAGTGCTTCTCCTCGCTTAAACCGAAGAGCAAAATATATACATATATATTTTCATTTTCAATATGCTCCAAAGAGAAAAAAAAAATTCAAAATGGAAAAGTGTGTTGACTTCCACACTTCAAGGGAAAGAAACCGAAGCTGTTCCAGAGTCCTGCTCTCCTCTCCTCCCGCCACGGCAGTCCAGACTAGGCAACCTGAGAAGTTAAGAGCTGAGCAAGCAAGCAGCGCGGGCTGTGAATGGCTAATTCAGCCATCAATCATCCATCTCTGTCTCTGACTTGCTCATCTCTGAAGGGGGTGGTGGGTGCGAGTTCATGTCCCACACAGACCCGACACATAGGGCCCATTCCACTGTACACTAGTTCAGCCCAGCAGCAGACGTCACGGCAGGGGGGGTCTATAAGCATGTAGAGCCCCCCCCCCCCCCCCCCCCAGTGAGCTGCTGCTGCTGCTGATGCTGAGGATGTTCACCAGAGAGCACACTTGCGTGTGGGGTTCATGGGCGTCTTGGCCGGGCAGCTGAAGTGTTTGGAGAAGTCGTGGGAGTTGGAGATGGTACCAATGACTCGGTATCGTGACGGGCTGTGGGGGTCCGTGATCACACCCTCGTGGGCACTCTCAGGGGTCCGCACTGAGCACCACACCTTTGAGGACAGACAAACACATGTACACAAACAGGCCAACAATAACACATACAGTACATATAGGTGAAGATTGAGTTTGTTCGTTCTCATTCAGGAATGTCCTGTGAATTGTGTTTTTTCACATGCTTCAGGAAGCTCTGTAAGAGACTGCAATCTGCCCACAAAAACACCAGGTGTCACTCCAATGGAAGTTGGAACAAACTTTATTCATTTCACAAGTTCACTTTCATGTATTGTGTGAGAGGAACATTCCTAAAGTCTGCCTTCTGTACGTACTGTATGAAAACAGGGCAGGCTGACAATAGCACATAAAATGCTATGAACGCAGGCTTGTAATTGCATATGGACACAGATTTACCATCTGAAAAGTGTCCATAGCTTAAACATGTCACATCCCTAATGCATTGCAGTTTAGGTTTACCTGTACACGACTGAATGTAATGTAAAAGGCTTTTCATTGATAATATTTTAGTATAGCCTTTTATTGGCAATATAAATTGGCCTATTAATAGGTCCTCCAGATACGATCTAAACGTAATTACTCATTTCATATTTTCCTAGTTGTCTAAGCCCATGCCAGAGCCCTGCGCCCCTAACAGCAGTCTAGCAATCCTCCATCTTCTCAATCTACAAAAACTCTTAACATTTTACAAAATGGGTTGCATAGAGATTATAGTATATGTAGTAATAAAGTCTAGCATTTCAAGTTGACAATCTGTATAGTTAGTGAATGACTCACAAAATTGTCAAAACAAAATTGTCCAGTCTTGAAAATGGTGCTCAGAAATGTAATCCGATTTTGCTTCCAAATTGCTTACCTGTGCGAATCCGACAAAGAACAGCTGATGGTTGGTCAAGCCCAGTGCAGGCAATGTATCCTCCTCCCCATTCTTTCTGATCCAGTTCACATAGGCCTGCAACACAGCACAGCACAGCACAGCGATCAGGTTTCACTTTCCTAATTGCAACTTTCCTAATTCACCAACACAGGCGTCCGTACAGTGCGTCTTCCATACATACTGTACATACACATCCACACTGGTACAGCTCTCTCCTTTCCTACGTGCTGCTTGCTCCCTCTAGTGCAGGGGTGGGGAACCTCTGTCTCGAGAGTCGTTTGCGGCCCTGGAGGTCATTTTATCCGGCCCCCGATATGATTTTAAGGTTATGCAGCTTCACATGAAATATGACATATTTTGTAAAGGAATAGAAATTACATTTGCAATACAATTAAGTTATATTCAGAGGTCCTAGAGAAGGTGGGGACTGTTTTAAAGGTAGCTGCCTTCAATATAGGCCTAAAGTGCAGGGGGAAATCCGGGTTTGTGGTCATAATACGGCCCTTGGAGGACTTTTACCGCCCTCGGATGAATTTGAAGTGGTCCCTCGAATGAAAAAGGTTCCCCACCCCCGCTCTAGTGTCATATGTTTCTGCCTGTCCGCCACCAATCACAGCCACTTATGACCTTTGAGCCCGCGGGCGGAAAGAATGTGTGAGCCCAGGTCCGTTCTGCTCCACTAGACTCCACTCCGCCACCTGTCGTGTTCCGATGGGCTTTACAGTGAGGCGGCCTTGCGCTGATTTTCCACCCTAGACTAGGGCTTTAGTGACCTGATATACTTTACCCCCTCTATCCCCGTCCCCGTCCCCGTCTCCGTCCCCTTCCTGGTCCCCTCTCCTGTCCCCTTAACCCCATCGTGGAAGCTGACTGACTGGCTAGCTGCCTGACTGGTCGTTTGGTTGGTTCAAGTCAAGTCAAAGTTTATTTGTAATGCACTTTTAACAAAACAAAAGCAGCTGACCAAAGTGCTAACAAAAGGGCCTAAGTAAAAAGGACTTGAAACAACATAAAGCAACAATTGACAAAAGACATGGAGACATCCATAAAACACACAAAAATAAATAACACAGGCATTAGTGGATACGATATGACTGAAAAATATACTGAAGTCAGTATCAATAACAACAAATAGACCTATCTAAATAAATGAATGAAGATCACACAAGAGTGTCAATAAATAAGAAGGTTTAAAAAAAGGTGGGTTAAAACAATAAATAAATAAACAAATCAGTAAGTCAATAGGGTCCAGATGAGATTGGTTGGTTGGCTGGTGGCAGTGGGGTGCCGCAGGAGGAGTGACAGGGGTGATGGGGTGACAGGTTCCATGCGCATCACGACACATTTTCCGTGTAGCGGTGCGCGCGGCATGCCCAGGCTGAAGCTGCTAGTGGGCCGAAATGTTAGTGTGTTCTTTTTTTAACCGGCCGGCCGCATACGTGGGGGTTGACCTGAGCCCTCCCCATCGAGACCAGTCATGCTGGCCCTCCAACAGCCTACAACCACATGGCCTACAACCACACCGGCCTCTGACTTGGCTTCTTACACATAATACAAACAGGCATTTGAGGCTAGCTTCTTTCATACTTTTTGTGGTCAGCGATTGTGTTTTATTTTACTTTTAATATAAGATATTGTTATTAGCAGCAGTAGTAGTAGTAGTAGTAGTAGTGGTAGTAGGAACAGTAGCAACAGCAGCAGTAGTAGTAGAAATAGTGGTAGTAGTAGTAGTAGTAGTATTTTAATAACCTTGTTAGAATTATTGTTATGGATTTCTAGGACTTTCCCAGTAGGACTTTTTTTTATCTTTGTTCTCAAGGCACATTTTCTCAGCATATTTCTCTCAAAAACAGCTTATGAGAGGCAAATAAATACAACTTCCTAATTCTATTAGCAGCGCTGTTTTGGTACAAGGTGGGATATTATTACTTTTTTTTAAGTACCCTGCTAATCATCCCATGTCTTTCATGCTAAAGCACGGCCAGAGATTCTTTAAGTATATAGAGATATGCCAACATAATAGTTTTCTATGGGCACCTAACTTGACCAGGTTCCGGTCTGCCTAAAGGGGCGTGTCATAATACTCCTAGCATTGAATAGAACAGTCCTTAGGTCTGCCTAAAGGGGGAACCTCTCTCTTATCTACTCTCTCTGGCACTGCAGTGTTTCTGCAGCTGGTCAGCTCTGCATAAAGGGTTAGAGTAATTTATTTGTCACATACAATAAAGGGTCTGTTTTCATGACTGTAGGTCTTTGTTGCCAGTTTTGTGGACATGATAGTCCAGTCGGAGTAGACGCTTTGTTTATGGAACGGAAATCATCTATGGTAGATAATACTCCCTTATTAAAACCAGTTTCCATCCAATGGATGCCAGGGGGGAGACCATTGCCCTGAAATAACCTTTGAAAATTTTCCTCAGAGAATGTCACGCATTTGATAAGTTTATGGCTTGTTTACATATCCCGGTGATCCCATCTGCATGGAAGTGCTACACATAAGACCATGGTTATCAGTCACATCCCACAGACTACCAGCAACGGAGTCAATTCAATATCTCCGACCTAGATTGTGGTCCTAGAGACTACTCCCAAAGAGTTGAATTAATACTGCATTTTCTTACTGTGTACCAGCTGAACTGCACATGAAGCACAAACATCAGGTTGGCTTCCATTACATAGCCTACTGACCTTGTACGCAGCCTTGAGTCCCCCGTTGTCGGCGATGTTCTCCCCGAGGGTCTGCCTGCCGTTCAGGGGCTCCTTGTTGATGGTGTAGTTGCCATACTGCTCAACCATGCACTGGGTCTGCCGCTTGAAGGCCTCCACCGACGAGTTCTTCCACCACGGACGCAGGTTCCCGTCCTTGTCATACTCTCTCCCTGGCAACACAGTAAACATTGCAGTGTTAATTCAACACTTAGAGAGAAGGTTTATCTTCTTCTAGAATGTATTTGGTCCCACAGTACTCTTTGAGGTTTGAATTAACCCATTTTGTCCTAAGTCCTTTTTCGGAAAGGGTGCCCCCTGTCTATTAAATCCTAAATATCTCAGCCTTCGAAGCACAGACAAACATGAAATAAGTTAAATTTAAAATCTAGAACCTTCATTTTGCACAAGTATAGTGTTCATTCAGCTCTAACATACTCACATCTTTAATAAAACAGCTGAAATCTAAAAAACTTGAATGCAGCGTATATGTCGCTCCAAGACACAATGGGTTAACACCACCTTTTTTCTGTGCATCCAATCAATGTACTGTGTATGCATGTATTACAGATGCACAAATATGAGGGTGGGGTGGGGGTGGCTCTGGTGGTAGAGGAGCTGTTTGGCAACCAGAAGGTTGCAGGTTCAAACCCCCCTCTGCCTGACCCCATGAATGTGTCCTTGAGCAAGACACTTAATCCCAAATTGCTCCTGATGGCAGGGTGGACCCCTGCGTGGCAGCCACTGCCACCGGAGTGTGAATGGGTGAATGTAAAGCGCTTTGAGGACTGAAAGGAGTGGAAGGTATATAATATATAATTGCAGTGCTATATATAAATTCTATATAATTGCAGTCCATTTATATATACAGCAACAACTCTATCTAAAGCAACACAGGTATTTATTTATTTCATATTTCACTTTGTATTTACTTGTATTTAATGTTTAGTGGTTGTTCTCAATGAATGGCTGCATTTCCATCTCAAGGCACATCATTTGAGAACATCCAACCAGGTGGTGTTAGGTGCGTGTTTCAAGGATTTACCTTGGTCATCAAAGGCGTGCGTCAGCTCATGTCCCATAACAACACCAATGCCACCAAAGTTCAGGGCTCTAGAAGTAGGGCATATTATGCATAATCAGTTTTGGTGAATAAGAATATTGTACATAACATTTTGTTAAGATTTAAAGTCAGATTCACATTCATTAGCACAGCAGATTTTAAAAACAGGAGTTGACTAAAAACATTTTGCAGCACACAGGTTTTATTCAGGCATAATCACAATTGGTCTAAAGGTCACTGTATGTAGTATCCATAAGGATAACGAGTCTATGAGTGATGATGGAGAGTCTTACTTTGGCCATGTGTGGCTGTAGAATGGAGCCTGGAAGATGCCGGCGGGCAGGACCATCTCATTCTTGGTGGGGTTGTAGTAGGCATTCACAGTGGCCGGAGTCATGCTCCATCTGTGCGCATCAGACATCAATCAATCAATCAATCAATCAATCAATCAATCAATCAATCAATCAATCAATCAATCAATCAAAACTATTTATATAGCACATTATCACACATAAATGTCATTCAATGTGCTTACGAATAGATAAAAGAGACGAAAAAAAGTATATTGTGTTATAGATAGTGTGTTATTAACTATCACCAAAGCCAGATGAGAATAAAGCTGTTTTTAACTTCCTTTTAAAACAAGATACTGTTGGGGCAGTTCTAATTTGGACAGGGAGTTGGTTCCAGCATTTGGCAGCATAATGACTAAATGCCATTTCACCCTGTTCAGACCTGACCCTAGGCACAACCAGTAGAGGGGATTCTGAAGACCTAAGAGATATCTATTAGGATGATATTGCTCAAGCATAGTTACAATATATTTAGGGCCGCCTAAGCCATTACATCCCACCATACTGTGGTGCAGTGTGGTGTGGAACACTGAGTGCGTGGCGCACAGTACCCATGCAATAAGGGGGTAACATGCCTATGGGGGACCCAGGTTTAAGTCTGGCCAGAGTCATGTCCCAACCGTACCCCGTCTCTCTCTCGCCCTCTGCTCTCCTGTCTGACTTCGACATCCTGTCTCAATAAGGATCAGTAAAAATCCTCAGTACCGTTGCTGCCCCACCAACCAATGCTGAACGCATCCCAGCATAGCTGCTTGAAAAGTGATAAAGCCAGCAGCCAACAAATGTCAAACAGCTCCTCTGCCTCATCTTCTGAACACACTTAACATTTATTCATGTGTGTATTTATGTTTTGTAAAAATGTATGTATTTTAGATTTGTATTTCCTATGTTTGCCTGATGCAAAACACTTCTGACACATGCCTTGTCATTGATACTGAATGTGTGTGTCACAAGCCTTTATTTTCTCCCTCAAGCCCACCGTCCGCCATTCACCTAGTGTCTCATTCTCATTCTCATTCTCATTCTATATTTTCTGGAACCTAGGCTATTTCCAATCCCATAATGCTCTAATAACTTGTACTTATTTCTTTCAGGGTTCCCACTCTAATTCAGATATAAAATTCCATGATTTTCCATGACTTTGCAGACCCAAAAAACAGAATTTTCCATGACCATTTCGGTAAAAAGAAATGATGTTAAAAAGATTTTTAAAGTGTTAAAACTGAAGATTATCTTCACCCTAGAGCCGACAACGAGCCACCGCCAGACTTGAGTGGGCTCATTGCATTCTAGAATGTTGCACATTACAGCGCTAAACTTACCTGTGACTGGTGAAGCGTTGTAGTATATCCAGTAAGAAACAATGTTATACACCAAACAAAAAAGTTTTTGCACAACATGATATTCCATGACTGTGCATGCAATGGTAAAATTCCATGACTTTCCATGACTGGAAAAACATTTATGAAATTCCATGATATTCCAGAAATTCCATGACCCGTGGGAACCCTGTTCTTTGTCCCTCTTCCTGCCTCTCCGTGCCCTTTCTCTCCACACCCTAACCATGCAGCATTTATGTGGACAGTTATCCAGTACGTCTGTACTGGAGACTTGAGTTTAGAGGTAGAAGACACACATGGATGAGCAAACATTGGTCTGGGCCTGCACAGGTGCTCGATGGGTTTACCAAACTCACTGTCTTTCACAGTTATGGTGTATTATGGATAGGACTACTCATTCATATTATAAACAATTCTAAGCAATCAAACTCATCTTGCTTTTTAGGCGAATTGATTGGAGTTTAGAGAGGCTTGCAGGATTGTTGTATGTTGGATTGTTGTATGTTGGATTGTTGTAAGGATTTCAAACACTATTCTCAGAAGTACCGCAGACAGCACAGAAAGACCTTCCTGTAAGCCGCACAGTATCTCTCTCTCTCTGTCTCTCTGTCTCTCTGTCTCTGTCTCTCTGTCTCTGTCTCTCTCTCTCTGTCTCTCTCTCTCTCTCTCTCTGTCTCTCTCTCTCTCAAAACCACAACAGGACTTCCGGACGACAAACCCACTAGCGAGAACTCGCAAGGGATAGACCAAAACCACCTGCTACTCCACAACTGTAAAAGCACATCTGTGACTGACTGTAAATGTGTGTGTGTGTGTGTGTGTGTGTGTGTGTGTGTGTGTGTGTGTGTGTGTGTGTGTGTGTGTGTGTGTGTGTGTGTGTGTGTGTGTGTGTGTGTGTGTGTGTCTGTCTTTCTCTGTGTGTGTGTGTGTGTGTGTATGTTTGTGTGTTTGTGTGTGTGTGTGTGTGTGTGTATGTGTGTGTGTGTGTGTGTGTGTGTGTGTGTGTGTGTGTGTGTGTGTGTGTGTGTGTGTGCGTGCGTGCGTGAGTGTGTGTGTGTGTGTGTGTGTGTGTGTGTGTGTGTGTGTGTGTGTGTGTCATGTCCACACAGCAGAAACTGAATACTGGGTGTGTCGAGGAGGTATTTCAGGTGAAATACAACACAGAACTCACTGGTTCCTGTTGGGCGCTTTTCTGAGCTGGTCGGCTGTGACTCTGCCAGAGAAGTTGTAGTACTGCATGACGTTCTGAAAGTACAGCTCTGACACAACCTCAAACTGCAACGAAAAGGCACACACACACAACATGAGACACCGAGTGCGTCTTAATATGCGACCTTGCCTCCTCCACTTGCGCTTGTCTCCTCGTCCCACCTGCTGGCCCCTCCTCCGTGGAGAAAACGATAAAGTTTCTCAGCTGTCAGCCTAGCCACAACAACTTTTGAGGGACTGTTTTTCATTCACCATCCCAATTGCAAATGAGAAAAAGACTCTACAATTGAGCTTTTGCGAGATATTGAAATATAATGCTGTTGTCAGTGATGTCATCATGACGAGAAGCAAGTGGAGGAGGCAAGTGGAGGAGGCAAGGTCGCATATTAAGATGCACTCACCGTGTCTTCCTCTTTCTTGAAAGCTGGGCATTAAAAAGATCTCGAGATGACTAGGCAGAACGCTGTGAAATGAGTGATACACTGGGCAACCTTTTGAGCAATGTTTCTGGCCAACGATACAACAAGATGTTGTTTGGATTGTTTGTCACATTAACACGTTAACATTGCACTACATTACATTGCACTTAGCTGACACTTTTATCCAAAGTGACTTAGTTATTTTCAGTACAGGGTATACTGTGAAACACTGCAGCCAGTTAAATGTAAAAAAAAAAGTAAGTTGCCCTGATGCCGTAGCCCAGGGGTCGGTAACCTTTTTCATTCGAGGGGCCACTTCAAACTCATTTGAGGGCCGTATAAGTCCTCCGAGGGCCGTACTATGAACACAAACCAGGATTTCCCCCTGCTCTTTAGGCCTATATTGAAGGCAGCCACCTTTAAAACAGACCACAACTTCTCTAGGTCCCCTGAAAATAACTTAATTGTATTGCAAATGTATTTTCTAAGATTCCATTACGAAATATGTTATATTTTATGTGAAGCTGCAGAACATGAATATTACATCGGGGGCCGGATAAAACGGCCTCAAGGGCCGCAAACGGCCCTCAAGACAGAGGTTCCCCACCCCTGCTGTATCCCCTTACTGTGCTCTGTAGTCCCATCGGAGGCACGCTGTTATAATCATTGAAAGATGAATTACCATAGTACTACGCTACTATGACCGTTCTGCTAACAACACATTTATAATGTTGTGTTTTAACGGGTTAAGTTTGTAAGTTGACTCAACTTGAGAAAACCTTGAGTTGAGGGAGGTTTCGAGTTGACTTAAGGTAGCAGGGGAACTTATTTTTTTTACATTTAACTGGCTGCAATGTTTTAAAATGCATTGGTTATAGTCCATGGAGCTATGTGGGGTTTAGGTGACTTGATCAAGGGCATCTCAGCCATGGAGCGAGATTAGAGAGTGGAAGTGTGAGATTTGAACCTGAAACCCTCTGATCTAAAGCCCATCTCCTTGACCACTAGGCCAAGGCTGCACACTTCTATCAAGACCATTACAGTGTGGCACAATACTAAGACACAACACAGGGCCTTAACTCATGCACTAGGACTTGGTCGTTGCCATTCTGGTAACAGCAAATTTATAACGCCGTGTCTTAACGGGTTAAGAGACAGTAGTCTTAGAAATGGTTATCAATCTACACAAAATAATTATCAATCTACACAAAATAATTATCAATCTACACGCACTTGTACACCTACTTACATCATTGAAGACCTTGTCGAGTTCCTTGGGATCCATGATGAACTTGGGATAGCCAACCATGTTGTAAATGGCATCAGCCTGCATAAATGAGACACAATAACATCCACCAGGTGACGCTGTTAAGCAACAGAGATTTCGCCACAGTTTATGCCGTCAAATTGGCAACATTAGAGCTAGTGAATGATAGCAAATGCATCTACATGTTGTTTTACAGTACCATCTGATTATGAATGCATAACATATCTGATCATTGTGTATTCGGATCTGTGTATATAAGTTACAGACTTCTCTTATTAAAACTACAGTATGCTATTGTATCCAATACCTATGTAGTACTACGCCATTGCAATATTCGCTTTTTTCCATGGATTAGCTGGGGGGTAACTCGTCTCGCTAATCACCAGACCAGACTACTGTCTGTGGAACCATCTATTCATTTTCTCATCGCTGAGGTGAATCTAAACTACGGTATTTAAAAATACTACGTAGCCTAAATCTTGATGGAAAGTTGCTTTCACATCTGGTGTCGACATGGTGGGTCTGTAAACAAACTACACACTTCAGTTTGTCTAGTGTCGAGCTCTCCCTCCCTGTTCTGTGGCTGGAATCCCAAACACAGGCGGAGATTTCAGCGGGGGGTTACATTCTGTCTTTCAAATAAGAACGAGCGCACTTGGTGGGAAAAAAAGCTTTCAGTGTGCCTGAAGTGCCCTGTTCTGCTTTTAAATATATAACCAGCAAGATATTCTGCGGTGTTGTGAAAATAATTTGCTTTGAATTGCACAACTTTCTGAGAATGTAATACTACTGATGCAAAAAGTTGGGCTTCTTCCTTTAATTTTGTTTGTCTTTCAATTCTATGAATGAGAGAGCAAAACAGCTGTTTCAACACAAGCAGCTTCAACATCAGTGTGTAAAAGCCGAAGAAGAAAATCCAGTCATGGTCATGTTGCTTCAGAGGTTTTACTAGGACACCCTTCTCTTCTGTCAACAAGACCTCCCTCGCCGTACCCCCCACCCCCATGTAGCCTTGAGGAGTGTGTGGGTGTGGTACACCACAAAAAACGCAAAAGCCACACAAGTTGGCATAATGGTCACCTCCAGGCTGCGTTGCCATAACAACTCCTGACAGGCTGACATTTCCATCTCATGTGTCAAATCCATAACATCGCGCCGGAGGGCACACAGGTAATAGAACTGCTGGGGATTTGCTTTGGCCTTGTCCAGGCAAGGTATTCAAGAGAGCAAGCGAGCCAGCAAGAGAGAGAGAGAGAGAGACAGACAGACAGACAGACAGACAGACAGACAGACAGTGAGTGACAGACAGACATGCGCACTGAAATACCATTGGGGCGCCCCCCTTGCACGGGTGAGGCATAAACGCAATTTCGTTGTGTGCAGTGTGCAGTGAACACTTGTGTGCTGTGGAGTGCTGTGTCACAATGACAACGGGAGTTGGCGTTTCCCAGTTGGGCTTTTTTCAAATACACACCTTTTCCCTGGCGGCCTTTTTGGTCTCTGGGTCCATCCATGCGGTGTCTTTCAAGCTGTCCTCAAAGGCCCATTTGATCATGGACACCATGTCTTCAGCCTGACAGAGAGTGAGGGAGGAAGGGAGGAAGGGAGGAAGGACAAGAGAGAGGCACACAGACCAAGGACAGTTAGCTCATTAATAGCCTAAGGAAGAAAAATCCGCACTCACAAACTGCGTCTCATTATTTATATTATAATATAAATAAATAATGAGATGCAGTTTGTGAGAGCAGATTTTTCTTCCTTAAGTTGATACATTTTATCGCGCACCCAAAGACTTTCGTTTTTCCAAGAAGTTGAGCGCGTTCTTTGCCAAAACTCATTAATAGCTCCCAAAAGGGCATTTAAGGCCATGCAAATTCTGAGAAATGAAAAAAAAATGTGTTTTTTTTTGGTCGCCATCTGGATTGGCTGTTGTAACTCAAGACTCGGCTGGTGTGTGTGAGAAACGTAACTGTTGACTAAAGATGCTGAAGACTGAATGGGAGCATGAGATCAGTTTATCTCAGTGTTCTGTTGGATCACCGGATCTTTGTGAATCAATGGAAGAAGAAGAAGAAGAAGAAGAAGAAGAAGAAGAAGAAGAAGAAGAAGAAGAAGAAGAAGAAGAAGAAGAAGAAGAAGAAGAAGAGATAACATTTGGCAGCATAATGACTAAATGCCATTTCCTGTCTGGATTTAACATCTATTAGGATGATATTTCCCTAGCATAACTGCAATATATTTATGGACTACTCATACTCATAGACTATCAGAAGAGTTTTAAATTCAATTCTAAATCTCTCTAGAAGCCACTGTATTGACGTCAATACTGGAGTGATATGGTCTCTTTTCTTTGTTGAAGAAGAAGAACAATTTTCCACATCTATTGAGGGAGTGGGTTGGCGGTTTCACTTACGCTGGTCTTGCTGTCTTCTGCAAATGTCTCTTTGACAAACAGGGCTCCCAGTGCGAAGCCCAGTGCACTATCTGTGTCACTCACACACAGCTTCCAACGTGGGCTGCAGCTCTGCAAGGAAACAAAGATTGACAGGAATAGGCACAGAATTAACCAAAGAATCACCTTAAAGACACAACTGGGAGCAATCTACTGGCGTTAGAGTAATTTATCATATTACATCTGAGTGATTATAAAATGATTTGCAAATTACGGACAGGCTTAATTAAGCGTCAACCCAGGCTTAGTTTAAATTCATTTATTTTGCAGTACAAATAAAGTAGTAGTTGCCAAAGGTTAACCCATTGATGCCTGAAATGGGTGCTAAATGCCTATGCCCTTTTTGGGAAAAGATGCTGTCAGCCTATAAAAACCTAAATAGCTCAGCCTCTGAAGCACATAAAAACACGAGGTAAGTTTAATTTTAATGCTAATACACTCATCTTGTATCACAATGTGTTAACATGCCAACATTTTTAATAAATATATCATGAGCCTGAATGTTGCGTCATGCAGCTCCAGGCGCCGGGGTCAATGTTGCGCAACTCAACATCCAGCATCAATGGGCTAAAGAGGAAGTTCAAGATCTTTACTCACTCTCATTCATATACCGGATATATTATACCCCATCCATCCAACCAACACAACAAAGCTCAACAGCTCTTAAACCCATCACAGCAAAGGAGCCTCCACAGGTATACATATGACTCTTAAAACCACTAAAGCAAAGGGAGCTTCATGTAGTGACGTAACGGCTGGTTCCTTTGTCCTGCCTCTGTTTGCCTCACGTTTCCACCCATGTCAATGACTAACGCCCCTCTTGAGATCTCAGAGCAAGCAGAGGAGCCACATCCTGGACAATGGTGGAGCTCTTAGATTTGTGTGTGTGTGTGTGTGTGTGTGTGTGTGTGTGTGTGTGTGTGTGTGTGTGTGTGTGTGTGTGTGTGTGTGTGTGTGTGCGTGTGTGTTTGTGTGTGTGTGTGTGCGCGTGTGTGTGTGTGTGTGTGTGTGTGTGTGTGCGTGCATGCGCGTGCGCGTGTGTGTGTGTATGTGTGTTTGCGTGCGTGCCCAGGGTATGACTTTCCGTGACTCCCTTCAGAAGAATGTGGATGTGTTACACTTGCCTGAGTATTTCATTTTCAGGCAAAACAATAGTGGCGGCCGGGCGGACATCTGACAATGTGTCAGTGTAGCTATTGTCTGAATTCAAGAATTCTTGAAGAGCTTTTCTTTTTGTTATTTGTTGCTTATCTATCGCATGGGCTGCATTCCTGCCCCATTAATGTCTGGCGTTTGTTTTTACAATCCGGAGAGAGAGAGAGAGAGAGAGAGAGAGAGAGAGAGAGAGAGAGAGAGAGAGAGAGAGACAGAGAGAGAGACAGAGAGAGAGAGAGAGTGATTGGCAGCAACAGGACACCCTTGTCGCCCCTTCGCTTCCCCTCTCAAAACAGAGGACAAGCGGCCGGCGGGACTTCTCAACTAAGCATTTGTGGTTTGCGTGCATGTGTGTGTGTGTGTGTGTGTGTGTGTGTGTGTGTGTGTGTGTGTGTGTGTGTGCGTGTGTGGTGTGGGAATGGTCGCTCAGAGAGGAAAAGGGGAGTTGGGTGCGGTGGAGTCCAAAGTGTAAGCCCAGGGCCGGATTAAGATGGCCTGGGGCCCCTAGGCTACATGTGGCTGTGGGGCCCCCTGGAGGCCAAATTTTGGGCCAAATTTAAATAGACAGTGTCATAATTACGAGCTAGGAATTAAGGATAAAATGTCTACCAACTGAACTCAACATGACAGATGATTTTTTCAATATTGCATCTTGTCATAATTCTGCAATTTTTCACTTTTAGCTAGTCAGGGGTCCCCTGGCAGGTGGGGGCCCCTAGGCTGCAGCCATATCTAGCCTGTGCATGAATCCGGCCCTGTGTAAGAGACAAGAAGGAAGCGCTGGAAGATATACTGTACTGAGCAAACAAGAGTCGTGTGCTCACGTGTGTATGTGCATGCAAGCTCGTGTGTGCGTGTGTTTGTGTGCATGCATGCGTGCGTGCAGGGAAGCCGACAAGGGGGGACAAAGGGGTCACCTGTCCCGGGCCCAGGGAGATGGGTGGCCCATAATTGGGTCTTCATTATATTGAATGTATTGGGTGGGGGGCCCTTTCAGATGACTTTGTCCTGGGCCCAGCCAAAGCTGTCAGCGGCCATGTGTGCGTGCATGCGTGCGTGCGTGCGTGCGTGTGGACAGGGGTGAAAGGTGAGTGTTGTGAGAGGTCGGCATGCGTGTGTGCATGCACTGGATTAGGAACACTGACTAGGCAATGTTGGGAACATGTTCTTTCTCATTCGACCAACCAACAGCAAAATCCAAACATAACCCTGCTGACCCTTGATACACACACACGCACACACACACACACACACACACACACACACACACACACACACACACACACACACACACACACACACACACACACACACACACACACACACACACACACCTCATTCTCTCTCCTCTCTCTCTCTCTCTCTCTCTCTCTCTCTCTCTCTCTTTCTCTCTCTCTCTTTCTCTCTCACACACACACACACACAGTCTGTCATCAATCCATCCAGCCGCCATCAATATGTATGTGCTTACATGGCCACAGAGAGAGAGAGAGAGAGAGAGAGAGCAAGAGAGAGAGAAGAGATGAAGAGAGAGAGAGAGTAGAGAGGAAGAGAGAGAGAGTAGAACACAGACATCCTGGCTTGTTATTACAGTGCAACCCCAGCGGAAGGGAAAGTCAGCGAGGACCTCTGATATCTCTCTGATTAAGAACTAGCACTGCCTACTGAACACCATATAATAGAGGCCTCAGTTCCATCCCCCCGTGCTCCCAAGCACAGCCCCAGCAGCAGAGGCGGATATCCTGGCTCCAGAAAGTAAGACGTTTAGAGTTAAGATTGGAGAAGAACTAACACTCGATGGAAAATGCATTGGCCACGGTGTTATGTAGTACAGGGGACACGAGTGAATGGAAATGTAACTCCGGTGCGCATGGTCAGTGGGTACAATACCATGATGGCGAAAGAAAACTCTGGTTCCACACTCCAACCCCCGGCGGTAGTGGCATTGCATTTTACTTTGATGCCTCCAGTACTGACCGTAGAAGAAATGTGACTCCCCTCGCGGCAAACTCGTACTACGCTGTTACGTATGACGTCAGTACACCAGGGCTAGAAATAAGCACCCGTCCACCCGCCAAGGACGGGTAAATTTCAGGGCTGACGGGTAATTTTTTCAACCCACCAGTCACTTTTAGTGGTAAAACAGATAGTGACTGGTAGATTTTAAAATCTCTGCTACATATTTGCTCTAGCCAATGCAATGGAAAAGCTGATCCTAATTACCATAGATCTGTTGATGAGCGAATTAGTGAAATCACCTGTGTTGGGAGCACAGGCAAAAGGAATATCTGCCAGGATTTTACTCAAGGTTGGGTACGTCGAACCGATTCTTTTGAACCGCTTCTTCATGTGAACGACTGGAATCGCAGCTCTTTCCTGTTTCGTTCTTTTTTCTCGTTCTTTTATATTTTTCGGAAGTAGATTCTTAAAAGCTATCTTATTCACATTGAATAATACATATTTCAGAGGAGCCAGACTTTTCAGAGGTTCCCAGCTGTGAGGCGATTCCCGTCAATCACTTGCAGGAACGGCTCAAAAGAATCGGTGTGTTTGTAAGACTGGCAACACTAATTTTCCTTCCTCGATGCAGTTTGTCCGCTCCCTATCCATCAGCCCCTACATGGCCCAACCACACCCTCCTGCTCAAGCTCCCTGTCGTCACCACCAAAGAAAGTCGACACAGAAGAACAATCTCTGGGGGGTAAATGCATTGGCCACGGTGTAGTACGGGGGCGTGGCCTGAAGACACGAGTGGATGGAAAAAACTCCCTTGCGCATGGTCAGTGGGTGCGACCAGAGAATCTCTAACAGGTAGAAGGTTCAGTCTGATTGGTTCCCATTGTAGCCAGTTAGCTTTGCATGCATACTGCAGTAACTATGGAGTGTCCACTAGTTGGCGAGCGTAGGTCAGTCCTTCATGTGGGAAAATGTATGGAATGGAAAGGGGAACATATGCTAAATACATTGCTAGTGCGATTTCCAGTCACAAATATTATCAACAAAACATTCCTGGTAAGCACTATGACTGTTGTTTAACAATAGGCTGTATTGACAAATCGTTCAGGTGTGTAGTTTTACAGCAGGTTAGAAGATTTCAACCTGTACTCGCTAGCATCCCGCTAATGTTTATTATGTTTAAAATTGAGCTTTGTGACCCAGTATATAATAATCTAGTGGCGCAAAATAATCGAAACGCTACTCAAATTGGATCTTATTATTTCTAGCTTCGAACTTAATATTAATATTTCAGGACAAAAAATTATTTTAAAAATCACAAAAATTATAATGGTAGAAAACTCCATTAACACCCATTCATTTTGCACTTAGGTAGGATTAGGGTTAGCCAGTTGTGGCTAGTAGCTAGTTCCGTGAGTGAACACCTCCTGGTGCGACAAACATTTCCGTACTCCGCAAAATCCGAAAGAGGATATCCGGTTGTCAGTGTACAGTGTGTGGCCAAATTAACTGCAGCTGTTGGTCAGCAGTAATTGCTGGGGGTAATTAAAGACAGCTGACAAATATTCACGCTGTCCTATGACCTGTTCCTGTCCTATGACTCCGACCCTCGCGGGAGTGGCATTGCATGCTTCCAATACTGACCGTAGAAGAAGAATAACATTTTCGTACTCCCCTCGCCATCATTTCGTACTACGCTGTTATGTAAGGGTTAACGTTCGGCGAGAAGGTCGCTACCGTGGAATAGCAGCACGACAGAGAGAATCTTTAGACCCCGACGCGGAGCGGAGGGGTCTTGTTCTCTCTGAAGTGCTGCTATTCCACAAAGCGACCGACTCGCCGAAAGTTAACCCGCTTATTATATGGATATACTTAAATGATTCACACATGCGGGGACATTTCTTTAGACCTATTTAGTGTTAAGATTGTGCCGTTGTGGAACACCGCTAGGCTACAGCTAGGCTAGCCAGGACAACAGGTGTTGTCTATCACAGTAGCTGATTAGAGTGACAAAAGACCGGACCCCCTGGCCCCTGCGGAGTGACATGAAACATTCGCTTTAGCCACTGACTTGTATACAAGCCAGTGGCTTTAGCAGTGAACGTCTTGTTGACAGCGGTAGCCAGGACAACGGGTGCTGTCTATCACAGCAGCTGATTAGAGTCTTGTTGAAAAGTCGCTTTAGCAGTGAAAAGTCTTGTTGCCATTGACAGCGGTCTGTTATAGACCAACCCGTCCGTTATCGAAAAATAACAGACGTCCGAACGTTGGGGAGCCCCGTTGAAATGAATGGAGCATTCGACAGATGACGTCACAACCATATAATAAGACGCAAGTAAGCACTCCTATCTATCTATCTCTCCTTGGTCACCACAGCCAAGCCAGCCCATCCCTTCATTAGGCGATGAGCCAGCCAATCACAATGTGCACATCGCTATTTCCATCCCCTTTCATCTCCTTCTAGCCGAGCTCAACTTCCTCGCTCGACGAGCGGGAACTCAATGTCTCTGTCTGACTCTTCATCGGCTTTCATCCTATTCTTATCGAGTGCCAGGACAGCATGGACTTTAGGTGTCATGTCCATCCAGAGGCTAATGTCTTTTTATCGGGGGCCCGTATGCAAACGCGGGTATTAGTGATGGACAGGCAAAGGCATCAAGGAAGATAGATAGTGGAGGCTGTTGCGTGTTAACCTCCCATCGAGGTGGATCGCGAACCCCCCTCACCCGGAACGGAAGATCTGTTTCGCACAGGGGTGGGGTAATTTTGCCCTCAGAACGTGGGAAACGATATCGGAATTGTCATCAGTGTGACGATTAAAATGCTAGGACCAATCTCCAGGCCTTCTAGTAGAGGAAAATCCTGAGCCTGAACTTTTTAATACTTTTCGAAATATGAAAGCCCTAATGACTACATGTTTACATGTCTATGTTTATTCGTTTTAAGTACCTATGCCTCTGACTGTATGCCTTGTACTTACTGCCTGTTCCACTAACCAAGAACATACTGCTTTGGGGGTTGTAGAGGTGGGGGAACGAAGAGGCTGCTGTTTGAATGAGTGTGTGAATGTGTGTTGTCTTGCATAATGTAATGTATTTCCCCATGTACAAATAAATACATTTTATTCTTGCAAACAAACTCTGTCAAGCCTGAAATCAGGCACTAATCTTGACTACTATCAGCCCTGAATCTCTCTCTCTCACTCACCTTTTTGGTTCCATACATGACCTCAAAGAAGCGGTGCTCAGCATCCTGGAACCTCTGGTCGAGAATGGAGACCATCTTCCTCACAACTTTCATGATCATGTAGTTGTTTAAGATGCTACAGAGGGAGAGACAGTCTTATATTAGCACATTACTAACACTCAGAACACTTCAGATGACTGAAAAAACCCTGATTTAACTCAAACCACTATATGTAAGGCCTGGTGGTGACTGATATAACATAAAATACTACATGTGTGCTGCACCTTCAGTGTCATTATGCAGTTGCCAACAAAGCTAGTTACACGGCTACAGTAGATGGCAAGGCGACAGAGGTGCAAGGATAAGAGTAACGAAGTAATGAAAGCATCAAGTGTTCATTTCTGGAACTGAATTTACGTGCACCTGCTACAAAACAACCCTGTGCCGCATTTTAGTCTCCAAGGACTCGGACAGCATTGCACTTGCTGATATTTTTATTAATGGAACAAATGCCATTTTCAGGCCGCAGGTTATTATTCTTCTGCTGCTATGTAAAAAATAAAAAAAAATAAAAAGAGGAAAAGAAGAACCCGAGTGCGGTTCACTTTTTCACTTTCCAGGCCGCAGGTAATGACACACAGAGCAACTTTTTTGAGTAATGTTGCTGAGCGACAACACGATGGGCTCCACATTTTCTGATGGAATGGTCTTAAAATGTTATTTGCAGTTTATCCTCTAGATAAAAGTTTTATAGTGATAAATGGTCCGGACACTATCTCCAGGGTTCCCACTCTAATTCAGATATAAAATTCCATGATTTTCCATGACTTTCCAGACCCAAAAACAGAATTTCCATGACCACTTCAGTTTTCACACTTTTAAAAACACTTTTTGTACGGAAGATTATCTTCACCCCTAGAGCCAACGCAGACTTCAGTGCGCTCATTGCATTCTACAATGTTGCATATAACAGTGCGAAACCAAACCATCTCTGGCGAAGCGTTTCAGAATAACCAGTAAGAAACAATGTTACACCAAACAAAACAGTTTCTGCTTTTACATATCTGAAGAAAATTCCATGATATTCCATGACTGTGCATGCAGAATGGTAAGCTTAAATTCCATGACTTTCGATGACTGGAAAAACTTTAATGAAATTCCATGATATTCCAGAAATTCCATGACCCGTGGGAACCCTGTATCTCATCGCACCGTTGCCCAGACACATTGCTCAAAATGTTGCCCTGTGTATCAGAAGCCTATAAATGTGGTACCAGCCTATGAACAGAGAGAGTAGAAAGAGAGAGAGGTTCCATTGGCCCATTGTTTCCGGGTTCTACAGTTGCAAGGGGGAGGGGGGGGAAATCTCTCTTTAGGCAGACCTAAGGACTGTTCTATACAATGCTAGGAGTGTTATGACTCGCCCCTTTAGGCAGACTGGAACCTGTTCATGTTAGGTGCCCATAGCAACCTATTACATTGGCATATCTCTATATACTTAAAGAATCTCTGCAATGAATGTGTATCTGTTACCTTTTGTTGGTGTTCTGGATGAGCTCTGAGACCTTCCGAAGGTACTCTGTAGCGTACACCACCACAGGCTCCGACGCATTCAGCTCCACTGGGGCGAACATGGCCCTGAGCAGGGGCATCCAGTCTACAGCAGGGGCTAACGTCTAGAGAGGGCAACGCAACGCAACGCACGCATGCACACACACACACACACACACACACACACACACACACAAACGCACGCATGCACACACACACACACACACACACACATGCACGGACGCACACACACAAACGCACACACACAAAGGCACGCATAAACACACAAGACAGGTCGGTTTGTTATGCAATTCAGGTTACCATGTTGATAAGACAACAGGAAGCAGACAAGGTCTGTCAGTACTGAGATTACATCTGGTGGTTTCACTTTCACACTCAGTTCACTTTTCACTTTTCACTTGTCTAGACGTAGAGTAGAGTAGAGTAGAGTAGAGTAGAGTAGAGTAGAGTAGAGTAGAGTAGAGTAGAGTAGAGTATCATTTATTGATCCCAGGGGGAAATTAAGGTGTCAAGTAGCATACACACGTGTGTCTTACTTTAGATTTTCAAGGAGAATTCTGCAGACGTGCGTGCGTGCGTCCGTGTGTGTGTGTGTGCATATACTGTATGTGATATGTGTCTGCAGCACATGCATGCATGAATGTACTGTACATGTGATGCTGGTTAGCAGCTATTCACCGTGAGGTTCCTGGCCTGCATCTTGTGGTAGATGGCCTCCTCGTCTCTCCTCTCCTCCTGGGGCACGGTGATGTTGGCCAGCGCCGTCTCGAAGTCCACGATCTCCTGCATCATGGTCTTGGAGGTCTCCTCAGAGCCGCCCAGCAGCACACCCAACTCCACCAGGAAGTCCAGGTAAGCCTGCAGATACTGTGGTCAGGCACAAACACAAGCACATACAGGAATTAGGGATGCAAATTATCGATTAATTCATTAATCATTAGTTGATAGTCTTATCGATTCGACTTACTTAATTGATAAGCGGAGTTTTCCCCCTGAAATCTCAATGTTTCTCGGAAAAAAACTACTAAATCTAAATTTTTTCATTACAAATTTAGATAAAGTACCACATTTAAATTAATTCTATTTCAATTCTTTAATCCAAAGATGATTTAAATATGTCCACTATTCACACCCCTCCTCACACACACTCTTCACATGCCCATGACTCTTGTCAGATGAATTGTCGATTAATTATGATTAATGTTTTTTAATCGATTAATGCATTGATCGATTAAAGTCGATTAATCGATTTATCATTTGCATCCATAACAGGAATATCTCTTAAGCCCTTCGTGGAGAGCCTCTGTTATAACCTTCTTGCCACCAAAATAGTAATGATCAAGTCATAATCGGTTAAGACCAGGGCCCTAAATTCACTTTTTTCATCATCAGCCAAAATGGCTTGTAGATGTTAATCGTACTAGCAAAGCAAACAGTCACTAATGGAACAAAGTGGCTAGTAAGTTGGTCTTTTCTACCAGCCAAACTGAAATTTCACCAACATTTGCCCGGTTGGCTGGTGTTAATTTAGAGCCCTGGTTAAGACTCTCTGCATTGTCATAGCAATGAGGCTACAAGCCCTACTGCACAGTAAAACATGCAGTGTTAATTCAACACTATTAGAGAGTACTCTGGGACTAAATGCCTGCAAAAAACCCAAAAACGCACTACCGGTCTTTCGCGTATGTGGCCGCTTGTTACCTGGATGAACCTACTGATGTCCACGTTGTTGTCACAGTTTGGAGAGAAAAACTAGTAGTTTTCAGTTCACATCGCGGGCTAACTTTGCAGCTCCTGAATGCTCAGACTTGCAACATGAACATGCCAGCCAGTTGGAGATTAGGTTTGGGAATGGGCAGTGGCATGGTTCCATTGGCGTAATGCAAGTACTTCAGGCCCCCTGCAAGCTACCAAGAATGGGTCCCGGAACGAAAAAAGAGGGCCTAATATGTGAAGGGGGCCCGTTTCTTCAAGTCAAGGGCCAATGTGGGCCCCCCGCCTCGTATGGGCCCCCCTGCCTCGCGGGGGCTGCGGGGGTATACTTTACGCCCCTGCATGGTTCTCTGTCTGCCTGAATGTACCTGTGTTGAATTAATAGTGCTTTTTTTACTGTGTGTCAGGGCAAACACATTCAGGACACGAAGCAGAGTTGCAAGATTCAAGATGTTTCACATTCCATTTTTGTTCTTGCCTGGGACAATTGGCAGTGAAATGGTTATTGTGAACTCATGCTGTAGTAAAGATAGTGGAAAAGTAAAGCGTTCCGCAAGATGGAACAGTGTGCACTTCATTGGTTGTTAAAGCAACAACTAACAGGACAAAAACACAACATTCACCATTAAAAGCTTCTCAAATATACACAATACAGACAGTAGGCATACCTTTGCATTTGCGGTCTTGTTGAGGTAGTAGTCTCGAGAGGGTAGCCCTAGGCCTGATTGGTCCACCTATGGAGAGACAGGGGCAAGTGTTAACCTTTAAGAGTTAAGTGTGGGTTTTTGGAACATTCTATAAAAAGAATGCGTTCTATAACAATGCAAGATTCTAAAATTCCAAATTGTATTGTATGGCGCCCAGGATTCTATAGAACTTTCACTGCCCGAACATTCCCCTCACACCGGTGTGACAATACACTCGTGAAGGCGGGAAACAGGACCGCTTTCAGCACTCGCCTCAGATAAACTCAAATTGCCCTGTAATAGCTTTTTATTGCTCGAATGTTTGCCAGAGCAAATGGACTGTGTCAAATAGTCAGACGGTTGGGAAGGTTTGGTGTTGTTATATCCAAAACACCTCCTGCTTCCCCTGGTGATGTGGTTTTAAAACTCACCGAATGAATAAAACAACCAAGTAATGAATGGGTAAGGTCTTTATCCATATCCTGTGTTGCATTACCTGTTCTTAGGAAGGCCTACACACATAAAGTACGTCCATAATATACAGAAAATGGAAATGAATGAATCTGGTTGATACAAGCGCATGTCATCTGTAGGCAGTTCAACAGATATTAATGTTAACTGAACGTAATATGGAATACACAATAATTCTGAGTAAAAGGGGTCACTATGTAGGATTGTGGCCAGGACATGTTCATTGAAAGAAAAATGTGTGTACACTTAAATGCAGACATTTTTCTTTCAATTTTACAAAGTTTTTGTTTATGTTTGGCACCTTTTAATCGAGAGTGCGGCGTGATCCGGCTAAACACAGGACATGTTCATTGAAACCGTGCTGCCTATTGAATGAATACCTAGAATTTGATGGTGGTGGTACATATTGGTGCACTGTAAACCCAGACATCAAATGTACTTACCAAGACTAAGTAAAATGCACTAAAAAATAGAAGTTTGATGGCATTTCTGAAGAATACTGAGTATTGACAACTTATTTGAGGAAATAGTTGTTCAGATGAATATGTTTTAGTTGAATGGATTAAATTCATAAGTTTTGGTTATGACCCCGCCTCTTTTTCTTCAGGCTGCACCAACTGGCCTCTACCCAGATGTGGGCAGTTGAATGTATTCCTGCAGTGTGTTTCATGTTAACAGATCGTTTCAAATTTCAACTGACAATATGGCCACGCTGCAGCATCCAATTTTAAATCAGAATATTGCCACCTAGTAAAATTAGGCTATCTTGTGAAGTGCCATTGCACAATTGAAAGTCAAATGCTGCATGACATAATTGACATTGCCTACCATCAACCAGGAACAATGGTAGTGCCCAATCAACCTGTCAATTAGTACCTGCCCTCACTTGAGTACATAGGACTGTTACAAGTTCATTGAATTACTACCTGCAGCTGCCACATGCCTGATTACTCTGGTCACATGGTTAACTTTCACCTCTATAAAAACTCAGACTGTCACAATGCTTGAGTTGCTTGCCTAAATGACTGGTTCGCTGGCTCTCTGTCCGGCTTGTTGGTTAGTGAGCTAACTGACCGACCAACTGACTGTTTGTTGGCCAGCTGGTTGGCTGGCTAACTGACTCTTTTGGTTGACTGTATGGCTGGTTTGTTAGCTGGCTAGCCATACAACTGACTTGTTTGTTGGTTAGTTGGCTGACTAACTGAGTGTTAGTTGGTTAGCCGGCTCTTTGGCTGGCTAGCTGACAACTGACTCTTTTGGTTGGCTGGTGGACTGGTTTGTTGGCTGGCTAGGTATTTAGTTGGTAGTGAGTATTGTGGTAGCAGGTATCCTTTTTGGTGTGTTGCTTACTTGACATTTCAGGATTGTCTAATTATGCTCAACTAGAGTATTCTATGCACACTGGTTAATGTACTATCATCCAGGAGATTACAATAATTAAATGGTAATAATATTGCACATATTGCAGAAACTTGAATTTCTCAGTGGTTATGGATAGTTTGGTCTATTAATACAAGAGAGCAGTGTGATGGACTGGTTCCATGCCACAGTTGTCTCAGTCATGGTGAGGAATGGGAGGTGCCACAATAACATGGTAGCTACCTCTTTTGTGGTGATGAATGGAGGGGCGGGATCATGGTTTAGGTAGGTAGGTTTAATCAATTTGGACTTAAGTACATTTAACTTAAACTTTTACATATAATGAGTATATACAACAGTTGAGGTCACAAAAGATTGTAAGTTTAATCATTCATAATTACTTAGTTTTTCTAGGGCAACCACTTTTCTGGGTTTTTGTAAGTAAACTCAACTTATAAGGTTTTACAGTGTGAAAGAGGTAACATTTGTGAAGGGGCAGCTTGAATTCTGGGAACTACTAAAAATATTATACAGTGCACCTTTAAAAGAGTACATTTGTTACCTCTAGGGCACACCCAATAACACATCAAAACATAAAACCCCACAAAGCTCCTAAATCCTGACTTGTCTTTTATCTTTTCCCCCTGATCCTTTGTACTTCCAAGACTTCCTGTAGCCTACTTGCCTTCCTGTTGGCTGTCATGCCATATTTTTTACATGCAGCATATCAGTCAAAGAGCATACACAGTTTACTGTCTGTGCCATTCTATGAATTATAGACTGTTACAGGAGAATTTACTTCTATAACACTTGACCAGCACCGCAGGCAGCTATGGACAACCGAGGTTGATTTTGTGGACATTAATGATGGGTGGACATACTGTAGGCTACTACTAGAGAATTTTTCAGAAATAGATTTTGCTCTTGCAGTTGAAAGGGTCTATCATGCACCAATAAATAATCATTTGTGAATTTTACGACAGACTGCAAGAGACACACATTTTTGTATTGCCTTGTTTCCGTTAACACGATAGGTGTTTTTGCAAGTGTGTTTGCAAGGGGCAGCCGTGGCCTGGTGGTTAGAGAGTTGTTCCTTCAATCTAGGGGTTGCAGGTTCGAATCCCTCCTGACCTCTACCTATATCTCTATCCATGGCTGAAGTGCCTTTGAGCAAGGCACCTAACCCCACATTGCTCCAGGGACTGTAACCAATACCCTGAAAAATAACAACTATAAGTCGCTTTGAATAAATGAAAGCGTCAGTTAAGTGCAATGTAATGTAATAATGTTTGTGTGTTGCAGTTGTACCTGTATGATGTTGCTGTTGGAACTCTTGGAGTCCGTGCTGACGAAGACGGTGAAGAAGGGCGTGGTGCGAAAGTTGGCCGACACCATCCGCAGCACTTCCTGGAAGTTGTCCTTTTGCCACGGCTCCGTCAGGCCCCAGCCGCCCGTCTGCAGAACAAACACAGGAACACATATGATACAGAGAGACAGGGCTTGACAATGGCACCTGCCAACCGGCCAAATGCTGGTAAGACTTGGCTGTGGCTGGTAACAAGTCACTAGCCAATTTGGCAGGTAGCTTATTCTATGGTATGACATACCAGAATAACATATACAGTATTCTGCACTTTGCCCTTTGTGTATCAATTGTTTAGTTCAAGAAAAAGCTCAGTTACTCAGTTTTTATTTGTTTGTTTTATTTCCATGAAGAAATCCATGCACTCATCTTCTTGCTTTAAGCACATTATCTTCTGAGGTTAGATGTACAGCGTAGATTAAAAAAACAAAAAACAAATTGTGGCTAGTAGAGTAGTTGGATGAATAATGACTCGGGAAAAACACAAGCCACATCGGCTGGCAAGCGAAAAAGTTAATGTCAAGCCCGGCAGAGAGCATATGTACAGAGAACGTTTACACAGTACACTTTACAGAGAACAGTCAGTTCACAAACGCCAGAGGCTATTCCAGACCGTTGGGGACTTCAGGCAATAACTCATAGTGTTAATTAAAAACAACATGTTGTCCATTGTGGTTTAGTGATATGCGGGCACCAAAGTTGCTGTATTGTTAGTTAGTAGTTACAGTAGCTGTATTGATGCACTGTTGGCCTTTTGGCTGTTTTTACCATATGCTACCCCTGTGGTAAATAGATGAACTTTCAAACTTTCAATTTACAGAGAACCAATTCATAAAAGCTATTCAAGACTGTTGGGGCCCCAGGCAAAACCTCATTATGTTTATTGAAAACAACATGGTATCCACCGTGAGTTAGGTGCTGTTTCCACGTAGCTGGATATTTTTATATGTGGATATTTTTATATGTGGATATTTTTTTCCACTGGTTGCATTGGTTTTGCATTTTTCTTGGCCTTCCATTTCCACGAAGCAGATATTTAAAAATCCAGGTATAAAAAACAGGACAAAAAATATCCTATTTAGGGGGCTGAAACGCATTCGTTACAATGGAGGATTTATTTTTATCCACATGTTGTGTTTACACCTAAACAGGAGAAAAAAATACCCTGCTAAAAAAATATCCTGCTACGTGGAAACAGCACCTTATAGTACCTGTGTTACAACACTATTGACCTAATGACTGTTGGCTCACTACACCGCTTGACTCCCAGCCTTGACACTTGAGACTTCACCAAAGCACACACTTTATTGTCCAATCACCTAAAGCTACCAGGATTTCACATGTTGCTAACAAAAGCACAGAAATTTAGAGTAAAGTGAACCACAGGTAATTGGACAACATGACACCCTGCCTGGAATAAATGCGTGGACAAGAGACCAAGTCAGGCGTTGGGTGGTTCCCTGCCTTCCCTCTTTGTACCTACTCAAAAGGCTTTCATGACTAAACACTGGCAGGGAACGCCATGCTGATCTTGAATTACATACACTTAGACGGCCCCAAGTATCAACATGAGATTGTACAACTTTGAATGGTAATGTGTGTCCCTTTTGGTTATAGCATTATGGTATAATAGGAGGTTGTGTCTTTTCAGGATTTATGGGTCATACGGGGACAATGTACACCACAGATGAGCTCCTTCAAACTAGCGCAGTGGTTATAGGCCTACCAGACAAAGGGGGAATTCAGGCAAACCTCTTACAAATGAATCTACCACTGAAACCATTTCAGAAGCATTATTAATGTTGAAATAAAAGACATTTAGTGCTTTGAAGGATGCAGACTAACGTAAGGGATGTTTGGTATGACTCTAGGACTACTTATATAGGCCTTATCTCTACACCTCTGATGAGTTTCTCTTGCTATAGCATTACATCACATTACATTACATTGAATTTGGCAGATGATTTTTAACCACTTACAATCGAGGACATAATCATAGCCAATAACACTGGCAGATACAACATGCACAGGAAATGTACAGAACAACAAGTGCAGATGCTAAATAGGGTTTTTCATACATTAGCACTTTACATTAGGGTTAAGTACACACATACGACACACACATACACATCATGCCATGGAGTACAACTTTGAATGGTAATGTGTGTCCCATATTCCCATATTTCAAGCCAAAATCCGGGAAATGTTTGACAAAATTCTGACAGTCAACGGGATGACAGAGACGGATCGGACGGTGCGTTCTACTCTGCTTTTCACAACAGCGCGCGTGCAAAGACAGTAGGCCAACTGTCTAAAATCCCTCAGCACACGTTTTACGGCGTGGAGAAACAGTGCAATGAGCGCAGTGAGTTTCTTCTTGTTGTTTTGTCGCACAAGTTGTCTGTTCGTGCTAAACTTCGTGCTGGTAGGCCCTACAGGTTGTGATTAGGTTAATCGCATGATTCGCTGTTCCGAGGCTGTTGTAGGCTATGCGTTGCATGAACTGACTGAAAAGAGTGGGCGCACAAGCGCTACGGAGCTCGAGGGTGACAGCTCGTATTTTCAAGGAACTTCTATTCTTGGTGTCATATCTGGCAGTCATGGGTGAGCGGTTAGGGCGTCAGACTTGCATCCCATAGGTTGCCGGTTCGACTCCCGACCCGCCAGGTTGGTGGGGGGGAGTAATCAACCAGTGCTCTCCCCCATCCTCCTCCATGACTGAGGTACCCTGAGCATGGTACCGTCCCACCGCACTGCTCCCCATGGGGCGCCACTGAGGGCTGCCCCCTTGCACGGGTGAGGCATAAATGCAATTTCGTTGTGTGCAGTGTTCACTTGTGTGCTGTGGAGTGCTGTGTCACAATGACAATGGGAGTTGGAGTTTCCCAATGGGCTTTCACTTTCACGCTTTCATTACAATCTTCTGGCACGTAGCTTAATAAGCAAGACCCTCTGTATCGCTCTTCAAGAGGGGTGGTGGCTCGTCGGACAGGGCCGTGGGTATAATAACTGGACCGACGGTGTTTTTGATAATGTGAAAAATCCGGGATATTTCCGGGAAATTTTTCAAATCGGGAAGAAATCGGGAAATGAGTCAAAATTAGGGAGTTTGCCGGGAATGGTTGACAGGTATGTCTTAAGTGCAACATTTAATGTTTTTGTGTGCATCAGAGCCTATAAGCTAAGGGCACCGTTCCCAAAAAGGGCTTGAAGGGACACTGTGCAAGAAATGGTCAAAAAAGGTACTGCAACTATGCTGCTCATTGAAACTGGGCTGACCATTGCCAAATTTGATCTTTACATGAAAGTTTACTAAGTAATAAACAAATATTATCTAGTATGGTCCAAGTACAGTCATTTTTTGCAGCTAAAAATGGCTATTTTTGGAAATTCAAAATGGCGGACCATGGAGAAGATCCCCCTTTTCATGTATGAAAAGTGCAATTTTTCCAGTGATAATGAATACTTAGAATTTGATGGTGGTGGTAAGTATTCATGAAAAAGGTAACATTAGTGAATGGGCAGCATGAATTCTGGAAATAAACAACTAAAAATCTCACACAGTGTCCCTTTAAGCATTTAGCAGGTGTTTTTTTTACAGGTGCCTGAGGCTAAAATGGGTTAAGGCAAAAAAAAGACAACACCGTTTATAGAACAAGTGCTTTGGCCTTACAGCGTTGATGATCTCCTGAAGGGGCTGTGCTCCAAGGCTCTCGATCTTGGCCTCGTTCATGCAGGCCTGGTAGTACCACTGGGCCTTCTTCTCTGCCTGGCTCAGACCCTTCATGGTCGTGTTCTCTACATAGGGATGCACGAGACAAGACAAGATCAGACACAAGTATACTTTATACAGTAAACATACACATATATACTTTACATTCAGTGTATCATATACTATGTATGTATAATATATCTCAGACCCTTCATGGTCATGGTCTCTACATAGGGATGCACGAGACAAGACAAGATCAGACACAAGATATTAGGGCAGTAACGACGATACACTCCACTCACGATTCGGTTCGTATCACGATTTTTGTCCTACAGTTCGATATACCCAACAATTTTTTAAAGTATCTTTTTAAATTAAAGGTACACTGTGTAAGATTTTTAGTTGTTTATTTCCAGAATTCATGCTACCCATTCACTAATGTTACCTTTTTCATGAATACTTACCACCACCACCATCAAATTCTAAGTATTCATTATAACTGGAAAAATTGCACTTTTCATGAAAAGGGGGATCTTCTCCATGGTCCGCCATTTTGAATTTCCAGAAATAACCATTTTTAGCTGCAAAAATGACTATACTTGGGGCCATACTAGAAAATATTAGTTTATTACTTAGTAAACTCTCATGAAAATATAAAATTTGGCAACAGCCCAGTTTCAATGAGCAGCATAGTTGCAGTACCTTTTTTGACCATTTCCTGCACAGTGTACCTTTAATTAATATTAATTTGCTAATTGCTTTCTGGACTGAAGAGTAACAGAACCTTGAAAGCGTGTATCACGATTCTGCCTTCTTACACCCCGATACAGTATCGTGACTCTGTGTATCACGATTTTGCGGTTCGATACAATATCGTTACAGCCCTAAAAGATATATATCAGCCTGATCTTCAAAATTCCATGCTCCTGGACATGGATGTTAAGGACTCGAAATCTGTGTCCAGGAGCACGGATTTTGCCAAAATTCTATGCTCCTGGACACGGAATTGTTTTCCGTGATGGGCACACTTCTATATTCCCACAGCACTGTGTTAACTCTACACTCTAAGAAAATTTCCCTGCAAAATAACGGCAGTTACTGGCAATTACATTTACCTGTAATTCTACTGTTATTTCACACCAAAAATCAAATACAGCACATTACTGTTTAATGTATCACAGTATATAACATTTTTTCAGCCGCAATTGAACTGTTAAATAACAGTACATTTCAGTTAAAAAGTTGAATTGTACTGTGTGATGACAGGCAAATACTGGGTCATAGTTGTATTCATGAATATGGCCATGGCAACTTCCCACCCCACCCATCATTCTCCATAACTGTGGTACCCTGACCATGTTACCACCCCACCCTCCCATCGTTCACCATGACTGGAGTGCCTTGAGCATGATACTATGGCGCAATGCTGTATTGAGAAAATTGTTAGCGGTGGTTCTTTGAAAGTGTGGGCATGAATACAATTTCAGAGTACGCAGTGCTATGTTACAATGATAGTGTGCAAGGTGGGCTTTTTACTGTATCTCTTGATGAGCCAATGATGAATATAGCATTGGTCAGCCTTTAAAAAAATATTTTGCACCAAGTAGCACAGCAAACAAGCAGCACTACAAGCTAGCTCTCAAAGCAATGCCTAATTTGCAGCAGGCACATTATATGCAACAATGCCACAAATGATGCCACATACAGCAAGCTTTCACAAAGAGGAAAGTGTGCAAGCATGTAAGCAAGCTTGTAGGCAAGCTTGTAGGCAAACAAGTGCTATGCTGTGCCATGCAGGCCAGCCAGCAGGCAGGCAAGCAACTGAAGTGTTGATAGTCCAGATTTATATACAGGTGCAAGAGTACCATGTGACCATAGTCATCAGGCCCTTGGCAGGTGACGCCCGTAATTGAATAATGGCATAACAGCCCTACTCAGGTGAGGCCAGGCACTGATTAGCAGATTGGTTCAGATGGGGCTGCTTGTTGCAAGAGTGTTACAAGTTCTTAAAATGTTTCAGCCATTCACACTTTCATCACTATCAAAATGCATGTGCTACTCACACTTTGCTGCATCAAGCTCTTTTTAAGTATTGTAGTTTCCTTAGAAATTGTTTCATCATGCTTGATAGTATCAGATAATCTTTAACCAGTCAGAATGACTTCAGTTCTTCAGGTGGTATTGAAGTTTGATGGTGATCACGGACAAGTGGAGGATGAATGGGTTTCAATGGTGCTGCCTAAAATAACTTGTTATTTTCTAGAGATGCACCGGATCCGGTTCGGTTCCGGATCCGTCAGGAATAATAGAGTTTTTCACAGGGTCCGGGTCCGGCAGGATCTTAAGCAGTGGATCCGGTATCCGGCATGTTACCTAAAAATCAGGGTCTGGTGCATGTCTAGCCTAGGCTTTTCAGTCTTTCACAACCCCAATCACTGCATGGAGTGAAATCCCTTTGAAAGCGGCTATTGCAGGCAGTGTGGCAATAAGCCAATGAGTCTAAAAAATAGTTTGCGCCAACGTAATAAAAAGGGCCCACGTGTGCGAGTAGACTATATGTTTCAACCCTTTTGTAGGATCCGGTATCCGGTTCCGGATCCGGCAGGATCTTATTCAGTGGATCTGGTATCCGGCAGGATCCTAAAAATCAGGATCCGGTGCATCTCTAGTTTTTTCCACAACGGCGAATACTGCTATTCTGCAGTACTTACTGTTTATGCTCAATATGTGACTCAAAGTAATATTTTCACAGTAGTTGTCTGTTTTTTCGAAAAACAGTAGAATGCTGTTGCAGAATTGCCGTAAATAAACAGCTATTTGTTACAGTGTATCATTAGAAAACACATACCAAATGCTAGTCCTAAAGCAAAACAATGCTAGAGCCATTTAAGTTGTACCCTGACCAAAACATTCCCTAACCTTAACCTGTCATTAAAGACATATTTTTGAGAAATACCTTTTCCAGTTGGTTGATAGGCTATCAAATTCATATAATGAATGAAAGAATACTAGCTGTGCCCAGACCAAAACAATCCCTAACCCTAACCTGTCAGTAAGAAATGTTTTTTTGAGAAAAAATATTTTAAATTAGAAAAATCCTGAGAAAACACAAGATTGTGGAAACATAGAGCTGTGGGAGTATACTGTAGAGAGAGCACTTCTGTGTGTCATCACGGAAAACAAATCCGTGTCCAGGAGCATGGAATTTTGGCAAAATCCGTGCTCCTGGAAATGGATTCCGTGTCCTTAACATCCGTGTCCAGGAGCACGGAATTCTGGAGATCATGTTGCATATATACTTCATGCAGTATACATACACATAGACTTTACACCTCTACAGCGTAGACTTTGGACGTCATTTGGAGAATCAGCGGCGGCAAAATATTTAATTGATATCTGTGTAAATACTAAATTCCATTACACTATGAATATGAATTCTAATAAACACCTACTTTACATAGATTTAAAGTGTGCACACATTTTATTGGGACACCCTGTATACTGAATAACAATAAATTGGGCCCTTCATGGTTGTGTTCTGTGTAGGGGACATTGGAGACGAGACAAGATGGGACGAGACAAGACACAAGACACAAGACACAAGACAAGCAAAGGACACGCTGAAATCACCACCCCAGCCTAGACGGATAAGCCGTCTTTTGTTCAGTCAGTCATCCTGATCTTACCACACAGTCACACAAGAACAATAAACAGAAATGAACTGGATATCATACACCTACGCACACAGTCACCAACTGAAGGAAGTATTCTATGTACAAACCCCAACTCCGATGAAGTTGGGACGTTTGGTAAACAGTGAATAAAATCAAAATGCTATCATTTTCAAAACATTCAATCTATTCATTAGATGGAGAATAGTGAAAAGACAACATATTAAGTGTTAAAACCGAGAAAAAATATTGTTTTGGGGGACATATGTACTCATTTCTAATTTGATAAATCCAACACGTCTCAAAAGAGTTGGGACGGGGATCAGTGAAATTTAGTAAACATCCAAATAAGATAAAACAACAAAGAAGAATATTTCAAAATGAATTGTACTGACGGACAATATAGGTGCCCAGGTATAAGATCATCACAGAGAGGCTGAGTCACTCAGAATTAAAGATGCAAAGGGAATAATTACCATAGTTATTACATACATTTTTGAATTCCCTTTGATTTACCACGATTGAGTGTATATAAGACATATTTTTGTTAATAAAATCATTGTATAGGTTCATGACATCATGAAATATATATTGGCTGTAGTCTCACTCTAATTCCTGGAGTGCTAGAGCTATTGAAAATTGACCATATTAAGAATGCTTAATGCATGAAAATGACACAGGGGTTTAACATTCTCCTAAGCACCTGAGCTCACTTGAAATAGACCCAGAAGACATGGGAAACTGTCCTTTGCTTACAGAAGTCAGCAGAAGTTGTAGAAGTCCATTCTTTTTGACAATAATAGAGCATTGCACATCCTGTGCTACAGTGAAAATGGACCATCCAACTTGTGTTAGTGCTAGCTTCAAAAGTCAGCCTCCATGATGGCATGCGGATGCAGTAGTGCATTGGTTAAGATGTTCTCACTCATCTGTAGAGTTAAATACAGTGCTATATGGTATAAATGGGTTTTAAACAGCATGAAAAGCCACTCATGCATTATATTTTGAAGGGAGATCTTCGATTACTGCCACATAGTAAGGTCAAATTGCATTCTCTACTATGTTTTAACAGTTTGGCTCCATCATAAGGACCAGCATGTGATAAAATGGTGGGTTTTTGGTCAAGACCTGTCACACTGTAAGCACTACAGAAAGGAAAACATTGCAAAACATGACAAGGAATACACCCACCATTTAAGCTGGTGAAATCATGTCCAAGATAGGAATTAACACTGTTTTTTTATATAAAATCATCTCATCGGTTAATGTATTTAACTGTTAAGTGTTGTCTTTTGTTTTGTTTTTAGTCTTCCTCGACATTTGCTGCCATTTATTGTCCCCGTCCCAACTCTTTTGAGACGTGTTGGATTTCTCAAATTAGAAATGAGTACATATGTCCCCCAAAACAATATTTTTTCTCGGTTTTAACACTTAATATGTTGTCTTTTCACTATTCTCCATCTAATGAATAGATTGAGTGTTTTGAAAATGATAGCATTTTGATTTTATTCACTGTTTACCAAACGTCCCAACTTCATCGGAGTTGGGGTTAGTACGTGCGTGCAGACGTGTATCGCATGTGTGCGTGCGTGCGCGCGTGCTTGCGTACAGTACGTCTGTGCGTGTTTTGTATTTGTGTGAACGAGTGTCTCAGTGTGTTTGGCCCTTTTGCGTGTGTGTGGCTGACAGGGTATTGTGAGAGTGGTCGGGTATTCACACCACTCCTTATCTTCTCCATTATTCAGCCCATCACCCGCAGCAGCAGCCAACACTAATGCCCTGACGGTAATGGGGGAGCTTATACCTGCGGGTCCTCAACAATATCCACCAATAGAAGGCTTAGTGGCTAACACCCGCTTTAGACTCAGCTGGATGACCAGCATGGCCTCTCAGCTTGGGGTGTATTGGACTGTGTGAACGTGTGTGTGTGTGTGTGTGTGTGTGTGTGTGTGTGTGTGTGTGTGTGTGTGTGTGTGTGTATGCGTGTGTGTGTGTGTGTGTGTGTGTGTGTGTGTGTGTGTGTGTGTGTGTGTGTGTGTGTGTGTGTGCGTGTATGCGTGTGTGTACTTACCCAGCAGGTGCTTCATGATGGCCACGTTGTGCTCCCACAGGTTGCTGAAGGGCCCCCAGCGGCTCTTGCCCTCGGGCAGGGGGTTCTGCTTGACCCAGCCCCCGCAGGCGTAGCTGTAGAAGTCCTGGCAGGGGTCCACCGAGCGGTCCATGGAGGACGAGACCGCGCTGGACGCCGCCACGCACGACTCCGATAAACACACTCCGTGGTGTCCTAGCAACAGGAGAGACACAATCACAACAGCTCTTACTTAGGCATACATCTCAACTGCATAAATGCATACTGATATATATATATATATATATATATACGTATATTTAATTACCGGGTATACTGTGTAGTTGTTGAGAACCAATAAAACAAAGCCTGGAAAACAACAATAATTACTTCTGAATTTTGTTGATCACATTTTTTGTCTGTGTTTCTAATTTACGTTATTTTATTTCCCATTTAGTAAGTTGTTTAGTAGGCATGCTCTTTTACCTTATCTTCATCAACAACTGTATGGCAGAATCATGATCAACATTTTTCAATATTACCAAGTGCCAGAAGAAATCGGTAACACTTTATTTTAGGGATACATCCATTCGCACTAATACATACAATGTTAATGTCTGCATAAGTACCTTGTAACCGCAGAAATACACCAGCGGCGATGCGATTCAAGCGACAGAGTGTAGCAGTAAGCGATACAAGCGATTGAGGAGACAAGAGTATGTCCGTACAGACAGAAGGCAAAGCATTCAAGCATTCCCATTGGCTGTGGTCACTGACCTCTATACAGTCATTGGCTGTCGCGGCTTGTCGCCGAACCGCGTCATAGAAAGTTGAAAAGATTTCAACTTCAAATTGTCGCGCTCGTCGCGCAAATCGCTCTAGTCTCCAGAATCGCTTTTGTCTCTCGACTCAATACAAAGTCAATTACTTCCGTCGCTCGACTCGCTCAGATTGCCGCTGGTGTATTTCTGCGGTAAGGCATGTGCTAAGCAAACGCTAAGGCCTACTAGGTCCTTACTAAGGTTAAATTGGTTAGAAATCCCTTATTGTGCATGAACAAGACATTTGCGAATACATGCCTAACAAATGTTTGATTTTGCTTTGTACATGCCTTACAGGTTACATATACAGGCACACTGTATGTATTAGTGCTAATAGATGTATCCCTAAAATAAAGTGTTACCAAGAAATCATAGGACAAGCTTTGGAGAATATGTGTTGTCCCATCCAGACAGATGTACCTAGTATCAGTGGCTGTCATAAAACAACTGATAACCCAGAGGAATGCATTGGTGTGAATACATAGCATAGCCGGCTAGGACTTACGATCTGGATGACACTCAATAGCTGCAATAAATTGTTCCCATGCTGTGCGGGACAGCACTATAACATTTCATCATAAAACGTTCATACGTTTTCCAGTTATCGCTCTACGGGAAAAGTCACACCACCTATGTGTGCGTGTGTGAATGTGTGTGTGTGAATGTGTGTGTGTGTGTGTGTGTGTGTGTGTGTGTGTGTGTGTGTGTGTGTGTGTGTGTGTGTGTGTGTGCGTGTGTGTGTGCATTTAGGAATGTTGGGGGTTGCACCTACATCTGGATATATTCAGTTTCTGCGTGTCAACGCCAAAAATATGATTTCTGAGAAAGGACAGAAAGGTTTTCAGAAATGTGTTGAAATCAACAGGAGACAGGGACACAGACAGCGAGAGAGAGAGAGAGAGAGAGAGAGAGAGAGAGAGACAGAGAGACGCAAAGATGAAAGCCAACACCGATAGACGCAAAAAATGAGAAAGACGGACCGCTCATGACCTTATCACCTGTCTACCACTCTCCTTTTTTTACCACTCTTTCTTTTCTGTGGATTCTCTTTCTTTTCTCTCCCTCTCTCAGGTCTCACACTTGTCATCCTTTCACCTGTCTTTCCTCTATGACATGTAAAACTATACTTAATCCCACTATACAGCACTCTCACACACATTGTCAGGGCCCCTCACAGCTTTGTCTGGGCTCGGGACAAAGTCATCTGAAAGAACCCCCCATCCACCCAATATATACAATGTCATGAGAACCCAATTCTGGTGGGCCCCCTCTGTCCCTGGGCCTGGGACAACTGTACCCTTTGTCGCCCCTGTTGGCTTCCCTGAACATGGTACAATGCAGGCTCCATCTGACTGAGGCCACATCTGCATTTCCTCCCCCATGTCCTGCATCATTGAGGAGGCGAAGAGGAGGACCAGACATGTGGCTCCACGGCCAAATCCACAGTGGTGAAAGCGCATCAACATCTGTTGCTATATGCAAAATGTGCTCTGAGTGAAAGCCAGGGAAGCTGAGAGGGGGGAATAAAGGGGTCAGTTGTCCCGGACCCAGGGAGAGAGGGGACCCAGAACTGGGTCCTCATTACATTGCATATAGTGGGTAGGGGGTAGACTGGGCGAAAGCCGACTGTTGACTACGTCAAACAGTCTGGTGAAAGCTAAGAGGAATCCTTCTCAATGGAGGGTGGGAGACGGTCTGAGCTTATTCTGCCATTTAAATTCATTGGAATTCCAAATTCAAATTAAAATTTATTAGCATGACTGTTACAATGTGTTGCAAAAGTATACAAATAACAAGACAAACGTGTGAATAGTGTTATCTTAACCAATCAGTAACAGACTTCACGGGTGAGTTCTGCGTCACCACTTTGAACTGTTTGCTGATTGGCTAAAAAGTGAGCGAACCGAGCTAGGAGGGTTTCGCTAGACTATTGGGTCCTTTATGATGACTTTGTGCTGGGCCCACCAAAACCTGTCAGCAGCTCCGGAGTTGTTTTCAGCTCTTACACAATAAATCACACAATGTTCAATTTCAATTCAACGCTCAGAAAGGAGCACCAGCAACAATAAACTCTACGAAATCTACTGTGTATTATTTTTCCCGAGAGTCGAGGGCGGTTTCAATCATTGGCCACACCAGTTAATCTGTCAGAATTGTACACATTTTGTTTTGTTATTCACGCCTTTTGGCTCTGAGTTGTTCTAAGCGTGCTTGTCAGTTTATTTGGCAGGCTGCATGCATATAAATATAGTCCAAGTGACACTCCCACTCGCCCAATACTACACACAGGCACGCACTTTCCATCTCCACAGATACTGAATGACAAACATGCGTGTGCCCTTGCTTGCTCCCACAACCACATCTTTGCAGAGAGATAAATGTTGTGAGAAAAAAAGCAAGAGAAAAATGCAAGAAAGAGAGAGAGAGAGAGAGAGAGAGAGAGAGAGAGAGAGAGAGAGACAGAGACAGAGAGACAGAGAGAGAGAGAGAGAGAGAGAGAGAGAGAGAGAGAGAGAGACAGAGACAGAGAGACAGAGACAGAGAGGAGGCTGGTAGAGGAGGAGAGACGAATCTCTATAGTCATCGTGGATTGTTGCCTCTGGAACAAGTTATGGAAGACATGTTCACATTTCTTGTTTTCTCAATACATCTTCACATACCCATCCCCCTCCCCTCTCTTTCTCTCTAACCAATACCTCAGGCTCCTGTATATGTGTGTATGTAGTGTACGCTTTAATTCCTGACTGCTTTGAGAGAAAGAAAGAGCACAGACATTTAAAAAGAGGTTAGTGTCCCTGGTGAGAGGACAAGAAGCCCCTATTGTGCTAGAAGTGGACCAGTGTGGTGAAGTACGTCAGTGTTGTGTACGGTGTAATTGGCGTGACATAGCCCTACTTGGCCTTTTGTGCCGTTCACAGGAGATCAGGAGATGGGGAGGCAAGCTAGTAGAGGAGTGAGCGTGTCACAATGGCCCTCATTGTCACGGCCCTCTGAAAAGAAAGCCACTCGGCTCATAGACTCATCCTCGCCTCCCCTAATCTAAACTGAGACAACACAGCGAGAGAGAGAGAGAGAGAGAGAGAGAGTGAGAGAGAGAGAGAGAGCGAGAGAGAGGGAGGGCGAGAGAGAGAAGGAGAGAGAGAGACAGAGAGAGAGCTACAGAGAGAGAGAGAGAGAGAGAGAGAGAGAGACAGAGACAGAGAAAGAGAGCGACAGAGAGACACACACAGAGAGAGAGAGAGAGAGAGAGAGAGAGAGAGAGAGGTAGAAAGAGACAGAGAAAGAGAGAGAGAGCGACAGAGAGAGGGGGGGCGGGAAGAGGAGGGAGGCAATGAGGGAGGGAGCGGGGGAGCACAAATGAATAGGAGGAAAGGAGGACAGAAGAAAGTAAACAATCTGGCTGATCTGGGTTGTTTTGTCTTTTTTTCCCCACAATTTTTCTCTCTTTTTCCTGCTTTGTGAACCCTTGTTTTTGCAGAGAGCAAGAGGGGCTCGTCGTGAAGCTCCACAGACGTGGGTGGTTTTGAATGGCAGGAAGTGGCACGTTGTGTATTGTGTTTCCTCTCCAAATATGGCCAGATATTAGCTTCGGAGACGCCAGCACAGGCGGGCAGCAAGGTTAATATGGCTCCGATCGCGCCCTCGGGCTAGTCCCATTAATCCCGTCTTGGGCTGAGAAAGATGTATGTATAATGCCGGCCGGCACGAAGGCTTCCTCAAGCAAATATTTTGGCTTCTTAGGTATCCAAACACACCCACCCACATCATTATGAAATGAATACCTACTGTACCTAACTCAGCCCACCTCCCCGTCCACCCACTGCGCTCCCTAAACCATGACCGCCCCTTCCCACAATTCGATTTGGGACGTTGATACGCATTCCCACGTAGTTTAAAACCCTAACTACACAGAAATGAGCTGGGGCAGCATTAAGCAGTCAAGACACTCAAGAGGTCCGTGGGCTCAGCGATGCCAACATTGCGGGATATTCAACCTTGTATTAGTGGTAAGCCGTTCAGCAGATGGCTTCGTCATTCAAAACAGCTGATTCTACAACGTAGGCACACAGATGTTACCAGACCAAACAGCTCTGACACTGTCAACGTTTGATCCACATACGTTTGACTGAAACAAGCCATGGACTGCTTCCCACAAATATGCACATTTTTATCCGAAAGGGGAACTTTACTTTTTACTGTATGATTTTTTTTTACTTTTTACTGACTGATTTACTGTATATAGGCACACTTGACTACATATATTGAGATCTGCGAATCTACTAATTGCTGAACGCTGGATTCTCATGCTGCTTTTGATGTTAGACTGTTGTCAGTTGACAGAAAGCGACACTTACTGCCCATCACATGCAAATTTAAATCAGAAAGGGGGACTTGCTAACTATAGGCACACATAAATAGTAATACAGTACTGTATATGTATATTGAAATCTGCTTTTACTGACTGAATACTGAACGTTTGATCCTCACACTGCTTTTGATGTCAGCTGACTGAAACAAACCAATTTTAAATCAGAGAGGGGAACTTTGTGATTAACAGAACACATGACTATGCCGAATTTACTAAAATCTAAGTTTATCGACCATTTTCATCAACTATCAGTCCAATAACAGGACAATTCACCCCACTTTAAAACGGTGAAGAGCTGTGCGTTTTAAAACAAGATAATAACAACAGACAAGCCAGTAGCACTAATTGGGTTAGCAGTCATTTCCTGTATACGGTCCTGGTGGGCAGAAACAGAGGTCAATGGCAACATAGACACGTATGATGAGACTGTGTAAACAGTCTTGCTACACGAGAGCACATTCTTTGATGCCTCCGACTTGGACAAGTGCCTCTCCCGCCACCCTGACAACACATCACAGCCTTACATCACCCTCACAAGAACTCTCCCACACTTTCATTATATCGATATCGTCTATTTTCATTTTAGGAAGGGGCGTTTACATGTACTTTTTGTGAGCAGTAGGAATTATATTGATTTTTATAAAGAGTATAAAGGTGTTACTTATTGGCTGACTACTTATTTTACAAATTTTGTCCAACTCATGAAGACATGTTTCCACAATTAAACTTAAAATGCGAACTTCATGTATAGTGATACACCCATAATATTGCCCTGCCTAGTATCATTCACTCATTTGTGTTGACGCTAGTGGCAAATGAAGCGGCCTACCTGACTTGTAGTGTACTCCTAGTGTGAGGAGGCATATGAAGAGGGCGAGGGACAGGGCACAGACCAGGACCAGCAGTCTCCTCTCGATATGCGTCCTCTCCGTCCAACACCGCGGTCCGGGCCCTCGACTCAGCGACACCTGAGGGCAGCACACAAGCACAAATAACACGTCAGGTCAGGGGTGCATTTCTCGAAACCAAAGTTGCTCACTACATAAGCTACTTTGTTGTTTTCAATGCATTTTCCCATAGGCAACTACCGAAGTTGCTAACAGGCTAACAACTTCTCTTTTGAGAAATGCACCCCAGACTTGATAAACTGGATCGGATTAAGGAAGCGTTGTCATGTTTGCAATCCGTGGTGACCCAGCAAGTTAGAGAACTGGTCTTGAGATCATAAGTTGGTTGCTGGTTCTTCAAATCTCATTCGACTGAGAATAATGTGGGAAGTCTCCTACACCCACGAGCTACATCTCATAATTTATTTATAATTTATATATATTTATAATTACCACCATGTCCACAAGCAGAGGCGTTTCGGCTCTTGAGCCATCATCAGTGCGAGAGAGGCGAAACGCATCTGCTTGTGGACATAGTGGTAATTTATAAATAAATAATGAGACGTAGCTTGTGAGTGCAGATTTTTCTTCTTTAAGATGATACCTTTTTTCGTGCACTCAAAGTCATTCATTTTTTTTCCCAGAAGTTGAGCGCGCCCTATGAAAAACTTGTAGTCTCCTACACCCCCATCCTTCAGCTAGGCATCTAACCACACATTGCTCCGGGACTGTAACCAATATCCAGGATCTACGTAAATAACTGCATCTCTGCTAAAGTAAATGTAATGTAATTTACCAGACTGGTGATGGAAATTGAAGTTGACATCATCACAATGCAAATTGCACAGCACCAAAAAAAGGAAACAATATGTTGTGAGGGTCTATATGCGGTGTGGTTTTCAAAATGCTGAATAACCGTCTTCTAAGTAGTGGTGTGATTCCTGGTCAAACTCAAAATGTCACAATATTTTCCAATGGTTATTACAGGAAGGTCAGTTTGAAGAAAATGGGTTTTGATTTCTTGTTCTCTTTTGCGTACGGTTACTGACAAGCTGAATGACCTCCATTTCATTATGATTGTTTGATTACATAACTGGAATTGAAAAGAGAATTTTACTTTCCGTTTTGGCATAAATATATTAGTATTTAATTACACTGTTGGTATTTAATTACACTGGTTTTATGATCCACAGAAATTATTGTATACAAATGGCTGAGACTAGGCTAAAACAATGTAGACTGGGACTTTTTTCACAACAATATGATTTTACCTTAAATAATGTTTTTCATGATTCATACCCCTAACTAGTTCTGTTCTACTAGTATTACATAATACTCGGCTATCGCTGATGGCCATAACAACTATAAAGACCATAACACACAAACATTTTGGCAGCATTTTTTTTCCAGAAGCATTACCCAATAAGAAGCTTTCCATATTCATACAGCGTCCATAATAAGCGTCTTTAAGAAATATATATAGGATAAGTACATTCCTAAGTTTTAAAAAGTCTCAACCTTTGCCATATAGATTAAACATTATACTACAATGACACCATCTCTCCATACATACTAGGTAAATGCTTTACATTCCCAAGGAACAGGGTGGCAAACCTGATTAACAGCATACCCTAATGTGCATTAACAACATTGTTACAACACTTAGGTCAAAGAAGAAAAAGAATCAGTTATCACACAAACAGATCAGCAAGCAGCACACACAGATTTGACTCTGACACACAGCCAGCCATATGGTTTCCTGTCACTCCAAGCAGTTTGGACACAAACATCACCAAGAACTCAAGTCAGGCAGACCTTAACGTCATTAACGCCAGTCAGATTTACCCCAGTTAAACGCAGATACTCCATGAATCCCAAAGGGGGCAGAGGTCAACGTAAACAGTACTCTTCTTCTTTACTGGCTCCGTGTGGCGGGAGGTCGGGGAGTCGGGTAGGGGGAGGGTCGGGGGTCAGAGTTGGAGACAGGCTTGGACGGCTAAAGTTAAATCCCACGCTGCTTTCCGCCCTCCCTTGCTGTTTTGGGGGGGATCTGTGTGCGCCAAACCCAAAAGCAGTCTTTATCTCCAAGTTTCCCCCGAGGGGAGAAAAAAACACTGGGAGATGCGGACACACAGACGAGAGGAAAAGAAGGAAAAAGAGACAGGGAGAGACAGAGGGGAAAGCCAAAAAGTTGCCTAAATAACACAAAAAATCCTCTCTGGATGTTGAACTCCGGTCCAAAGCCAGAGAAAATATTTCAGAAATGCTTTAAGAGTAATGAGGCTCAGGTTCTCAGAAGAGGAAATAAAGTGAACATGAGAGACAGACAGAGAGAATAAGAGAGAGGTAGAGACAGAGAGGGAGAGAGAAAGAGTGGGAGGGGAAGAAAAAGACGTATAACGAAAGCAAGCTACAACTGGTGTTGAACTGGAATGATGAGTTTTTAGAGAGAGCGAGAGAGAGAGAGAGAGAGAGAGAGAGAGTCAGAGAGCATGTGAGAGAGCGCACGATAGAGCGAGAGAGAGAGAGAGAGCTAGAGAGAGAGAGAGAGACATCAAGAAAGAGTTGTGACACTCAAGCAAAGCAAACAAGACTTGAAGGATCTACAGTAAGTGACGATGCGGGCGGCGGTGCGAGGCGGGACACATCAGGGGTGCATTTCTCAAAACCAAAGTTGCTTACTACATTACCTACTTTGTTGTTTTCAATGCATTTTCCCATTGGCAACTACCGAAGTTGCTAACAGGCTAACAACTTCTCTTTTGAGAAACTCACCCCAGATGGGGGAGACTGTGACATCCTCTGGAGCTGCCTACAGGACATGCAAAGGCTGCCCAGCTTATCTGGCACAGGAGCTCCGCACCACTGAGCTGCATTTGACTATCTCACACCCCACTGACTGCCCAGTTTACTTTAACCGCACATAACCGCTTTACAGCTCCCAGCACGAGGCAGCGGTAGTGTACTGTATGTCTATTGTCACTATAAAGCTTAAACAAGCAGTTTAAACATTTTTTTGTTGTTTTTTTTTGGTGGGGGGGGGGGGGGCATTTGCCCTAAAAGACACCGTAGATGGTAACTGACACAAACAAATATTTGAGGCTTTTGAAGGATTTCCGACAATAGCGGAATGGTTTTACTTTCACATCCAAATGTAAAAAAAACACTTCATGGTCAATAAAACTCTTATTCACTCACTTTCACACTCACACAAACAAACACACTTCTCTTAACCTAAAGCAGATGCGTCTGAATAGAACCTTACTGACACGCACGCACACACGCACACACGCACACACACACACACACACACACACACACACACACACACACACACACACACACACACACACACACACACACACACATACACACACACACACACACTGACACACACTCACACACACACAAGAAGCCACCGTGTCAACCCAGCAGTGTCTCCGAGCAACAAACTACAACAGCCCCCCATGTCCCTCTCCTCTCCTCTCCCGCAGCGGCTGACAATTCATGACTTCATTCCGCGGTGCTGTCAACCGTGCTGAGGAGCCGGTATTGGCATAGGCTAAAGAATGTGTCTGGACTCGTGTGGGGCCAACAGCAACAACACCCACCACAACCACCACCACCCCCCTATGGTCATTACAGTGCCCCTCCACTCTACCACCTCCAAACCGTCATCCTCACAACATCCAGAAGAGGTGTACCGGTGTGACATGCTATCTGGATCCATACTACTGTACTGTAGATGTTAAAATCAATGGTGATTGGTCGTAAGTAATGTCACTCTTAATTTAGATTGATAGCATTTTGTTTTGACCAATCGCTGAGTTTCTATCATCTGGAGTCGCCACTTGATACGGGGCCCCAGATAGTCTTTCACACCGGCAGGAAGCAGAACTAGAAGTACTCTTACTGATGTGATCAGGCCCACCGACAGGGGGGGACAACCGGGCTTTTTGTCCCGGGCCCTGGGATAGGGGGGCCCAGAACTGGGCCCTCATTAAGTTTGTGATTAATGGTTCTAATTAATTTCAAAATAAGATGTTTTTTGAGAGAGGGAGATTGCGCTATATTTACATTAAATAAATGATGCAGATATTTTGCCTTTCCTGCCCTGCGCCTAGGAGGAAGGGGGGCCCATTGATATTTTTTTGTCCCGGGCCCAGCCAAACCTGTCAGCGGCCCTGGCACTGATTACACTGATGTGATAACACTAGTAGCCTACGAACTTATGCCTGCATAGTTTACACATCAGTTATTCCACTGTACCTAATGAGGTAGGCACACCTCTACCTTTACTTTATACGGCTGTGGATACACTAGAATCAGAATCAGCTGTATTAGTCAGGGGGCCAAAGCTGAGATTGGAAGTGATGCGGACATCTCAGGGTACAAGCTGACAACCAATAAAATGTTATTATTGGACCTCCTAAGATGACATCTGGACTGGTTGTCAGCTTGGAAAATATTTTTTTTATATATATATATATATATACTGTATATATTTTAAAAAGTGGCAAAATCGGATTTTAGCCCATTTTTTTACATTAATTCAATTACAGCTATATATATTTTTAGGGGTGGGCAAACATGAAAAAAATTAATCGCATTAACTCAATGACTTTCTGTGATTAATCGCGATATATTGACCCACCACATTTACAGCACATGGATAAGGAGTTTGCCTGCAGCAACTGTTAGCACTCTACACACATCCAAAATACACGCATCAACACTTAGAGAGGCAAACGCAATACTTTTCTTACTGACTTCTTACTGCAATGTTTTACAGTGCATACAGTATAGAAGCAGAGGAACATGCAGTGCTTATTCAACATTTGGACACAACTCTGGGGCCAAATGCACTCTAGAAGATGCCAAATTGACTCTCTTAAGTGTTGAATTAATGTTTTTTTGACTGTGTTCACACATGAAACATACCGGTACACACAGTATAAAAGCAGCAGAGTGTGCTCTCTCCTCCACTCCACTCACCTGCATGATGGCCGAGGGGTAGACGTCGTCCGAGGTCGAGTCCACCAGCTCCTCCTCGTCCAGCGTGGCCCTCTTGTAGGAGGACATCTGAAAGGTCAAGTGAAGAACAGACTCCCTCAGTGCTTCCATTCTCCGCCTGACCCAGGACTCAAGCAGCAGCACCACCTGTTGTGTGTTTACGTTGTGTGTGTGTGTGTGTGTGTGTGTGTGTGTGTGTGTGTGTGTGTGTGTGTGTGTGTGTGTGTGTGTGTGTGTGTGTGTGTGTGTGTGTGTGTGTGTGTGTGTGTGTGTGTGTGTGTGTGAGTGTCTGCGCGCTTGTGTGTGTGTGTCTTTTTCAGTCCCGTTTTAGCCGTCCAGAACCCTGGGCAGCTTGCCCGCCTGGAGCTTCGATACAGGAGCGAGTGAACCCATCTCTCTCTGTGTGTGTGCGTACGTGTGTCTCTGTCTCTCTGAGTTCGAGTTTCTGGGATGAAGTCCTGCAGTAGTAGTAGCGCTCAGCGGTTGTTTAAGGGGTGTGTTTCTGTCTCCTCTTCCCTTGAAACGTCCTGTCCCCATCCACACTCACACACACACACACACACACCCTGCCTGCCCTGACACCTTCTCCTTTTGTTCACCCTAAAAGTCTGGGTGTAAAAGCTGCCTCCTCTCTCCT